>NC_061511.1:206961769-207076711 GCF_022539505.1 Lolium rigidum | reverse complement strand
ATTGGATTCAGCTGCTGGAGGTACCTTTATGTCCATCACATTGGGGGCGGCTACAAAACTTCTTGATGATATGATGATAAATTACTCTGAATGGCACACGGAAAGAGCCCCACAAGGTAAGAAGGTAAATTCGGTCGAAGAATCCTCCTCCTTGAGTGATAAAATTGATGCTATTATGTCTATGCTTGCGAATGATAGGACTAATGTTGATCCTAATAATGTTCCGTTAGCTTCATTGGTTGCACAAGAAGAACATGTTGATGTAAACTTCATTAAAAATAATAATTTCAACAACAATGCTTATCTAACAATTCTAGTAATAACTATAGGCCATATCCTTATAATAATGGCAACGGCTATGGTAATTCTTATGGAAATTCTTACAACAATAATAGGAATTCACCCCCTGGACTTGAAGCCATGCTTAAAGAATTTATTAGTACACAAACCGCCTTTAACAAATCTGTTGAGGAAAAGCTCAATAAAATTGATATTCTTGTTTCTAGAGTTGATAGTCTTGCCTCTCGATGTTGATCTTTTGAAATCGAAAGTTATGCCTAATAGGGATATTGAAAATAAAATTGTTACTACAGCAAATGCCATTCAAGTTAGAATTAATGAGAATATAAGATTAATGGCCGAATCGCGTGCTAGGTGGGATAGAGAAGAAAATGAAAAACTAGCTAAAGAGAAGAATATAGCTAAAGTTTGGACTATTACCACCACTAGTAATGATAATGCTACACATGTTGCTGCACCTCCTACTCATACTAATAAAAGAATTGGTGTTAGCAATGTTTCCACTTCTAATGCAAAGCGCGAAAACTCGCTCGAAACCGCTAAAACCGCTGAAACCGCTCGCGATAAAGCCGCTGAAATTTTTTCCAACATTGGGGATGATGATCCCATTGCTTTAGATTATAATGGTTTGAATTTTGATGATTGCCACATCTCTGAAGTTATAAAGTTCTTGCAAAAACTTGCTAAAAGTCCTAATGCTAGTGCTATAAATTTGGCTTTCACGCATCATATTACAAATGCTCTCATAAAAGCTAGAGAAGAGAAACTAGAGCGCGAAGCCTCTATTCCTAAAAAGCTAGAAGATGGTTGGGAGCCCATCATTAAGATGAAGGTTAAAGATTTTGATTGTAATGCTTTATGTGATCTTGGTGCAAGTATTTCGTTATGCCAAAGAAAATTTATAATATGCTTGACTTGCCACCGCCGAAAAATTGTTATTTGGATGTTAATCTTGCTGATCATTCTACAAAGAAACCTTTGGGTAAAGTTGATAATGTTCGCATTACCGTTAACAATAATCTTGTTCCCGTTGATTTTGTTGTCTTGGATATTGAATGCAATGCATCTTGTCCAATTATATTGGGAAGACCTTTTCTTCGAACTGTTGGTGCTATTATTGATATGAAGGAAGGGAATATAAAATATCAATTTCCTCTCAAGAAAGGTATGGAACACTTCCCTAGAAAGAGAATGAAGGTACCTTATGATTCTATCATTAGAACAAATTATGATGTTGATGCTTCATCTCTCGATGTTACTTGATACACACTTTCGCGCCTAGCTGAAAGGCGTTAAAGAAAAGCGCTTATGGGAGACAACCCATGTTTTTACCTACAGTACTTTGTTTTTATTTTGTGTCTTGGAAGTTGTTTACTACTGTAGCAACCTCTCCTTATCTTAGTTTTGAGTTTTGTTGTGCCAAGTTAAGCCGTTGATAGAAAAGTAAGTACTAGATTTGGATTACTGCGCAGTTCCAGATTTCTTTGTTGTCACGAATCTGAGCCCACTGCCCTGCAGGAAGCTCAGAAAATTATGCCAATTTACGTGCATGATCCTCAGATATGTACGCAACTTTCATTCAATTTGAGCATTTTCATTTGAGCAAGTCTGGTGCCATTTTAAAATTCGTCAATACGAACTGTTCTGTTTTGACAGATTCTGCCTTTTATTTCGCATTGCCTCTTTCGCTATGTTGGATGAATTTCTTTGATCCACTAATGTCCAGTAGCATTATGCAATGTCCAGAAGTGTTAAGAATGAGTGTGTCACCTCTGAATATGTCAATTTATATTGTGCACTAACCCTCTAATGAGTTGTTTCGAGTTTGGTGTGGAGGAAGTTTTCAAGGATCAAGAGAGGAGTATGATGCAACATGATCAAGGAGAGTGAAAGCTCTAAGCTTGGGGATGCACCCGGCGGTTCACCCCTGCATATATCAAGAAGACTCAAGCTGTCTAAGCTTGGGGATGCCCAAGGCATCCCCTTCTTCATCAACAAATTATCAGTGTTCCTCCCCGAAACTACATTTTTATTCGGCCACATCTTATGTGCTTTTTCTTGGAGCGTCGTTTTGTTTTTGTTTTTGTTTTGTTTGAATAAAATGGATCCTAGCATTCACTTTATGGGAGAGATACACACTCCGCTGTAGCTTATGGACAAATATGTCCTTGGTTTCTACTCATAGTATTCATGGCGAAGTTTCTCCTTCGTTAAATTGTTATATGGTTGGAATTGGAAAATGATACATGTAGTAATTGCTATAAATGTTTTGGGTAATGTGATACTTGGCAATTGTTGTGCTCATGTTTAAGCTCTTGCATCATATGCTTTGCACCCATTAATGAAGAAATACATAGAGCATGCTAAAATTTGGTTTGCATATTTGGTTTCTCTAAGGTCTAGATAATTTCTAGTTTTGAGTTTGAACAACAAGGAAGACGGTATAGAGTATTATAATGCTTTCAATATGTCTTTTATGTGAGTTTTGCTGTACTAGTTCATCCTTGTGTTTGCCTCAAACAACCTTGCTAGCCTAAACCTTGTATCGAGAGGGAATACTTCTCATGCATCCAAAATACTTGAGCCAACCACTATGCCATTTGTGTCCACCATACCTACCTATACTACATGGTATTTTCCCGCCATTCCAAAGTAAATTGCTTGAGTGCTACCTTTAAAATTCCATCATTCACTTTTGCAATATATAGCTCATGGGACAAATAGCTTAAAAACTATTGTGGTATTGAATAGGTAATTATGCACTTTATCTCTTATTAAGTTGCTTGTTGTGCGATAACCATGTTTATCGGGGAACGCCATCAACTCATTGTTGAATTTCATGTGAGTTGCTATGCATGTTCGTCTTGTCCGAAGTAAGGGCGATCTACACCGAGTTGAATGGTTTGAGCATGCATATTGTGAGAGAAGAACATTGGGCCGCTAACTAAAGCCATGTTCCATGGTGGAAGTTTCAGTTTTGGACAAACATCCTCAAATCTCTAATGAGAAAAGAATTAATTGTTGTTGAATGCTTAAAGCATTAAAAGAGGAGTCCATTATCTCGTTGTCTATGTTGTCCCGGTATGGATGTCTAAGTTGAGAATAATCAAAAGCGAGAAATCCAAATGCGAGCTTTCTCCTTAGACCTTTGTACAAGCGGCATAGAGGTACCCCTTTGTGATTCTTGGTTAAAGCATATGTATTGCGGTGATAATCCAGGTAGTCCAAGCTAATTAGGACAAGGTGCGAGCACTATTAGTACACTATGCATGAGGCTTGCAACTTATAAGATATAATTTACATGATGCATATGCTTTATTACTACCGTTGACAAAATTGTTTCATGTTTTCAAAATCAAAGCTCTAGCACAAATATAGCAATCGATGCTTTTCCTCTATGAGGACCATTCTTTTACTTTTATGTTGAGTCAGTTCACCTATTTCTCTCCACCTCAAGAAGCAAACACTTGTGTGAACTGTGCATTGATTCTTACATACTTGCTTATTGCACTTATTATATTACTCTATGTTGACAATATCCATGAGATATACATGTTACAAGTTGAAAGCAACCGCTGAAACTTAATCTTCTTTTGTGTTGCTTCAATACCTTTACTTTGAATTATTGCTTTATGAGTTAACTCTTATGCAAGACTTATTGATGCTTGTCTTGAAGTGCTATTCATGAAAAGTCTTTGCTTTATGATTCACTTGTTTACTCATGACATACACATTGTTTTGATCGCTGCATTCTCTACATATGCTTTACAAATAGTATGATCAAGTTTATGATGGCATGTCACTCCGGAAATTATCTTTGTTATCGTTTTACTCCGCTCGGGACGAGCGTAACTAAGCTTGGGGATGCTGATACGTCTCCAACGTATCGATAATTTCTTGTGTTCCATGCCACATTATTGATGTTATCTACATGTTTTATGCACACTTTATGTCATATTCGTGCATTTTCCGGAACTAACCTATTAACAAGATGCCGAAGTGCCGCTTGTCGTTTTCGCTGTTTTGGTTTCAGTAAATCCTAGTAAAGAAATATTCTCGGAATTGGACGAAATAAAAGCCCAGAGGCCTATTTTCTCACGAAGCTTCCGTAAGTCCGAAGGAGAGACGAAGAGGGGCCACAGGGGCGCCAAACCCTAGGGCGGCGCGGCCCCCCTTGGCCGCGCCGGCCCGTGGTGTGGGCCCCCGTGCCGCCTCTTGACCTGCCCTTCCGCCTACAAATAGCCTCCGTGACGAAACCCCCGCACCGAGAGCCACGATACGGAAAACATTACCGAGACGCCGTCGCCGCCGATCCCATCTCGGGGATCCCGGAGATCGCCTCCGGCACCCTGCCGGAGAGGGGATTCATCTCTCGGAGGACTCTACACCGCCATGGTCGCCTCCGGAGTGATGAGTGAGTAGTCTACCCCTGGACTATGGGTCCATAGCAGTAGCTAGATGGTTGTCTTCTCCCCATTGTGCTATCATTGTCGGATCTTGTGAGCTGCCTATCATGATCAAGATCATCTATATGTAATTCTATATGTTGCGTTTGTTGGGATCCGATGAATAGAGAATACTTGTTATGTTGATTATCAAAGTTATGCTTATGTGTTGTTTATGATCTTGCATGCTCTCCGTTATTAGTAGATGCTCTCGGCCAAGTAAATGCTTTTAACTCCAAGAGGGAGTACTTATGCTCGATAGTGGGTTCATGCCCGCATTGACACCTGGGGAGTGACGTAAACCCCTAAGGTTGTGTTGTGCTCGTTGCCACTAGGGATAAAACATTGGCGCTATGTCCAAGGATGTAGTTGTTGATTACATTACGCACCATACTTAATGCAATTGTCTCGTTGTTTTGCAACTTAATACTCGGAGGGGGTTCGGATGATAACCTCGAAGGTGGACTTTTTAGGCATAGATGCAGCTTGGATGGCGGTCTATGTACTTTGTCGTAATGCCCAATTAAATCTCACTATACTCATCATGATATGTATGTGCATTGTCATGCTCTCTTTATTTGTCAATTGCCCAACCGTAATTTGTTCACCCAACATGCTCGTTCGTCTTATGGGAGAGACACCTCTAGTGAACTGTGGACCCCGGTCCAATTCTCTTTATCGAAATACAATCTACCGCAATACTTGTTTCTACCGTTTTCTCTCGCAAACAATCATCTTCCACACAATACGGTTAATCCTTTGTTACAGCAAGCCGGTGAGATTGACAACCTCACTCGTTTCGTTGGGGCAAAGTAGCTTGGTTGTGTTGTGCAGGTTCCACGTTGGCGCCGGAATCTCCGGTGTTGCGCCGCACTACATCCCGCCGCCATCAACCTTCAACGTGCTTCTTGGCTCCTCCTGGTTCGATAAACCTTGGTTTCTTTCTGAGGGAAAACTTGCTGCTGTGCGCATCATACCTTCCTCTTGGGGTTGCCCAACGAACGTGTGAAATACACGCCATCAGGCCGCTGCCCGCCGGTGGGTTTTGGCAGTCAACACATTCTGGCACGCCCGGTGGGACTATCGTCTACATCAACCACATCGCCATCTACATCTGAGATGGCGGACGGCACGCCAGTCACCTACGAGGATCCGCACGACGACCTCAAGAAGCAATACAATGAGATCAAGGCTACCCTCGAAGCCGACCTCATCGGCTCTTTTCGGAGAACCCGTTCGGTGGCATCGGATGGAAGGGGTTCTCACCGGAAGGTGCACTCGATGGGATAGACCTTTCGTCCCCGTCGGAGGAACGCACCGAGGGTCCGCGGCGAGGAGATCAACTACTCCGGTGGCTCACTCACTACACCGCCACTCCGAGAACTTGGTTAACGTGCTGGAGCGTGTCGCTCGCGCGTGATCCAGGAGATCATGAGCCACCGCGTACTCGCCGTCGGGACCGGCTCTCGGGACGCATCAAGGAGAATTGCCATTCCGGTCCCGTCCACCGCTGCCATTTGCGTTGGCAGCACCTGCTGAAGTGCCGACTACACCGGCATTCCTCGTCTACGGAATTGGTGGCGACCCCGGTGACTACCGGTTCTTAATGGAGGCGCCTAAGGAGATCCCTCATGGGTACGCATGCATGTATGTGCCGGATTGTGGTGACTGGGCACTCACAAACCAGGCCACAACATCGGGGACTCCGGCGAAGACAGGAGGAACGTCGGCGGCAGAGCAGACGTGGCTAACTAAATACGCCACACCGACGAAACTCCCGAGCCCGGCTCCTGCAGCTGGCTCAGAGCTGGAAAAGCAAACGTGGCAGGCCAAGTACGCCACCCCGGCGAATCTTCGCAGTGCAACTCTTACGGCCAGTACGGCGGATCAGATCGGTACCATGCCGAGAGACCGGTTCGGCATGATGCCGAAGAGAAGGGCGGTCGGCTATTCCAAGCCGTACCACGACGATTATGAGATGATCCCGCTGCCACCAAAATATCGGCTCCACGACTTCTCTAAATTCGGTGGATCGAGATGGCTCCAGCTCCATCGAGCACGTCGGCCGATATTTGGCTCAACTAGGACCGGCTTCGGTGTCGGATCAGCTACGCGTGAGGCTCTTTTCACAGTCCCTCACGGGATCGGCTTTTGGATGGTACACCTCTCTACCGGCGAACTCCATCCAGTCTTGGAAGCAATTGGAAGAACAGTTCCATATGCAATACCATACAGAAGCTTCCGAGTCTGGCATTGCCGATCTAGCACAACTACGTCAGAAGCGCGGGGAAACGGTGACGAGAATACATCCAGCGCTTCAGGAATCTTAGGAACCGATGTTATTCGGTTCGTATAACTGAAAAGGAAGCAGTCGAGTTGGCAGTAGCAGGCCTTGCAACACAGCTCAAGGACATGGCCTCCCAAGCAGATTATCCCTCACTGGCGCACATGGTTCAGAAACTATCGGCATATGAACAGCGCCACCCCGACCTGGACCAAGACAAGTTCAAGCGTGCAGTAGTCATGGTCGATACGGAGGAGGATGAAGTGCTCGCGGGAGGCCAAGAGATAGCAGTGGCTGAGTGGACTCAGGGAGGAACCCCTGTGGCCCGCAAATGGGTAAAGCCACCAGGGCCGCCCAGGGGATTTGATTTTGACGTGACCAAGACTGAACAAATCTTCGACCTCCTGCTCAAGGAGAAACAGTTGACGGTTCCTGAAGGTCTCAAGTTCCCCACGGCGAAAGAGCTAAACGGAAAGCCGTACTGCAAATTCCACAACTCGCTTTCCCATGCCACCAACGACTGCCGGGTGTGGCGTCAGCACATCCAAGCAGCGATAGAGAAGGGGCGGCTAATTTTCAACCAGTACGCCATGAAGGTCGACACCCAACCCTTCCCCGCCGTTAACATGGTAGGAATCACCTACCCTGAAGGTTGCCAGCCAGGCCCCTCGTTCAGCATCAATGTGGTAGGGCCTGGAAACCACTCTGGCAAAGATGGAGATGAGGGCAGCTGCTCTCACAGCAAAGATACAGATGAGGCCGCTCCACGCGATCGGCTCCGTCATGATGGCAAGCGCTATGTCACAGAGGGAGAGGTGAAGAATATAAGATATCAGCGACCCTCTCTCGATCACCTCCTCAACAAATATGTTAATCAGTATGGTCAACGCCGGCGCCCCTATTACAGTGATAGAGGAAATCGTTTGGCTAGAGAAGCCAGAAGATATCGTCGGCAGAATCACGATGAGGAGGAGCATGAGCGCTATGCCACGGAAGCATCAAGGGAGCAAGACGACAACGCCAGGCATTGGGACTGCCCCTTCTTCGGATCACTGCTGGGATTCGGGAATGAGCCGATTGCCCACAATCGGCAATTGCCCGAATGCAATCGAAAAAGAAGGAGGCAGCCAACGTGTCTGTGTTCGAGCGCTTAGGGCCTCTCCCACCACAAAGCAAATGCGCTGAGTCACCTCGTTGGGCAGATCTTGAAGATTCAGAAGACGAGGGAGAAGTGGAAGAAGACAGGTACCACCGGCCAAGGTGGTGCCCTGACGGACTCAGCCGTTCCCAGAAGCGCAGGGTTCAGCGATTGCGCGGCCCGGAGGAAGCCGAAAGGTTGTACCTGCATACGCTAAGAAAGGCACGGCCCGATCCGGCTGCAAAGGTTCAGCGAACCCTGGATGAAGAGGGTCGTCCACGGAAAATGGAGTGGCGCCCTAAACGGAGGAAAGCCGATGATGAGACATCGGCTGGCACAAACATGGTACTCGTCTTGCCGACAGAGCGTAGCGCTCCACGACTCTACGGAGCACACAAGGTGGACGACAGCAGGCGCATCAAGTCAGAGGTTGGGTTGGTTTCATCCAGCCTGACCAAGTAGCAAGATCAAACCAATGGGCAAACCAGGAGAGGCTAATCCTTGTGATCGGCCCCAAAAAATTTACGAAGGGAATTTACAAAACCTTCAACGAGCAAGCAACGTGGAGGCCGATTCCAGCAATCGGCCAAAATTAGCCTCACCTACCTTTCTGCCTGGGTTTAACATGTTATCCAACAGAGCCGATACCATCAATTTTCTTGACAGAATCGGCTCGGGGGGGCACCCAGGTATATGGAAATGTGAGGGTATACAACAGAAGCATCTCATCTTTTGTTGATGGGTAGTGGAATATGGGGGCCGATGCACAGGTTGGCCGTAAAAACAAAAAGTGAAAATTCGAAAATTTTCGAACACAGCCGATGCAGCAGGCATCGACTTAAGGACATGAAAGCCGATGCATGGCCATCGACTCAAGGGAGATTTCTTCAAGGACAATGTCAGGAGCAGCATGGGCGTGCGGATCAGGTCAAGGATGGATTGCATCAGGTCCATCAAAGGAAAGGAGCCTATCTGGCCGGCAAGAACTGAAGAAACTCGGGGGGCAGCTCACCTTGAGGGCTCTCTGCTTTGGGAAGCCGATGTATGTTTAAATCGGCTAGCTCGGCATAAGGAGCTCCCTCAGACATGATCGAGCTTAGGTCCATACAGCTCTGCTTTGCCTTGGCTGAGACTCGGGGGGCAACAAGCACTGGAAGATGCCTTGTTTTTAAGAGCCGATTAGGGTCACCTCGGCTGCGGCTGCATCATGGTCGTCTCGGGGAGGAAGCTGGGAAGGAAAAGCCATCGTCTAGTACAGGGCTTGGACTGTGCTGTTGCTGCAAGAAAAGGAAAGAAGTCCGACGCGTTGCTATCGGTCTTAGCATGACAAACGGAGGGAATGAAATTGGAGCGATTAAAGGATGAATGGAAAGAACAATTTCATTAATTCCAAGGAGCGGCTTTACAAGAAAGAGCCGATGGCTCTCAAAAGAGGGATCCGGTGCCTAGTGCATCGCTACTACTAGTCCTATACTACTAGTCGTCGTCTGTCCTCGTCATCGCCGCCGTCGACGTCGTCGGCGCTGCTCCCGAGGAGCTCCTCGTCGGCTGCTGCCCCAGCCCTTGGCCGGAGCCTCTTCCTCCTCGTCATCATCATCATCCTCGCTGTCCGCCCCGGAGCGGAAGCGCTTGGTCGGCGGATACCCGATGGAGGAGGAGGAGTCATCCTCCTCCTCTTCCTCTTCGTCATCGTCTTCGTCCTCGCTGTCCGCCCACATGCGGGGGCGCTTCTTCGGCGGGAGCTTGGCGGAGGGGAGGCCTTGGCCTTCGCTGCTTCTCCTTCTTTCTCTTCCTTGTCGGAGGAGAAGGGATTCACTGTGGGGTGGAGGCTGTCCTCGTTCTTCTTCTTCGGCGAAGATTGGGGGAAGAGTTTTGAGAAGGAAGAGGAAGAGGAAGACATCGCTACGAGGAGGAGAGGGTTTTTGGTGCCGATAGCTGGGATGGAATAGAGGATAAAGAGAGCTAACCAGTCGGCACGGTTAAATAATGAGAAATCTGGTGAAGGTTTAATGCCATTACAGCTTCCAAGGGATCGATGCTAAAGCTGTCAGAATTTTTAGAGAAGCTGAGAAGACAGGGCATAATGATGACGGATGCTGTAACGGCTCTGCTCTGCCACGACATGACCCTTCGAAGGGAAAGCATAATGATTTTGGAAATGTTATTTCCAAAACCAGGGGGGCATGTGTTATCACCAGATTTTAGACAAATCCAGAGGTGGGCCGGGCTTGGAAGATTACATGTGGAAGATTTCTAAAGCGGCCTGGCACGAAGGGTTTTGGGCTGAATTGCCCGTGTATCTTTATTTAGTAGTTTATTATTTTAGATAAGAGATAGAATCTTACTCGTGCACGGTTTAGTGCACGCCCTCATTAGAAAGTCCCCTGGACTATAAATATGTACCTAGGGTTTATGGAATAAACAACAACTCACGTTCAACCCCAAAAACAAACCAATCTCGGCGCATCGCCAACTCCTTCGTCTCGAGGGTTTCTATCGGGTAAGCGACATGCTGCCTAGATCGCATCTTGCGATCTAGGCAGCACAAGCCCCACGTTGTTCATGCGTTGCTCGTACTCGAAGCGCTTTTGATGGCGAGCAACGTAGTTATCATTAGATGTGTTAGGGTTAGCATTGTTCTTCGTTTAAGCATGCTTACGTAGTGCAACCCTTGCATATCTAGCCGTCCTCACGCCTATCTCAGGTGTGGGGGCGGCACCCGCTTGATCATTATTTAGTAGATCTGATCCGTTACGATTGCTCCTTGTTCTACAAGGATTAGTTTAATATCTGCAATAGTTTGGCCTTACAAAGGGGGAGGATCCTGTGGCACGTAGGGTGGCGTTCGCAAGTCCTAAACGGGATGTTCCTAGGATCAACTTCATGTTGGTTTTCTGGCCTTGTTTAGGATCGGCTTACGAGCACCGTGCGTGGCCATCTGGCCCAACCTGGAGTAGGATGATCCGATTATGTGGTGAAAACCCTAAATCGTCGTAGATCTCATTAGCTTCATCTTGATCAAGCAGGATCACCAAGTATTCGTACACCCCGTACGGATCATGGGTGGATCGGCTCTTTGAGCCGATTCACAGGATAACCTGAGAGCCGATCGAGGCTCGTATTTAACGTTTACATGTATGCCCTGCAGGAAACTAAGCGAGGCAATCTCATCACCTTCCTGACCAGGTATAGGTCAGGTGGCACGCCCTGCACTTCGCAACGCCGCGTGTGACCAGAAGAGCATTGCGGGCCGTCGCTCGGAGGGGTCTCAGCCAGCCGCAGCTCTAGGCTCCCCCCGGCTCTACAGTGTTGACAAGGCCGCTGCCCGCCGGTGGGTTTTGGCAGTCAACAAAACCACCATTAACGCCGGGATGAAGATCTTGTCGCCGAACGAAAGGCTGAAGATCACTTATTGCAGATGATGTCATCTTCATTGAGGAGAAACCAACAAGAAGGTGACTACCAAAATCCTAACATAATTTAATGAAAATAATACTTTTATTAAAAATTCTACGCGAAGCCGGCCGAAAAAAGAGAGAACCGATCTATGGAGGAGAATAAACTGGAGATGGCTAAGGTTAAAGCGGCAGTTGTTCCTGCGTGTTTTTCTTGGGCTAATTATTACTTCTAGCCTTCTAGGAGTCAAAGGCATCTTACATTGGAGGAGTCGGTCCGTTTCAAGCTTATTACTATTATGCAACTAGATATAACGGTCCCATGTTCGGGAGGTCTGTGCATTGGACAAAGTCATTCGCACTTGTCATGTAGCCAGCGCGACCACGCCAAAATTAATAATCATGACTTTTTTGGTGCTCCGGGTGAAAGCCTTGCCCGACTCGGTCGGTGCCGGCGATGACGACGCCCTGGGGCGCCGTTCTCCTTCTTGAAGGCATCATGGTGGGGCTCCTACCTCTCCTGCATTGAAGGCTTCATGCTCTTCGGGTGAAAAACTAAGCTCTGGTCTCGGCTGGTGCGGGCGACGGCGACGGTCTCGTCGCTTCCCTTTTTGGAGGCGTCGTCTTGGAGCGCTTGACCTTCTCTCGGCGGTGGTGGTTTTGCTTGTCGTGCTATGTTGCCATGCGGGACGGGTTGGAGGATGTCGAGGCGGCGGCCTCGGATAGGTGGCTGTGAGCCGGGGCGGCGGCCCCGGAAGGCGGTGCGGCAACATCTCTATGGTGCGGGGATGCGGCTTGCCACGACTTGGGTGGCGACCCTGGCCGTGTGGGCGGCAGGGCAGTCGGCTCGGTCGGTCGCGTCCTAGTGGGGACGGCCGGACGTTATGTCGGGGCGGCGGCCCCGGATGAGTTGGTGTGATGACCGTGGTCTGCGGTCGTTTGCCCTGAGCAGCTTGGGTTGCGGGTGGACGGTTCATGCGGGGTTGCAGCTCGAGAGCGAGCGGTGGTACGTCGGGGCGGCGGCTCCGGAAGATGGTGGTCTTGGTGGATGCGCAGGGCGCGACGGATCAGCGGTTTGTCGGAGCGGCGGCTCCGAATGTTCGTCATCTTGACAGTGTTGAGGACATCGACTTTGTGTCGCAAGGGCGACAAGGTCGTTTTGGCGCAGTTCTCGGAGTGGTTCGTCTTCTTCAGCTATGTTGGAGTGTCCCGTGTCTGGTCCTCCAATAGTAGGCATGGCGTCTTCTCTCCGGCTTGGTTGGATGGCAAGTTTGTCTTCACGAGTGTGTCGTCTGATTGTATTAGTAGTGGGTTTGCGTGGGCTTGCCTTTATGGCGTGGCGTGTGGGGACTTGGTCCTACGGTGTTTTGTTGTATGGTTTTCGCCCGGTTTTCTCCTAAAAACTGTGCACTTTCTGCTTAATTAATCGATGAGGCAAAGCTTTTGCCTCCGTTTAAAAAAAAACTTTTTTGGTATATTTTAGACTTTTTTCGGAGTAATATGAAACAGTTGGAGTACTACGTAAGTAGGCCAATTTGAATCCACAAACTGGTGGTACAAAGATGATTGACGCGGCCAAGACATAAGTAATTTGTAAGCACACATGATGATGCGACAAAAATCATCATCAATAATGTAATTTATTTCCCTCCTTACTTGGCTAAGGCCATCTCCAATACGGCCACCCATTAGAGCATCTCCAGTCACGTCCCCCAAACCATACTTTAAAAGAATTTGGGACGCGCCGGACAAAAAAACGTTCCCATCCGCGTCCCCCTAACCCGTTTTTTGTCCGGCGCGGCCCCAGCCCGTTCCAACTACACAGGAGACGCTCCGCGGATGCCGGACACACCGAAAAGCGAGGCGGGGAGTGGCGGGACCGATGCGTCAGCGGCACATTGAATTTTAACCTAACCGTCGCCTACCTCGCAACGGAAGTTATTGGCGCGCAGCAACGGTGCAGTTCCCGCAGAGGCGCAGCGAAGCCGTCTCGTCGCGCCTAGCTCTGTGTGCCGGTGTTAATGAGCGCCACCGCTCCCCCGCCTCCCTCCGGCCTATAAAAATGGCCGCATCTCATCGTACCTCTTACACACAAACCCTAGCGCATCTCTCCCCAACTCTAGCCGCCACCATCTCAAGAGTCTGCGCCATGGCTGGAAAAGGCGCAAGCTGACCCCGTGGCCGTGGTCGTGGTCGTGGCTGCGGCAGAGCTGCACGCCCACTGTCGCATACGACGCCGTCGTCTTCATCGTCGGACATGCAGGACGAGGAGGGGGCCGTGCTGATCGAGTTCGTCGTCGTCCTCAAGGGAGACCCACACTGTCAACACCCGGATTTTTAATTCCAGATGCCTATTACGCCATACATCACAATCTCAGGAATATGTTTTTGCGAGACATAATAGATTGATATCACAGAACATCATTCATTACAAACCATAATAGTCTTACATCAAAGGATCACATGATCCAGTCTTAATACAACAATTGATCTAAAGATCAAATACATAACACATAGCGGAAGAAACATAGTAGCGGTCCATCTGTTCCACAGGCAACGCTTGACGTCAGGAGGTAGTCCTAGTTATCATAGACGTCCTGCTGTCCATCTTCCTGGTACTGGTGCTCCTCTTCATTGTATGGCCATTTGAATAGCCAGGGACAAAGCCGTTAGTACTTTTAAAGTACTTGCAAACTATCACTAATAGAAGTACTAATAGCTCTAATAAGGGTTCTAAGCTTCTAGGTTTATTTGCACAAAGCTAGTTTTATTTCATAAACACTTTAATAGTCAAAGACTCTTTATTTGTCAAAAATTACTCAAGTGGGAACATTAGTGTCATCCACACGACTTGGTGATAGTCAAGTCAAAGTCACAATTCAAGTTCAAGTCACAAGTCACCAGTCACATGTCACATTTTGAAAGGGTCTAATGACGGAACAGTATGGCCTTTCCAACCGTCCATGACCGCGGACGCGGCTATTCGGATAGTTTAACACTCTGCAGAGGTTGTACACTTGTGCCACAACTTTTGATTACATCCATCAGGGATAGCCCTGAATAATCATACTCAGTATGCGGATCATCAACCATTAACTTTTCACTTACATACCCTAGTATAGTCACCTCTCCCTGTGAGCTTGGCCTCCCAGTGAGGGCAAACCGCCAACCTGGGAACTGCACAGGGCTTGGGTCGGACATTCACCTCATTTCACGTCATTTCACTTTCAACGGAGGCAGCCTCGGCATACCCCTATGACGCTTGTTCAGAGGGAACCCATACTAAAATACATAAATTTCCAGCTAAAGCCTTACCCATAATCAGGTATTGTGGGGTACTCTAAAATTGGAATGGTGTCGCATCCGAACTCAACCGTCAGTTTTTGTCAAATTCCCCTTGTCATTCACCAGTCATATTCACCTTCAAAACTTTCAATAGAATGACTCATCATTCTAAGCCTTTCAAAGTCATTTGATTCACAAGTTCCCATCTGGAGTAGTCAATTTTAGTTTTAGCACTAGCAACTAGTCATGAGGGGTGCTAACTAAATTTTAGCCCTCTAGGCTAAGTTTGGAGCTCTTGTAGTATTCTATCTCTAGACCAATATCAACTATAAGAAAAAGCCTTGGTAAACAAAGTAAAAGATTTCAAGATAACAACTTGGGCTTGGATAAATCCTTAAACAAAAATAATATTGCAAGTGTGGCTTGCTCTAGTAGAGCTTGCTCAAAGTAATATCTTGTATTGGTAATAGCTTGCCTTGGTTGGTATAGTGATCAAAGTGTTCCTCCTCTTCTTCGTAGAAGACCTCCTCCTCCTCGTAGCCTTTGGTACTAGCGTCTATAAATGGATATGAGGTAACAATCACCAAATAATACTTAAGTAAACTAAGAAACCATAATGGTTCAAACAAGATGATCTATCATCATCACAATCATCACTCAACATTATACTAGGGTTTTCTTTTGTTTCCCTTGAAATTAATTTCTTCTCCTTGAACATTACTAAGATTTAATTTCCCCAAATAATAAAGTATGAGATCATGTTGACCAAAGTCACCACTTCATATTTATTCATTTGGAAAAAAGAATCAAATGAGACACTTCATCTCATACCATTTAAATACTATTTTGGAAAATGATTTAATATTCTCTAGTAATAACACATGGGGTCATGAAGACTAAGGTTATCACCTCACTTTGAATTACTTGGAAAGGTGATTTAAATGAGAGGCCACATCTCATAGATTTTAAATATCATTTCTGAAATAATTTAAATGAGCTAGAAATAGCCATATAGCCATTATTTGATTCTAGCCCATGATCATATGAAACAACTATGTCATATTTTCGCATATTCAAAAAGAGGGTTTGAAATGTGAATTATTAGAATTGGAATCACCTCAAAATTCATTATGGTTGATTTTTAATAAATTTTTGAATTTCAAAAAGGTACTGCCTTGATATTTTTATTGCAAGTGATCTATAATGAACTAGGGTTTCAGACCAGTGGGGTTGGATAGATAAAGTCACAGGCTCTCCATAGAATTTTTAATCACCAAATTTGGTTTAGTAGATTTTGTTCTATTGAATTTTGAATTGGGCACCAGTATGGAATTTTAGCTAAAAAGGATAATTCGAATTTGAATTAAACGGGCTAGGCGGGAAAATGAAAACGGGCCAGGGAGAGAGTAAGCAGGCCGTCCCAACAGTGCATCTCGCGCAGCAGGCCGTCTAACAGCGGGTCCCGCCCGTCAGTGGCTTATAATCACCAAAACGGTATGAGTGAACGAGGGCCACAGGATTAGAATGAGATCGCACGGCGGAGGGTCGTCGTCGTCGACAACGAGAGCAAACCCTGGCCGTGGCGGACATAGGGGGTCGGAGGCTCACCGGCGGTCTGGCGATTGTCGGTGATGAAGCAGAGCGACGTTCCGGACTATGAGGAAGCCAACGGTGGTCGCGGCAGCTCCGGGGGTGGACGAAATCGACGGCGCCTTCTGCTCCTGCTCCGGCGGACTCCGGCGGTCGATTGGCTCTCTGTGGATGGAATTGGGATGGGGGAATGCTCGAGGAGGGGTTGTGAGAGGAGAGGAGGCGATTGGTGTGGAGAATGAGGGCCGGGGTGCGCTCTATTTATAGCGGCGACGAGGTGCCGAGGCGCACGGGCAGGTCGATCATGGCGATGGTGCTACAACAGCGGAGAGGCGTGGGCGAGGTGCTAGGACTGGTCAGCGTCGTCTGGTGGTCCTTGCGAGCATCATGGTGCAGCAGGAGGTGGACGGGAGCGTGCGGGCGACGTCAATGTCCTCACAGTACCGTGGCGGAGGACGACGGCGATAGGTCTCTCCGATGTGAGCGGTCATGTCTGGGAGGTAGCCGGTGGTGTGATGATGCTCGGGGTAGAATCAGAAGTCAAGGAGACGACGGGGCGGTGACTTGCTCTAGCGCGCTCTGCGTCACGACTATGTGCGCGCTGGCGTCACTGGCTAACATGGGCGTGTCCTGTGTTGGCCAGTGCTTGCCTCTCCTTGGCCAACGGCATGCACGAGCAGGTTCAGGAGAGTGAGGGGAGTGTCAAGGACATGGTGAGGTAGGCTAGATGGGAGAGGAGAGGATGATGGCATGTTGAGTGGCATGATCACCTTGGCATGGCCATGTCTTGGTCCAAATCATCAAGGTACATGGGTACAAGTGCTTGGCATTGTCCAAGGGGTGCAAGAGGGAGTTGAGGTTGACCAGAGAGGTGAAGGTTTAGGCTAAAACCTGCTGGACATTAGAGTGTATGATCATTCCAGATTATTGCACACCAGGTGTTCGACACAATGGCCGCATGAAATTTAATTTCGAATTTTGCAAAACTTTTTCATGGATGTGATTCAAATAATGTTTGGCACTCCCTGGTGGCATTGGTTTGCAAAATGAAGTGGTTTTGGTAAAAATCAAATTGGGTATGATCTTAAGTCTGATTCAAAGTTGCTACTTTGCATTCTTATAATAAGGAATTGAAAAAGAATTTGTATGGATGGTCAACACGAAATGTGATCACCTTGATGTTCTCTTAGATGAGGAGAAAAGAATTGAGAAAGTTTAGTTTAGAATTTGCTTAATACAGGGGCTCAAAGTAGGTACCCTGATATAAAAGTCAGAAATGACCATTATCATATGTAACTTGGTTTTGATATTTCTTTTGATTTGTTTTGTAATTCCTTGATTCAAATGTGATTATTTTGAGTTTAGTAATGTTTCCAAACCATTTACACAAGGTAACCATGGCCTAGTTGAAGATTTGCAAATATGGCCATAGGCTCATATGTGGTGATATTCTAATTTTCTTTTCTTTTGGTTTGTTTCTCTTTTATCCCAAAATCATGGTTTAGGGTTTTAGAAACAATGGTAAACACTTCAAACAAGCATCATGGCAAAACTCACACATACATGCATTAACACTATGCAACAGACTTTGAATTAAACCAAGTTTTTGTTGGCTCACAATTTTGGAAAAAGGGAAATTCATTTTCTTCTTTGTTTTGAAATTTTGGGGTGTTACACACACGCCATCCAGAGGCTGCCGGACGCCTTCACCGACTTTGTCGCCGGCGACGGGCGCCCGGGCTCGCTGCAACTGCGGGAGGCTGCCTGCGGCTACTGCCGGTGGATCGTCGACGTGATCTACGACGCGCGCGGCAAGATGTACCTCCACATCGGCTGGGAGAGGTTCGCGCGCTACCACCGCCTCCAAGCCGGCTTCGTGCTCGTGTTCTCCTACTTTGGCGATAGGGACATGAGCGCGTCAAGGTGTTCGACGAGACGCGTTGTCGCCAGCACTACCGCGGCGATAGCCCCGAGGACGACGACGACTGACGAGAGTGTTGTTTCTTCATAGCGAAAATATGCATGGAGGTTTCTGGTTGTTCTTCCTCGGAAGAACCAACAAGGGCACCCTCACCAGCTGGATTTTCCAGTTTGGGTGACTGGGTGTGCCCTCGAGTGTTCTTTCTTAGCAGCGAACACACGAAACCTTCAATGTCCGGCCTAGTTAGGTTTAGTTTTTTTGCAATGTTTTATATTTGTGTCAACCATGGTTCAAACTATGTATTAGTTTGTGGAAAATCATGTTCCAAATTATATCTTCGTGTAAACCATGATCCCAATTATGTATTAGTTTGTGAAATGTTTCTCCTCTTTATTAAAATAAAATTCAAAAAAAACAAAAAAAAGTATTTTAATGTTCGGGGGACGCGGCATGAACGAAACACGTCCCCCAAACGCTCAATACGGCGCCGTTTCGGGGACGGTTTAGGGGACGCGACTGGAGATGCTCTTAGTCTGTTTGGATATTCGTGGATAGAAGTCACCTCCAACTCGGGGTCGATATTGGGTCTCCCCGAACATGCCCAACCACAAAGCTCATGTCCTTCGGCGGATAATCCATCTCTCTCTCTAGAAATAATGAGAAATAGTGAAAGCAATGATTGGGTCTGTCTAGGGATGGGGCCCACCATATTTTCGTGGCCCATGTGAAAAGGGCGCGCCACAAAAATACTCTATTTTAGTGGCGCATGTGGTCAGGTGCGCCACATAAATAAATCTGTGGCGCATGGGAATATGGCGCGCCACAGAAAGGCCTCCTACCTATATATAGCTAGTTTCCTACTAGTGAGTGCACTCACCAGTATGCCATGTAGATCCCTTGCCAAGAAAAAGGGTAATTCTTCCGGCCTCAATGCATACAGTTAATGCTTTCGAGCATTTCAGGAAACCCTCGTGTTGCATTATGTTTTAGAATTCGAGCTATATCATCTGCCTGTTGCTCTCAAATAGTGTTTGCCAAACACCGCTATGACGGCTCGGCAAAACCTGTAGAGAGTATGTGAACATGTCGACTCCACCATCCGTAGGTAGTCATTGGATGTATCTGGATGAGCTCAGTATGCAAGACAGCGCATTGCAACAGAGCACTTCTGGATTGAGGTGAAACCCCATAAACCTGTACAATCTTGCTTGATCATGAAATAGTTGTTGTACTCCCTAACACCGAAGACAATCTTCATGAATAGATCCTTGTTCATCCTAAACTGGCACCGAAATTCCTTCGGCGAATGAGTCACGTCGTCAGCGAAGTAGTCGGCGTCAAGCAGCATGGCGCCGGCTTGACGATATCGATGGACATTCCTCCTCTTGTCTGGCTTTGAGCTGCCGCGTCGAGGCACGCAGAACAAAGGCTGGCGAACGCGGAGGAAGCTCGTCAGAATCAGTTGTTGTTTCTGTCGGACAGCCGTAACGTTCTGCTCCTTCGTGAACAGCGGCACCATCATCTCATCGTCGTTGTCCATCACGGCAATCCAACGAACACCTTGCAGGCGGGGCGGTTGTGCGGCGGTGGCGGCGACCTCTGTTCCGATCGAAACAGCAGCCGGCGGTCGCGGGGGTTGTGGCCGTGTCGATGGACGGCGGTTCCTGGATAGGCGGCGGTGTCTATTGCAAGCAGGGGGCGCAACGACGACGGTGGCGATGGCGATTTAGAGGGTAGGAGTCGGCTCGGGCGTGGCTAGGAGGTGGGGAAAACGATGCATCTGGCTGCCAGGCGGAGCCCACGGGTGGTTTCCGACGTGCCGCGCCCCCGAAGAAGGGGCCGGCACGAGATTGCCAGCGCTTCTATTGGGCTCGAAAACGTGACAGCGTTTTTTGGGGCGTGCTGGTGTGAGCTCATTTTAGCCTCCGGCACCAAAAAACTATCAAGTTCGCTACAGGGCGCCCCGGTGGAGATGATCTAAGCGGACAAGATGAGATGAGAGGGGCCACGCTCACTGTCCATTCATCCATCCATCCATCAATCATTCTCCATCGGCCTCACTCTCATGCTGCCCACATATATGCTGGTATGCGTATGCATGATTGACCGCCAGACGCACACTGCGCCTGCTCAAGCTAAGCTAGCTACGGAGTACACAACAAATTAAACCGAGCTATCGGTCCTAAGTGATATCATTTTGGCATTATTCGATTGATCGATGCACTGCCGGCCGGACTTGCCTAGTCGATTGTCTTGCAACGGACCGATGATCAACCATTCTCTCTTCAAAATATAAATCTCATTATTGTGTCAACGTTTTCACGAAGATTATTCTTTGATAAGTATTAGTAGTGCCTGTCTAATTAAGTAGCTTGTCTCCTGGGTTTTCAACAAGATTTCACCAAGATTGTCGCAGGCATGCATGTCAACACGAGCTGACACATATCACGTACGATGATGATTAACATGTCTTTTTTTTAACTGACGATTAACATGTCTTGTGCGCACATATATTGGGCAGCTGAAGTTGACATAACGGTACGTGCGGAGAAGCCTTTCCCTTTTCCGCCTCCAGCGAGAACTGGTTACCTAGGTCCATTGATCCATCTGAGTAGACAAGGATTTGATTGGTAACATTGGTTTCCACTGATCCATTGGATCAGTATTTACTCATAATAACGTCCGTTGTTAAATATTGTTAGGAATAACAAGCATAGTGGCCCTCGCAAATGCAAGGGCGTTGCTTTTATTATCTTAAAAATGTTGGAAATATAAATTTATTAATTCATAGATATAAATGCCATGAGACAGGGAAACTAATAGTTCTTGTTTAGAATATCTTAAAAATACACATTTAACTTGTGTCTTAATTATTGATATGTCATCTAGGAAAAGTACAATTTCAATAATTCATGGTCATCTAGGGAAAGTACAGTTGCAATGATTTATGGTCATTTACACATGGAATTATATATAATTAAAATAACGGTATATCAATTTAATTCTATTATATGACATTCTCATGGATTAGAAGAGATATTGAAGTGGATCAGTATTATATATCTTGACAAGATTGGAAATCTGTCTCATAGTTTCTCAAATCTCTCCCCATAGACTGATCTTCATTTTCTGGCCCTCAGGAATTTACACCTCTAACTGATGTTACAGCCATCTTGAAGTTTTAATGTTATTGGAATAATTTACACTGGGCTCGAGTATGTTAGTCCTTGCTCTATTTGAATTGTTTAAGTGGGCCATTGTCATATGCGCGTGGAAACATGTTTATTTTATAAATCTAATTGGCTCATCATCGTTTTGCCGTTTTGCATATATAAATGCTTTCTTACGTGATAAAACTCGTTATCTTATTTTACACTTCTCTCAAAGATGTATCTATAATAAAGTTTTTAAAATATTTTAAGATATTGGATATCCAGGCATCTACTTTCTTCACTGCCATATCAAAAGGGAACCTGTGTGTTTTCCCCATTTTGAAGGTCTCTTGACCATATACAAAAGTGTCCCCCTAATTTGTAGCAAAGTGGCGCTCACACCCACAGACAGTTGCGCTTGAAATATCCTTACAACGAATTGGATATTCTGAATTGAATTTCTAGTGACATGTAATATACCTATTTAAACTATATGGAATATGTTGTACTTCCAGGTTTAATATTTGTCCACAACCTACTCCAATTTAGTTGCATGGATTTGAATAATGTAACCGATGTTAAAATAAATCCCCTTTTGTTTCCTTGTTTTTAGTATTAATCTCTCTGTTATACTACTTTCACTGCTTTTGAAAATGTAACGACCTTCTGAAGTTTTCCCTTTTCATTGGAGAAGTAACAAAATTTAGTTTAGCATTCACTCTTATAGTGCAGAAAGTAGAGCCTCATGCCTTATTCACTCTCTCCAAATGTATTACAAATTACTAAACATGAATATTTATATACAAGTTTCAGGTCAGAAGGATATGCTTAGCTAATCTCTAACTGATAATATGGTTTGTACAGATAATTTTCACCCTAGAATAACTCTCACGGCTTGATTATGCATATTGCCATGCTTATACTAAATGAACAACTTAGGGATTATGTTGACTTCATGATTGATAATTTGACATACATTTCAATCACTTGATATGAAGAATACAGACATATGTATCTTATGAATCCCCACAATGACACTTCTCTATGAAGTTTCATCGAACAGTTGGTGCGCTTATCCTCTAATAATAATTTTTTAGTTCAATCTACGGCCTGCGCCAGTTGTACCTTGTCCAAGATGCAGCTCCATGAACCATGATCATGCCTAAAATTCGGTTTAGGTATTTAAAAGCAAAGACCTTATCTAGGAGGTCTCCTAGGCTACATGCTCGTGACAACGACATCGAGCTTGAACCATTGGGCATGCCATCTCGTCGCACATGAACCGCTTAGAGCAAGCCTTGTGTAACATGCTCAGTCTAGCGACTAGCGCCGCTCTCCTCTTGCATGGATGTCTAGATTTGGACTACAATTATCCGTGGAACTTTGGTTGTGTGGCTGAATCTGCCATACACCATCAATCCCAAAACCTCCCAGAACCCAGATCCATAAGCAGCCTCGTTAACTTCTTTCGGCTACCAGCTGGTGTCACAGCCTCAAGATCATAGCAGGATAAGACATTGTAGATCGCATAGAGGCCCCGCAGAAAAAATCTATCCATACTTGTATTATTTTCCCCTTGACAAAAAATGAAATCACGACATCAATTCCCATTATTGCCTGCTTGTATTGTTGCCCATGGACAGTGCTTCGGTTACTGGCGCATCCCGAACGCGGCCTCACACCATCATCAGCGATCATGGATAGATCCAATTTATCTGTTTGCATGTGCGCCTACTTTCGCAATGCGGCTAGCGGAAGGGAAATAGCTGGTTGATTATTGTTCATTTGTCTACTTGCTTTCTATCGCAGTTCGACCAGGACACCAGGCCGCTCTCCTCTTGCATGGATGTCTAGGTTTGGACTACAATGATCCGTGGAATTTTGGTGTGTGGCTGAATCTGTCGTACACAATCAATCCCAAAACCTCCCAGATCCATAAGCAGCCTCGTTAACTTCTTTCTGCTACCAGCTGGTGTCGCAGCTGGAGCAGTACCCTCAAGATCGTAGCAGGATAAGACATTGTAGACCGCATAGAGGCCCCGTAGAGAAAATCTATCCATACTTGTATTATTTTCCCCTTGACAAAAAATGAAATCACGACATCAATTTCCATCGTTGCCTACTTGTATCTTGTCCATGGACAGTGCTTCGGTTACCGGTGCATCCCGAACGCGGCCTCACACCATCGTCGGCGATCGTGGATAGATCCAATTTATCTGCTTGCATGTGCGTCTACTTTCGCAACGCGGCTAGCGGAAGGGAAATAGCTGGTCGATTATTGTTCATTTGTCTACTTGCTTTCTACCGCAGTTCGACCAGGACAGCAGGGACACTTGCTTGGCAGTGTCAACATTCCTTCTTGTGCTTGCCGCATTGACGGTGAACTTGGTCATCGCTCTCTAATCTGGTGAGGCAGAGGTAGCAATACACGGTGTTCGCCACGAGCTTGCGCTACTCGCCTCATAAATCTTTGGATGTCGATGAGCATAGAAGCCTAAGATGAGGTGGCGGCGCTCATGCTAGCTAACGGCGGAGTGGCTGGAGCCTTGAATCATACGACGGTGTTTCCCATCCAGCACCGCTAGCGACAGCCGATGTTGCTCATAACGGCCTCAGATTATCCCCAGATGTCGGCACTTCGACCTCTCATCAGTTGGCGTTCATCGCTCTCTAGATCTCTTCTTTAGCCTTTCGTCTCCCGGTGTTCCCCAATTGTTTTGGCACGTTTTTGTCAACAAAAAAGAAAGTGGGGCCAGAAAAATGATCAACCGTCCTTGGGTGCGCACGGGCACAGATGGGAGCATGCAAGCGAGGGGCAAGACTGTCCTTCTATTTCCCATCTTCCTTAACCTAATAAGGACTCTGTTTTCTTAACCTTAAAACCACACAATTTTTTGTGGATACTTACGCTAGTAGAAAAACGGCCTTTCGTACCGGTTCCAGAGGGGCTTTGGTACCAGATTGGCAACCGGTACCAAAGAATCGGGACTAAAGCCCCCCTCCTTTGGTACCGGTTCCTTACGAATCGGTATTAAAGGTGCCTCCATGTGGGCACGCAGGAGCCCGCGGGGCTGGAGATCTTTGGTACCGGCTTGTAACACGAACCGGTAGCAAAGGTGGGGGACGCGGAAGAGAAATTGCACAAATCTCTGCCGCGGTAGAGAATTCAGGGTTTAGGGTTTAGGAGGGGTTTAGGGGTATCGGACCGTTTCATCGTACAAGGATCGCGTCGATGGGCCAGAAACGCGTTTGGGTTTAGGTAATATATGAAGATCACGGTGATGCAAATAACTTGGTGTATATATATAACACATGTAATTGCATAAGATCGCAAATTATGTAGTACATGTATGAATATCGATCTTCATGCATAGTGGTACTCTCTGAGGCATACTATATATTACATGTATCTCAGTATTACATTGAGGCATACTATGAGTCATAGTAGTACTCTCCGAAATTAGCTATGACGTCGCGAAGGAAAAATCCCGCCAATTCCTCGCCAATTTCTTTGAAGCGATGCTCGATTGAGAGCGTGTTCCGCTTTCTTGCCAACTGTAAAAGAATGGGATACAAATGAATACATGAGCTATGTGTGTGTGTGTGTGTATATATATATATATATATATATATATATATATATATATATATATATATATATATATATATCTCAAATCATAATCAAACAATTATGATTTAAACTCAGCACAACTGATGGTAACAAAATAAATTTGTGCATATTGTTTATGTACCTCTTTATTTCTTTGATTATTTATTCTCTCGCTGACAATCTTGTGAATGTTCTCGCAAACGTAGTATCTACATAAATTAGTCCCCAATGGTTGTTTCGCGCATTTCTGTACAAGAATATAATTCAATCAAACAATAATCAAGTATGATAAAGGTGTGTGGACCTAAGTAGTACTACTTACGTTGTTCGCACGTCATATCAGCTTCGGTTTCCATCCACCGGCCGGATCTTCCTGCATGAACGTTTGCCATACGCTGCCCGACAAAGAAAATGCAGAAAATAGTTATCAATTTGTTGATATCAGGAAATTAACGAAAAAACCAATAAGAATTAAAATTACTTTTTGAGCATATCAAAAGCCGCCTTGTATAGTATAGGATCTTTGCTTACTGAGTCAAAGACTTCAACTTCTCCATCGTACATTTTAATGATGATAAAAATAAAGTGGAACATGCGCACGTTTAAATATGCACTGACATATATATAAGTCATCAGTAAAAAATTGAACATCTGGTGAGCAAAATAGAATGTGTTAGAAGACAGTAACACTCACTTGAAGTTGTAAGGCCAAAGTATTATTTTTTTGTCACGTTGTCACTTCAAAAACCTTAGCAAAGTCTTAGAACTCATTAAAGCCCGATTCGCATCATTGTGCTCAATAAAAGGAATGAGAGAACCTCCAATAGAAAAATATTGGAAAGGAAAAATACTTCTAACATGAATCTGTTCCCATGCAATAGTCAGGAATTCTTGACGGTATCTAGCTGGAACAACCTGCTCTTCCTGAATACCTTGATTCAAGGACAAAGAATTTCCTGCTGCTATCATATAATATTCATCTCTATTTGGTGATAGATAAACTACCTGTCTTGATTTTTTTTTTTTTGCTTTCTCAGCAGATATTTCATAAAACGGGCTCTCTATGGATCCCCACAAGTGATTAATTCTCGCATGAATTGCTAAGGATCCAGTAAGTCCAACATTGATTCCTTCAGACGTGTCAATTGGACAAATACGCCCATAGTGACTCGGATGAATATCTCGGCTCCGAAAACTTGAAGTTCTCCCTGTCAACCCTCCAGGACCTAAACAGCTCACTTTTCGCCCATGAACAGTTTGTGTCAATGGATTCGTTTGATCAAAAACTTGAGATAACGGGTATGTGCCAAAAAAGGTCTCATAAGTAGTTATTAATAAAATCGAAGTTGAAGTTGGAGTTACCAAAGTTAGGTCAATGAACCCAATGTCCGTGATTTCATCTCTTTTGCATTCAACCTTCTTCGATCTTCATAATATAGGCGCACAAAAGATTAAACTGAGGATAATTGCAGACAATGAACAAATTGAGAGAAAGACTTCTCAAATTACATAAATAAATCATTTACAGACAATAGCAACTGATGATAGATTTGTCGAGGGCCCGGAGATTGTATAACTGAAAAAGTTCGCAGAAGTCAACGCTCACAGAGTATTCTTGGAAGTAGTGCTCATCCTTAACTCACACCATGATAGCCTCGAGCCCTCTCTTTGTGGCATTAGTGTACCATATATGCAAATTACGCATACTTGTTGGTAGCGACCTGACATTCTCGATCAAATCTTTCCCTTGAACAAGTTTATATGCTACTTCATCGAAGGGGTAATCGGTTGTGTTTTGTCGAGAACTTTGAACGGCCATCTCGTCAAACACCTTGAGAGGGGGGACTGAATGAACGGGTTGTTCTCCGAGCTGGTGCACGTGTTTCCCTTTTTTTGCATGGACCACCGATTGATCGGGTTTTTTCGCCAGCACCATCTCGTCATATGACCTTTCAATAGAATGCCTATAGTCAGATGGCGGCGATGGTACAGGGTCATATAGATTCTCAATGGTACGCACAACTTTCACCGGATCTAGTGTCTTCTCAAAAGGTATCTCTGGCACTTTCTTAGCAAAATGGGCTGCCACCTGGGACTTAGAGATTTTCGTGCATTCCTCGATAGTTCTTTCCCAAGGTAACTTCTCAATAGGCGGCTGTGTTTTGTCCTTTCTAGGTCCCTTCCTAGCCGGCAAACCGTTCCGCTTAACGGGCGCTTCCTTACGCGGAGGATATCGAGATGGTGGACTCGCGATGGGGTCCCTCTCAGGTAGGTGTGGACTTTGCTTCTCATGTGGACTGCTACCAGGAGGAGTCGATGGTCTTTACTGCTCATGTGGACTGCTACGAGGACGAGTTCGTGGCCTTGGCTGATCATGCGAGGAAGACGATGTATTTCTTGTTCCATAGGGCGAAACCGCGCTTGACATCGCCCATTGTCTTCTCATTGTCACCTCTAGGAAAATCAAGCTCCATTGTTTCATAACCCGTCACAACGTCATCCACCCCGACACGAGCATAGCCAGCTAGAATGGGCATACGATGGTGCGTTGCTCCATCTTCATTTGGGTAAACATAGCCGACCGCCACCTTAATGGACATGTTCCTCATTGGCACATGTATCTCGCAATCTGTCTTCTCCATGACATAATCCACAGTGTAGCTTGCTCCACATCCTTCAAGATGCGACGAACCCATGCTGCTTCTTCGCTGATATGGGCGGCATCGGCTTGAGGATCTTGTAGAAAAATCTGCTGATTAGGTGCCCTCTGCCGACTAATTGAGTCTATTTGATTTTTCTCAAGCAGATGCACCTTACGTTCCAATTCTGCTAACCGGTCTAAGTCCTGCTTCTTCTTTCTCGAATGGCTTCTATAATTGCCAGCGCACTCCGGCCACGCTTCCTTTATGGTGACACCTGGGAGGGCTCGTATTCGCCCAACGTGTTCAGGATTCCCCAAAGCGAGTGTCAACTCGTTATTCTCTCTATCGGGAATGTACTCTCCCTTTCTAACTTTTTCTATTGCAGCTACAAGCAGCGTCGTGACTTCTGCAATTTTTTCCTTCCATTTTCCCTTTGAAACGACCTACCCTGTCTTTGGGTCCAACCTTGCCCCATGCGCGAATAACCAGAACTTGGACCGGTCAGGCCATTCCCATGTCTGTGGAACGATTCCTGCATCCATTAGTTTAGCTTCAAATGCTCTCCACTTTGGAATGGCAGTCTTGTAGCCACCTGACCCCAAATGATGGAAATGTTTCTTCTTTGCAGCATTTTTCGTATTTGTGACTGATCGGGCCACAGCAGTAGACGATTTCTTATACGTTTTAAATGTGGGCTAGTGCGCTTTTATCTTCACTATAATGTCAGTGAATACTGGATCTTCATCTTCATATTTGGCCATAATTTTTTCTTCAAGGTCTGGAATTGTGTGTCCATCTTCTTAAGAGTCAATTCCTTGACTTTCTTCTTCTGCCCTTCCGTCATGTTTTCCGGTAGGTTGAAGTGTGTCAGTAGACTATCCCAAAGAAAAAAATTAGAGTATCGTTGACATAACTAGCTTCCCCCCCCCCCATGTTATTTGGCTTATGCCACTCTACAATGCTGATCGGTACATGTTCCCTAACAAGAACTCCAACTTGATTTGTAAATTTACGGTAGTACTCTTTGGGTTCCACCAGTTCACCACTATCCTTAAATGCGGTGAGGGATAACCTACCCTCGCCGGATAGACGTTGCGTCGAGCCTCGTTGCATTTCAACAGATTTGCTTGATGATCCAGAATGCTAAAAGAAAAATGATTCGTTAATAAGTGCAATACAAATAAATCAATGCATCTACTGATGAACATAGCCTTAATATATAAATATACACCTCTCCGGAGTTTCTTAAGGACACTTCGTCATCTCTTCTTTCTTCGAGACTCAAGTCCCTCACCGACATCATTCAGAAATTGTGAGCCGAAATCATCGTCATCTCCATCGGGTTACGGTCCACGGGCACTCTCAGATATCATTTTTTGCACAATGTCTTCTTGCACCTCATCTCGGATGAAGGGGCCATCCTCCATAGCTCAATGTCACTACAAAATTTTGTAATGTCAACATACTCACAGACATGATGACTACCAAGTGTAAAATAAATGCTGGATAGACGGAATACGAGCATAGTTTACATCTCCTTGCTGGAAACATAAGTAAAAAATTAATTGCTATATATTGAATCATAATAGATTGCTAGATGGATAACAAGAAATAACATAGTATTGAATGTCCTACACATGATTGCAATGTCCTCCACATAAAACCCCGCAAGTTCTTTTTTTGAACAAAATCTGATCAAACTTGAAACTTGTTTTATAGTTGTCTAGATATAGTAAAATCATCAACGTTCGGCAATGGCGACAGCGGCTACTGGCATTGCGCCACCGATGATCATCGTGGGGGCAGGTCCGTCGGGTCTGGCCGCGTTGGCTTGCCTGGCGCGGCGCGGGGTGGCGAGCCTGGTCCTTGACCGCAATTCCCACCTTGCCTGGCGTGGAGTAGGGAGACTCCCCAAGCAGATCAGCACGGTCCCCCTGGGCGGAGAGCATGGACGTCCACACAGGCGTCGAACAGCCTCCGGACGTCTCCGTCGAACAGCCTCCGGACGTCTCCGTTGAACAGCCTCCGGGCATCTCCCGATGACGCTCACAGGACGGCGTCCGCGCGTCGGCATTCCGTCGAATAGCCTCCGGGCGTCGGCATTCCTACGTAGCACCGCACCAGTGCGCGCCTCGAGGAGCTCCATGTGGACCCGCTGGACCGTGTCTTCGGCGACGCCCTCCGCCACGTCTCCCTCTGCTGCCCGCGCCTCCGCTGCCTCCGCCTCTCCGACCTACGCGAGGTCGGCGACGGCGTGCTCGCCGCCCTCGCGCGACACTGCCCGCTTGCTCCACATCCTTCAAGATGCGACGAACCCACGCTGCTTCTTCGCTGAGATGGGCGGCATCGACTTGAGGATCTTGTAGAAAAATCTGCTGATTAGGTGCCCTCTGCCGACTAATTGAGTCTATTTGATTTTTCTCAAGCAGATGCACCTTACGTTCCAATTCTGCTAACCGGTCTAAGTCCTGCTTCTTCTTTCTCGAATGGCTTCTATAATTGCCAGCGCACTCCGGCCACGCTTCCTTTATGGTGACACCTGGGAGGGCTCGTATTCGTCCAACGTGTTCAGGATTCCCCAAAGCGAGTGTCAACTCGTTATTCTCTCTATCGGGAATGTACTCTCCCTTTCTAACTTTTTCTATTGCAGCTACAAGCAGCGTCGTGACTTCTGCAATTTTTTCCTTCCATTTTCCCTTTGAAACGACCTGCCCTGTCTTTGGGTCCAACCTTGCCCCATGCGCGAATAACCAGAACTTGGACCGGTCAGGCCATTCCCATGTCTGTGGAACGATTCCTGCATCCATTAGTTTAGCTTCAAATGCTCTCCACTTTGGAATGGCAGTCTTGTAGCCACCTGACCCCAAATGATGGAAATGTTTCTTCTTTGCAGCATTTTTCGTATTTGTGACTGATCGGGCCACAGCGATGAGACGATTTCTTATACGTTTTAAATGTGGGCTAGTGCGCTTTTATCTTCACTATAATGTCAGTGAATACTGGATCTTCATCTTCATATTTGGCCATAATTTTTTCTTCAAGGTCTGGAATTGTGTGTCCATCTTCTTAAGAGTCAATTCCTTGACTTTCTTCTTCCGCCCTTCCGTCATGTTTTCCGGTAGGTTGAAGTGTGTCGGTAGACTATCCCAAAGAAAAAAATTAGAGTATCGTTGACATAACTAGCTTCCCCCCCCCCCATGTTATTTGGCTTATGCCACTCTACAATGCTGATCGGTACATGTTCCCTAACAAGAACTCCAACTTGATTTGTAAATTTACGGTAGTACTCTTTGGGTTCCACCAGTTCACCACTATCCTTAAATGCGGTGAGGGATAACCTACCCTCGCCGGATAGACGTTGCGTCGAGCCTCGTTGCATTTCAACAGATTTGCTTGATGATCCAGAATGCTAAAAGAAAAATGATTCGTTAATAAGTGCAATACAAATAAATCAATGCATCTACTGATGAACATAGCCTTAATATATAAATATACACCTCTCCGGAGTTTCTTAAGGACACTTCGTCATCTCTTCTTTCTTCAGACTCAAGTCCCTCACCGACATCATTCAGAAATTGTGAGCCGAAATCATCGTCATCTCCATCGGGTTTCTGGTCCACGGGCACTCTCAGATATCATTTTTTGCACAATGTCTTCTTGCACCTCATCTCGGATGAAGGGGCCATCCTCCATAGCTCAATGTCACTACAAAATTTTGTAATGTCAACATACTCACAGACATGATGACTACCAAGTGTAAAATAAATCTGGATAGACAGAATACGAGCATAGTTTACATCTCCTTGCTGGAAACATAAGTAAAAAATTAATTGCTATATATTGAATCATAATAGATTGCTAGATGGATAACAAGAAATAACATAGTATTGAATGTCCTACACATGATTGCAATGTCCTCCACATAAAACCCCGCAAGTTCTTTTTTGAACAAAATCTGATCAAACTTGAAACTTGTTTTATAGTTGTCTAGATATAGTAAAATCATCAACGTTCGGCAATGGCGACAGCGGCTACGGCATTGCGCCACCGATGATCATCGTGGGGGCAGGTCCGTCGGGTCTGGCCGCGTTGGCTTGCCTGGCGCGGCGCGGGGTGGCGAGCCTGGTCCTTGACCGCAATTCCCACCTTGCCTGGCGTGGAGTAGGGAGACTCCCCAAGCAGATCAGCACGGTCCCCCTGGGCGGAGAGCATGGACGTCCACACAGGCGTCGAACAGCCTCCGGACGTCTCCGTCGAACAGCCTCCGGACGTCTCCGTTGAACAGCCTCCGGGCATCTCCCGATGACGCTCACAGGACGGCGTCCGCGCGTCGGCATTCCGTCGAATAGCCTCCGGGCGTCGGCATTCCTACGTAGCACCGCACCAGTGCGCGCCTCGAGGAGCTCCATGTGGACCCGCTGGACCGTGTCTTCGGCGACGCCCTCCGCCACGTCTCCCTCTGCTGCCCGCGCCTCCGCTGCCTCCGCCTCTCCGACCTACGCGAGGTCGGCGACGGCGTGCTCGCCGCCCTCGCGCGACACTGCCCGCTTGCTCCACATCCTTCAAGATGCGACGAACCCACGCTGCTTCTTCGCTGAGATGGGCGGCATCGACTTGAGGATCTTGTAGAAAAATCTGCTGATTAGGTGCCCTCTGCCGACTAATTGAGTCTATTTGATTTTTCTCAAGCAGATGCACCTTACGTTCCAATTCCGCTAACCGGTCTAAGTCCTGCTTCTTCTTTCTCGAATGGCTTCTATAATTGCCAGCGCACTCCGGCCACGCTTCCTTTATGGTGACACCTGGGAGGGCTCGTATTCGTCCAACGTGTTCAGGATTCCCCAAAGCGAGTGTCAACTCGTTATTCTCTCTATCGGGAATGTACTCTCCCTTTCTAACTTTTTCTATTGCAGCTACAAGCAGCGTCGTGACTTCTGCAATTTTTTCCTTCCATTTTCCCTTTGAAACGACCTGCCCTGTCTTTGGGTCCAACCTTGCCCCATGCGCGAATAACCAGAACTTGGACCGGTCAGGCCATTCCCATGTCTGTGGAACGATTCCTGCATCCATTAGTTTAGCTTCAAATGCTCTCCACTTTGGAATGGCAGTCTTGTAGCCACCCGACCCCAAATGATGGAAATGTTTCTTCTTTGCAGCATTTTTCGTATTTGTGATCGATCGGGCCACAGCGGTAGACGATTTCTTATACGTTTTAAATGTGGGCTAGTGCGCTTTTATCTTCACTATAATGTCAGTGAATACTGGATCTTCATCTTCATATTTGGCCATAATTTTTTCTTCAAGGTCTGGAATTGTGTGTCCATCTTCTTAAGAGTCAATTCCTTGACTTTCTTCTTCTGCCCTTCCGTCATGTTTTCCGGTAGGTTGAAGTGTGTCGAGTAGACTATCCCAAAGAAAAAATTAGAGTATCGTTGACATAACTAGCTTCCCCCCCATGTTATTTGGCTTATGCCACTCTACAATGCTGATCGGTACATGGTCCCTAACAAGAACTCCAACTTGATTTGTAAATTTACGGTAGTACTCTTTGGGTTCCACCAGTTCACCACTATCCTTAAATGCGGTGAGGGATAACCTACCCTCGCCGGATAGACGTTGCGTCGAGCCTCGTTGCGTTTCAACAGATTTGCTTGATGATCCAGAATGCTAAAAGAAAAATGATTCGTTAATAAGTGCAATACAAATAAATCAATGCATCTACTGATGAACATAGCCTTAATATATAAATATACACCTCTCCGGAGTTTCTTAAGGACACTTCGTCATCTCTTCTTTCTTCAGACTCAAGTCCCTCACCGACATCATTCAGAAATTGTGAGCCGAAATCATCGTCATCTCCATCGGGTTCTGGTCCACGGGCACTCTCAGATATCATTTTTTGCACAATGTCTTCTTGCACCTCATCTCGGATGAAGGGGCCATCCTCCATAGCTCAATGTCACTACAAAATTTTGTAATGTCAACATACTCACAGACATGATGACTACCAAGTGTAAAATAAATCTGGATAGACAGAATACAGAGCATAGTTTACATCTCCTTGCTGGAAACATAAGTAAAAAATTAATTGCTATATATTGAATCATAATAGATTGCTAGATGGATAACAAGAAATAACATAGTATTGAATGTCCTACACATGATTGCAATGTCCTCCACATAAAACCCCGCAAGTTCTTTTTTTGAACAAAATCTGATCAAACTTGAAACTTGTTTTATAGTTGTCTAGATATAGTAAAATCATCAACGTTCGGCAATGGCGACAGCGGCTACTGGCATTGCGCCACCGATGATCATCGTGGGGGCAGGTCCGTCGGGTCTGGCCGCGTTGGCTTGCCTGGCGCGGCGCGGGGTGGCGAGCCTGGTCCTTGACCGCAATTCCCACCTTGCCTGGCGTGGAGTAGGGAGACTCCCCAAGCAGATCAGCACGGTCCCCCTGGGCAGAGAGCATGGACGTCCACACAGGCGTCGAACAGCCTCCGGACGTCTCCGTCGAACAGCCTCCGGACGTCTCCGTTGAACAGCCTCCGGGCATCTCCCGATGACGCTCACAGGACGGCGTCCGCGCGTCGGCATTCCGTCGAATAGCCTCCGGGCGTCGGCATTCCTACGTAGCACCGCACCAGTGCGCGCCTCGAGGAGCTCCATGTGGACCCGCTGGACCGTGTCTTCGGCGACGCCCTCCGCCACGTCTCCCTCTGCTGCCCGCGCCTCCGCTGCCTCCGCCTCTCCGACCTACGCGAGGTCGGCGACGGCGTGCTCGCCGCCCTCGCGCGACACTGCCCGCTGCTCCACGACCTCGCCTTCCTCGACTGCCTCGCACTCGACGAGACCGCCCTCACGGGCCTCGCCTCCCTTCGCTTCCTCTCGGTCGCCCGATGCAGCAGCGTCAAGTGGGCCATGGCCTCGGAAGCCTGTGCGCAGATCCCCGCTGTCGCCGTGCTCGACGTCTCCCACACCGACGTCTCCCTCGGCGCCGTATCCCACCTCATCTCGCACTCCGTGACCCTCACCCTAATATGCACCCTCAACTGCCCCTCCCTCGAGGAGGAAGAGGCGTGCAGCCCTACCACCTTCGCCAACTCCAGGGGAAAGTTCGTGCGCGGCGCAGCTGCCCTCCCTCTCCGCACTCGATGTCTCTCTGAATCAATAACTGCCGGTGGAGGGGACAAGGTGAGGAGGCGCGAGACTCACCTGCTTGCCGGTGGAGGGGGGAGCGGCGGCGGCTTGGCGCCGGGGAGCTGCTCAAGGGATCTGCGCCGGGGAGCTACGTGGCTGCGGTGATGACGGTGGACTGCGGGGGGTTGCGGGATTTGGATAAGTGGCGTCGATTTGGTCGGTTTGGACCTTTGGTATCGGTTTTCTCCACCAACCGGTACCAAAGGATTTTTCTATTTTCTCTTTTGCTATTTCTGTTGTTTTTTCTGTTTCTGTTTTAAATCTTCATGTACACTATATATATGACATATTTGCACGCATTTTCAAATTATGTTCATCCGTAAGCTGGTAAAATACGAAGTCGAATGTAGTTTTGGTGAGCTTTGTACTTCGGTTCTTAATATTAAGAAAAGGGCGGGAAGAAAAGGGCGGGAGGAAAAGGGCGGGGAATAATGGGCGGGAATAAAATTTTATTACGATTGAACTTGAATTAAAGTACATAGCTCAACTGAAAATTAAGATACATGGCCAGATTAAGTCACAATCGGCCGAAATTGTTTTCAAATGTTGGAGTGATTCAGTCATACTCGTGCCTAGCCCTATAAACGTCGCCACTGTAGTCGTCGTAGTCACCACTGTAGTCGCCGTAGTCGCCGATGTCGTCGTCGCTGGCATCGGGTTCGCGGTATTCGAACCTCGGCGGGTGAGGACGTGTCGACTGGGACTGAGGGTAGCGCAGGCGGGGGCCACGGTAGGCCAAGACGCTCTTGAGAGTCCGGTCGCGCCACCATAGCCGATGGCCGGCGTCGTTGAAGTTCGAACGAGGCGGTCCGTCCTCCTCGTGCCTAGCAAGTGCACTCTCACGCGGTAGCCCGGCGGGCAGGGGTAGTTCGAGGCGCAAAGCGCCTCCGCCTCCCAGGGGTTAGAGATACGATGGAAGCCATGGGAGAGAGTGATGAGGTTTGCAGATATGATTCCAGATGTGATATGGAAATGGAGGCCAAGCCTACATATATATAGTGAAAATGGCGGGAAGACGGAGGCGGGAAGCGGTGGAAAGTGCGGGAAGAAAATAGGCGGGGGAAGAAAAAAGGAGGGAACGCAGTGGCACGGGAGGAAAAAAGGCGGGAAGAACAAAATTCGGGAACGCAGTGGCGCATGAAGAAAAAAGGAGGGAAGAAAAAAGGCGGGAAGAAAAAAAAAGGCGGGAACGCATTGGCGCGGGAAGAAAAAAGGCGGAATAAAAAAGGCGGGAAGAAACCGGCGGCCACCAGGAAGGAAAGAGCCTCTTGGAAGCACGGACAATGTTCATGGAGAAAGGTTTAATACATTATTATACATCACCAACAACATCCCTATCTAGTCTTCTGAGTTTTCTTCGTGTGTTTCCCTTTCTTCTGAATGCGACGCAACCACGGACAATATTAATTATTTAACACGATGCTTGGGTCAGTTTTCATCTTGAAGGATGGAATATCATCAAACTTATTACAATCTTCTGACATGTCTGTCTTGTCCTCTACTCCCACGATGTTTCTTTTTCCTGAAAGAACTATGTGGTGCTTTGGATCATCGTATGATGTGTCCTCTTGCCTTCCTTTTCGTTTTTTCGGTTTGGTAGACATGTCCTTCACATAAAAAACCCGAGCCACTTCACTGGCTAGGACGAATGGTTCGGTGTTGTACCCTAGATTCTTGAGATCCACCGTAGTCATTCCGTACTACGGGTCTACTTGTACCCCGTCTTTCAGGTTGAACCATTTGCACCGGCAAAGGGACCTTGAAAGTAGGTCCATAGTAAAGTTCCCATATCACCTCTATGTCCCCATAATATGTGAGCTTTTTCCCATTGTCCTCTACTGCATCAAAGCGGACACCACAGTTTTGGTTGGTGCTCTTTTTATCTTGGGCGATCGTGTAAAATGTATTCCCATTTATTTCGTACCCTTGAAAAGTCGATATAGTCGAAGATGGTTGCTTGGCTAGCAAGTATAGCCGTTCTTCATCAGTGCCATTAATGAGACGTGTTTGCAACCAACCGCTGAAAGTCTTCATGTGTTATCCATCAATCCAATATTCACGTTGCTCCGGGTATTCCGAGCGTAAAATATTCTTGTGTTCCACTATATACGGAGCCACCGAGCTGGAATTATGTGGAACTTTGTAGTGTGCTTGAGTGAAAGAATGTCCGTCCATACACATTGTTGTTTTCTTTCCTAGCGTGCCTTTTCCACGCAGTCTCCCCTCATAGCGCAATTCAGGAACACCGATCGGTTTAAGGTCAGGAATAAAGTCAACACAAAACAAAATGACCTCCTCTGTTCCATAGCCCTTGGTGATGCTTCCTTCTAGCCTAGCACAGTTATGAATGTATTTCTTTACGTCTCCCATGAATCTCTCAAAGGGGAACATGTTGTGTAGAAATACAGGACCGAGAACACCAATCTCTTCGACCAGGTGAACGAGGAGATGCGTCATAATATTGAAGAAGGATAGTGGGAACACCAACTCGGAGCTGACTAGACGTTGCACCACATCCTTCTGTAATTTTTGTAGAGTTAGTGGATTGATCACCTTCTGAGAAATTGCGTTGAGAAACGCACATAGCTTCACAATGGGTACTCGAACATTTTCCGGCAGAAGCCCCCTCAATGCAGCTGGAAATAATTGTGTCATAATCACGTGGCAGTCATGAGACTTTAGGTTTTGAAACTTTTTCTCTGACATGTTTATTATTCCATTTATATTCGAAGAAAATCCATACGTGACCTTGATGCTACTCAGGACTTCAAAAAAGATCTTCTTCTCTTCTTTGGTAAGAGCGTAGCTGGCAGTACCTTGATACTTCTCTGGATTCAGGTTGTTTCCTTCGTGGATAAGTTGCTGATCCTGTCGTGCATCTGGTGTATGTTTTGCGTTCCCATACACGCCCAAGAAGTTTAGATGGTTCACGCAAAAAAAAATTTCACGTGCATCACGTCGATTTGCAGAGTGAACCTCTAGGATTTTCCAATAGGGTAGCTCCCAAAATATAGACATCTTCTTCCACATGGGTACATGTCCGTGACCATCATTCAGAACAGATTGTCTGCTAGAACACTTTCAAAAGATCACTTTTAAATCCTTGACCATATCATATATAACATCACCAGTAGGGTGGGTAGGCTTTGTTCGGTTATCTGCCTCACCTCTGAAATGTTTTCCTCTCTTTCTTAAGTGATGTTGTTTTAGAAGAAATTGACGATGCCCCAGGTACACATTCTTGTTTCCCAAATATATACCATCAGTCTCACCTAAACAATGTGTGCATGCATTATATCTCTTGTTTGACTATCCTGAAATATTACTAAGAGTAGGCCAATCATTGATGGTTACAAACAACAATGTGATACGTCTCAAACGTATCTATAATTTCTTATGTTCCATGCTAGTTTTATGACAATACTCACATGTTTTATATACACTTTATATCATTTTGATACATTTTCCGGCACTAACCTATTAACAAGATGCCGAAGCGCCGGTTCTCGTTTTCCGCTGTTTTTGGTTTCGAAATCCTACACGGAAATATTCTCGGAATTGGACGAAACAAAAGCACACGGTCTTATTTTCCACGGAGCCTTCCAGAAGTCCGAAGAGGAGACGAATAGGGGCGACGAGGCGGCCACACCATAGGGGGCGCGGCCCCACCCCTGGCCGTGCCGCCTTATGGGGTGGGCCCCTCGAGCGTCCACCGACTCTGCCCCTTCGCCTATATAATCCCTCCGTCGCGAAAACCCTAGTACCGAGAGCCACGATACGAGAAAAGTTCCAGCGACGCCGCCGCCGTCAACCTCATCTCGGGAGTTATGAAGATCGCCTCCAGCACCCTGCCGGAGAGGGGAATCATCACCGGAGGGCTCTACATAACCATGCCCGCCTCCGGACTAATGCGTGAGTAGTTCATCCTTGGACTATGGGTCCATAGCAGTAGCTAGATGGTTGTCTTCTCCTCTTGTGCTATCATGTTTTAGATCTTGTGAGCTGCCTATCATGATCAAGATCATCTATTTGTAATGCTACATGTTGTGTTTGTTGGGATCCGATGAATATGGAATACTATGTCAAGTTGATTATTGATCTATCATATATGTGTTGTTTATGATCTTGCATGCTCTCCGTTGCTAGTAGAGGCTCTGGCCAAGTTGATACTTGTGACTCCAAGAGGGAGTATTTATGCTCGATAGTGGGTTCATGTCTCCATTGAATGCTGGGAGTGACAGACAACCCCTAAGGTTGTGGATGTGCTGTTGCCACTAAGGATAAAACATCAATGTTTTGTCTAAGGATATTTGTATTGTTTACATTACGCACAGTACTTAATGCAATTGTCTGTTGTTTGCAACTTAATACCGGAAGGGGTGCGGATGCTAACCCGAAGGTGGACTTTTTAGGCATAGATGCATGCTGGATAGCGGTCTATGTTCTTTGTCGTAATACCCTAAGTAAAACTCATAGTAGTCATCATGATATGTATGTGCATTGTTATGCCCTCTCTATTTGTCAATTGCCCAACTCGTAATTTGTTCACCCAACATGCTATTTATCTTATTGGAGAGACACCACTAGTGAACTGTGGACCCCGGTCCATTCTTTTACATCTGAAATACAACCTACTGCAATCATTGTTCTCTATTGTTCTTTGCAAACAAATATCATTCTCCACACCATACGTTTAATCCTTTGTTTACAGCAAGCCGGTGAGATTGACAACCTCACTGTTAAGTTGGGGCAAAGTATTTTGATTGTGCTGTGCAGGTTCCACGTTGGCGCTGGAATCCCTGGTGTTGCGCCGCACTACACTCCTTCACCACCAACCTTCACGTGGCCTTCATCTCCTACTGGTTCGATAACCTTGGTTTCTTACTGAGGTAAAACTTGCTGATGTACGCATCACACCTTCCTCTTGGGGTTCCCAACGGACGTGTGCTTTAACGTCACAAGCACAATGCTCGTATGTTAAATTCGTTTTGTCCGTGCTCATCCCACACTGGTACACCTTCTTCACGCCACAACTTTAAAAGTTCTTGAACCAATGACCTCAGGTACACTTCAATGTCGTTGTCGGGTTGCCTCGAGCCTTGGATGAGCACTTGCATCATAATGAACTCCGCTTCATGCACAACGAAGGAGGAAGGTTATAGATACATAGAGTCACTGGCCAGGTGCTATGACTGGAGCTCTGCTCCCCGAAAGGATTAAAGTCATCTGTATTTAGACCAAATCTTAAGTTTCTTGTGTCATCTGAAAATGACTTGAACTCTCTATCGATTTTTCTCCACTGCGACCTGTCAGCGGGGTGTCTCAGCATCACATCTTTTTTACGGTCCTCTTTGAGCCATCGCAACAACTTGGCATGCTCTTTGTTTTGGAACAAATGTTTCAACCGTGGTATTATACGAGCATACCATATCACCTTGGCAGGAACCCTCTTCCTGGGGCACGGCTCACTCTCAACATCACCAGGGTCATCTCGTCTGATCTTATACCGCAATGCACCACATACCGGGCATGCATTCAAATTCCCGTACTCCTCACCACGGTGGAGGATGCAGTCATCAATGCATGCATGTATCTTCTGCACCTCTAATCCTAGAGGCAGACATCCTTCTTTGTTTCGTACGTACTAGAGGGCAATACGTTCTCCCCTGGAAGCATCTTCTTTATTATTTTCAGTAACTTTTCAAATCCCTTGTTATAACTACCATTCTCTGCCTTCTATTGCAGCAATTCCAGTATGGTACCCAGATTTTTCTGGCCATCTTCGCAATTTGGGTACAACAGTTTGTTGTGATCCTCTAACATTTTCTCTAACTTCAACCTCTCCTTTTCACTTCCGCAGTTTATCTTCGCATCAAGAATGGCCCAACCCAAATCTTCATCGGGCTCACCAAAAATGGGCTCATCAAATATGGGCTCTTCTTCAGCTTCGTCTCCCCCCATTGTACTATCACCGTCTTCAGTGAACATAGGATAGTTGTAATTATCCTCTTCTTCTTCGTTGTCTTCCATTATAACCCCTCTTTCTTCGTGCTTGGTCCAACAATTATAGCCGGGCATGAAACCGTTCTCAAGCAGGTGGACGTGAAGGTTTTTTGTGGTAGAGTAATCCTTCGTATTATCACAGGAACTACATGGACAACAAATGAAACCATTCGACCGCCTATTTGCCTCAGCCACATTGAGAAAATAATGCATGCCAGTAATGAACTCGGGATGGCATCGGTCACCGTACATCCACTGTCGATTCATCTGCATTATATAAGTATATAAAAAATCATTAATTACACAACATCATGAATATATGAGTCACCAAATTGATTAATATTCAAGTTCATCACATAAAACTAAGTTTTTTATTAAAAAAAAGAGGCTCACCGAGGTGGTGCCGGCTAAGGAACGACGCTGGTGATCGATGACAGTGAGGACAAGGGCGATACTAAAACCAACAAATCATACTTTAATTTGAGCTCAAATTGCATATAAAAAGAATGAAATCCCTAACTTAGACATTTCATCGAACACCTTGCTAGCACTGGAAAAGTGATACGAGTTAAACTAGCAAAGAAATGAACTAAATTAGGAACGCCGGAAGAAAGGATGATATTGCTAACCCTTGGATAGATCGGTGCCGTCAATCTTGACAAAATGGTGGCGAGAAATGGAGATCTGTTGGAGCGTGAGAGGAGGGAAATATTTGGAAATGTGACAGGAAAAGCAAAAATGGAGATGGCTCGGGTGACTCGGGTGGAAAATTAGGTCTAGAGACCCTTTAGTACCAGTTCTTTATATGAACCAGTACTAAAGGTGCAGCGCTGGCCCCACCTCCTCCTCTAATTTGGCGCGAAACTCTTTAGTGCTGGTTCGTATTATGAACCGGTACTATAGATCCTAAATAAACTGGTAATAAAAGTTCCCGGCGCCCTAGGCAGTCAAACCGGTACTAATGCATCCTTTAGTACCGGTTCGTAAAGAAACCCGCACTAAAGGTTAAATCCTTTGGCTAGTTTTCTACTAGTGTTATACCTTTCCATATCAAACGAAAAGGTAGGTACTATGTTAGTTGCAACAAACGTGACATATCAAGTATGTCCATAAAATATGGGCTCGTACATGTTACGTAAATTTTTTTGAATCTTGACCATTAAATTATAGATCTAAGAGCTAAAATAATTCTAATGACATGGATTAACCTCGAGTCTCTATTTTAGATCCTTGTATTTTGCTTTTAGTATATAATAGATAGATTAGGGTTAGCATTATACTAATTTTTAGCAGTTATGATTTGTCCCACCGCCTTAAACGATGATACGGGCGATGTTCCATGGCATATAACCCCTCTTCAATGAAATAAACACTTGATTATCTCAATCATTAGTTCTTAAACATATTATCAGCCCTGCCTCTACCGAGAGCAACACCACGGAGAAACTGAGAAGAGGAACGGTAGAAAATACTGGTGATGATGTTTAACCTTCTTTGGCGGCATCCTTGTTTTCGGTCCCTCCTCGTCTCGCATCGGCGTAAGGCCTCACGACGTCCTGGCGCCCGCGGCACTGGTCCTCAATTGTGCCCCCACGAGGGTAGATGAGACGCTGGCCCCGAAGCTAGTCCTCCCGAGGCGGCCGTGGCCCTCGAACCAGCTCCTCGCACGCGGTAGCGTGGCCACCTAGGCATGGCAGCAGCGATGACCGACGGTAGAGCCTATGGCTGTGACCTTCCGACGCGGCTACCGGCGGCAGCGCCCTACATCCACCATTTGCCTATTTTCTGCACAACAAATACAAATCAAGAACTTGTGCACTTTTGCAACTATAAATAGGTTACTACCTGTAAATATAATAAAGTTGCATAATAATGATGATTTTGACACAATAAACTTCAAAATTCATGTATGTATTTTATATGCATCACAAGTGGATGGACAAATTCTTATATTGACACATACGCCTCAACCCATCCCATTGAAATACATGAGCAACACCTTTATGACCACCTTGTTACGATGTGGCGGTTGATGTTGTCAAACCAGCCATTGGTGATAGTGATTAGATTTGGCTTCATAGTCTAAGGATTAGGTTACAACGTTTTCCTAGTGTCGCAATGATGAACTTTGTGCCTGGTTCAAATTGCAATACTTTATATGGGTGTAAGCCCATCATGTCATTCATCCAACGACATGATCCATTATTAATTGACGTTGTTGTTCATGATCAGAAAACCTTAATCATCTATTAACCGATGGACTATTTTACTAGGGACATTATTTTTTTTACATACCACACGTGTATTAATGTTTCTGCTTAATACATTTATAACATGGCATAAAACTTATTATGAACATCACATATATGAAAATGAAACATCTTTATTTATTTGCCTCTAGGGCACATATCCAAGAGTCTCCCACTTGTACTAGATTACAAATAAACTAGTTTACATTTGGCAAATCTCTAACACCCATAGACTCTTGGTGCTCATCATGCTTCGCGTGTGGAAAAGGTTTCGTTAGTGGATCAGCAACATTCAGATCCATATGTATTTTGCATATATTTACTTTCTTGTAATGGACATACCTCCTTATCACATGATAGCGTCGGGAATGTGTTTGGCCACTGAATGAGACCTTGGGTTCAGTGTATTAGCGATGGGGCCTGTGTTATCACAGTAGAGAACCACATGGACATGCATACTCGGGAACACACCTAGTTCGATGATGAACTTTCGCAGCCAAACAACTTCATTTCCCGCATCCAAAGCAACTATGTACACTGACTCCATCGTAGATTGAGTAACTGTAGCTTGTTTCTTGCTCCTCCAACTCACCGCGCCTCCATTCACCATAAAAACATATCTTGACTGACACTTTGAGTTGTCTGAATCAGTGTTAAAGTTGTTTTCCTCCAACAACCTTAACCCTTTACATCAAGCATTTGTTTACTTCCTCCATAGATAAGAGACATATCCTTAGTTCTTTTTGGGAACTTCCTCGATTGATGTCCAGTGTTCCAATCTAGGATTACTCTCGAAACGAATAGTCACACAACCCGCCAGGGCTACATCAGGTTGAGTACACACATCATGATATACATGAACGAACCTATGGCAGAAGCATAGAGGATGTTAGTCATCCTCTTTCTATCCTCTTTCGTTGTTGGACTCTGAGTCACACTTAGTTTTATACCCTTTATCACACGCAAAAACCTCCTCTTGGCTTGATCCATTTTGAACCTCTTCAAAATCTTTTCTAGGTAAGTGCCATTAGGCTTCTCGATCTATCTCTATATATTTTAATTCCTAATATATTAGTAGCTTAACCTAGGTCCTTCATAGAAAATTTGCTATTCAAATAATCCTTCTGAAGATTCACATTATTCCCAATCAGTAATATGGCATCCATATATAGTACTAGAAAATCTACTAAGCTCACACTCACTTTCTTGTAAATGCAGGATTCTTCCAAGTTTCGGACAAATCCAAATTCGTGGATCACTTCATCAAAGCAAAGATTCTAGCTTTGAGATGCTTCCTTCAGTTCATAGATAGAACGCAAAGGAAATCATATCACGAGACACACGATTTTAACGTGGAAAAAACCTCTCCAATAAAGAGAGAAAAATCACTATCACCGGGCATCGGAACTTCACTATATGGATGATGTTTAAAAACATCGTGGGTAATCTTATGAAATGATTAAGCCTAGTCAACGGCTTACAAGAAGTATAAATAGGAGGAGACAATGACCCATATAACAAACTCTATCGTTAGCCTCCGACGTTGGGTCTCGCTTCGCTCCGTCGTTAGCTTTCTTATTTAACTTGGATCACAACTATAACAAACTTCACGTTGAGACAAATTCCATCTAATAAAATGAACATCAACAATTTCTTGAACAAATAAACACTTTCTGGGGCAAATAACCAGTTGGGCTAAAACAATTATACCAACTAAGCTTGAGAAAATCTCAAACTTAGCAACAAGGACTGACTTTTTCCATCATATCAATAGTATTATCATGAGTACTTATCTTGCATACCTTTAGTTTGCCTTGTGCAACAATATCGCGAACATAGTGGTACTAAAACATTAATGTTTTTTATCCTTTCATGGAACATTTGATCTTTTTAAGGTATATGGCACTTTGATTGTCACATAATAGAGTGATCCAACAATTATCTCCACAAACTCAGCATTCAAACCTTTCAACCAAACAGACTATTTGCAAGCTGATACGTCCCAAACGTATCAATAATTTCTTATGTTCCATGCTATTTTTATGATGATACTCACATGTTTTATACACATTATATGTCATTATTATGCATTTTCCGGCACTAACCTATTGACGAGATGCCGAAGAGCCAGTTGTTGTTTTCTGCTGTTTTTGGTTTCAGAAATCCTAGTAAGGAAATATTCTCGGAATTGGACAAAATCAACGCCCAGGGTCCTATTTTTCCACGAAGCTTCTAGAAGACCGAGGGAGATACGAAGTGGGGCCATGTAATATCCCAGGTATTGGGGTTACAAAAATAGAGGAAACAGATGTGTGCATTGCATTCATGCATAGAAAATCCGGGGAATTTTTGCGCTTTCAAATAAAACCGTCAAAGGGATCGAAGTTTCTCTTGCATCGGTGGAATTGAGTTAGTCATCGATATGAGTGCGACAAATTTCGACATGATCTTTGTGAATTCATGTGTTTTAGGAGGGAAACAAGTTGAATTCAAACCAAATATGAATGACATAGAATTCAAATAATAATTTGAACTTGGATTCTAAACAATCATAAAAGAATACATTATTTGAGTTGTAGATAATACAAACTCACAATAAATAAGAAATTCAAATAATTATTACATCTATAATTATTAAATTATCATTTACAAGTCCCATAAAAGAAATTCAATTACAAATAATATAGTGTTAGAAATAAAAGAAGTTACAAATAAATAAATAAAGATCCTATTCTAATCTTGATCCCAATCTTCTCATTATCTTTCCTTGCCTGCCAAGGAAATATCAAAGACAAAGGAAGTATAAGTATGAATAAACATTGTCAATAGAAACTAAAGCCTCAGATTATTTTCACCACCAAGGTAATTGGTAAAAGCTTACTGCCATGTACATCCCACCATAGAGAATCTCACATAGAGAGAAAATCCACTTAGCAATCAAAAAGAAGTGTTCAACTTTGAGAGGAAGGAACCGACAATGCTCATCTACAAGGGGGGATGAACCCCAACGGTGGAAACTTGTAGCTATTCAGATGAGGACACCCAGCTACTTGCTGGCCATGCAATGGGGGAGTCACCCATTCGGGTGTCACCATCCCAGGGACTACCCAACAGTATAAAAGCCAGGCCATCACAGCCAGCCAAACCGTTTGGTTCACACCTCACACTATATTCACTACCAGCAGCCCTTTGAGCACATAAACGCATCAGCAGCTCAGCTAGTAAACATTTGCACTAGCTGAATCAACCAAAACATCAAGAATATGTCAGCAGATCTTAGCAATGATCAACCAACCAGAATACATCTATATCTTTAGCTAGATCTCAGGAAGAATCAAGAAGCTAGGAGGAGCAGGCTGACCACAAGAAGAAGGTTATTTCAGATGCCAGAAGACCAAGCTACAGAAGTGCAACAGGTTGGATAGACAACATTTTCATAAAAGCATCTGTTCTTAGTAGCATGTAAGGGGAAGAGAGAAATAGGGAAGCAACAACATCTGCAAGTTCAAGATCAGGAGCTAGAAATCTTTATACAAACATCTAGAGAAATATCTATCTGATCTTATCAACTATATATAAAAAGTAAGCACAAGAAAATACAAAGTAAGTGAGTAAGATTTCTCTCAGATCTTGCATAGTAGTGCTATGCTAAATCATCACAGAGATGAAAAGGCAACATGGCAGTATATGTTCTTATTAAACATTTGTGCCTGAACCTATGCATCATGGGCAGGGCCAAGAAACAAGACAAGATCTGTTCTTATCAGTTCTACGTAAATAGAGGCTATCAGAGCAGCAAGCCCATGAATAAAAAGAAACCATCCAGTACATAAGGTACATGAATTTAGCAACACACCTATTTTGCACAGCTACATGCCAATAGTTGCTATTCCACACTTACAAGTGATAAAAGGGATCATTATATCATATGGGTCCATCAACAAAACCCAAGAATGAGGCTATAACCATATCAATGAAATATCAAGAATACACACATGATCGGAGGAGAATCTCATCATCTCAAATATGCAACATAAATCAGAAAATACAACAGTGCATTAATACTATATCATCATCCACTAAAATGCATGCAGCATGATAGCAATTCAATTAATAAGCACGGGCCTACATCCAACATATATGTGTAACCCAATCTTAAGTCAACAAATTTGAATTCCTATGTAAGCTGTTCCAAAGTTCAACAATGAACTTAACCATATTTAACTTCAGTTTTGACAGTAATAGCAAAACTACAAAGCACACATATCATGGATGATAAAGCCACCCAACTTGAGACATCACATACAGCAGCAAACCAAAGACAACTCACAGTATTTTCTCTTTAGTAGATGTATCTATCTATCCGTTAGAGTATATATTCACACATACATACAATAGCAGTTCGTTTCTGACAATGGTTCATACCATTAGCACAACCACATCATGAGTGCGTAATCGCCACACATGTTACCTACATATCCAGCAAACCACCATACCACCAGTTTGCATAAATTCCATGACTCCATCCCATGTACCAGAACACACCAGCCACGAAAATAGCAAGGTGATTAGGAGACCATTAGTGCAACTACAGCCACATAGAAGCCCAGTACTCCGCAGACAAAACATCAACAAATCACCATACACAAGTAGGGAGAACTGAGATTATACCGGGAGGATGCGGTGTAGTAAAACAGCAGTAAGTGGTCGAGGTTGTCGACGAGGTCGACTAGGAGCTCGGGGAGTTCGTCGAAGAGGTACAGACCGAGCCACGGGAGCGCGCCAGCGTCCGCATCGACCAGCTGAACCACAGCTAGGGTCCCGTGTCTGCGCGTGTGTAAGCGCTAGGAAGCGTCGTGGCGGCGGCTGTTGAAGAGAAGTCGATGGCAAAGCCACTCCGGCAGACGGCGACACCAGAAGAGGCCGGCAGCGGTCAAATCGACCGGCCACCGCGAGGTTCCTGGGGTCGTGGGCGAGCGACCTAGGCCAAGAAAATCAGATCGAACCGGAGGGAGTTGTAGAGCTAGTCGAGGCGATCTAGAACCCCATCACGCCGGAGCTGGAGAGGGCCGGAAGGCGTTGGCGTGGCGGAGCCACGCCGACAACCGCGCCAGACCCACGGGATAGGGTTAGCCATGGTGTTGTGCTCGAGGTCGAAATGGTGGGGCGTTCGTAGGGGCTCGGTGGAGGAGAAGGTGGCGGAGCTACGCCGACTGACGGCGGCGTCGGAGACGGCCGGCGATAACCGGAGCGACGACAGGCGGCGGTCGTATCGCGGAGGCGTGCTGGGTGTCATGTGCGAGAGGTGGGGATCGATCAAGAGAATGCAAGTGGGGGCAAGGTAGCGTGTGTGCGTGACCTGTGCGTGACTGCACTTTGGGCTGGGCTCAAACCGGTTAGTGCGTGGTACATCTGTTAATATACGCGTGTGCTATTGACCCAATTCGCTCTAGCCAAACTAGCTTATTAATGTGTACACGGATGTATAGGACTAACATGTGCTTAGTTTACTAATATGTGTAGGTTTCACATGTTTTATAAAATTACCACTAACCTAATTTTGCATTGATAATTTGTGTAATTGTTTGATTATGATCTGGAGAATATAAAATTAAATTACTCTAAGCAATCAAACAAACATTCTAAAAATACAAATTGTACATTGAACTCTAGAAATATATTTATTACGCTTAATTTGAATTTAAAATGTTAATCCAACCTTAATCATGTTATAATATATTTTTGACACAAATTCATAAATATATTTTTCACAATTATCTAATATGGTTTAATAAATAAAACACTAAAAATAATTCTCTTTCATCATATTAGCATCAATATTATTATTATGGGATTTTAAAACCCTAAGTTACATTTACCTTATTTATATTTTCTTTTAAGTGATAAAAAATAAGATAAATGCCAAACTCAATAATAATGTACTTAGGATTTCTTGAATTCAATTTGCTCATCAATCCATTATATGACAAATAGGAAATCTTAATTCCATAATTCCAAATGCAACCCTAATTCTATTAGGAATAAAACCCCAACTCCATCATTTTATGTGAAACTCTAAAACCCTAGGAATTGTGAAATGCGATCATATGAACTTAACATTCACTCATAGATCTATAAAATTGGCAACTAAGTACTTGTTCTTGTTCCCATAAAATACTAGAAGCCATAATACTTATAAGTTGGTATTTCATGTACGCATCTAAATAAAACACGAGATGATCAAGTAGGGTCAACCAAGTGTAAACCCTAGTTCCTATCACCAAAGCCATCATCCTTAATTATCCTTATTTAGCCTCACATCATTGTGATGAACTCTAATAGCAACCATGTCCAATATTTTGCCTTACATATCAATACTCCACTAAACACTACAAGTACTAAAGAATTATGAACCATCCTATTTAGGAACCAACTATTCCTTACTTAGTGAATCCAATAGCAAACCCTAGACACACTCAAACTTAATTCGAATACTTCTTATTACTTAAGAATTATGTTCTTCAACAGTGATTCTTTTGAAGTAAATAGAGAGTCATCATCAACCCTGCCTAATAGGACCTATAGACAATAGCCAGTTATCACCAGTAAGATATACCAACCTTGATAGCAACCATGTAATTGCTTAAGATGCTTATACTTAACTAAAACCATGCAAACCCTAGTTGCTGATGAATCCAATCTTGTTGTGATCCATCTAATACTTACTCCAGAAACTAATTAGAACCATAGTAAACCATAGAACTCCACAACCCTAATTATCATACTTGTTCTTTATTAAAGAACATGTTCTTCAAAAGTTATTCTTTTGAAGTATATGATAAGTAATCATTAATCATATCCTATAGTATCAAGACCAACAATTGTTCTTTACATGTTAACATTATACCAACTACCTTTCCTTGTGTGCTAACTTGATTACTATGCTTTATTATACCACTTGTTTATGACACCAAGCTAATCAAAACCCTAATAAGAACCTTGTTTGTGGAATCACTCTAAAAGTGCAACACACCCTAAAGAAATCCTTACAACTCACTAATCCTAAAACATCGGGGTTATGTTACGCTTAGAGCGATTGCATCTCATACTTATGCATTATTGCATCCTTGCCAATCTTTTAAACATCGTCCTTACCGGACGGTGATGCTATTTCAGAATTTGGAGTTATTGCGTATCGAAGACCTTGACTGCATAATCTTGCAGTCAAGAAAGGCAAGTTCATCGCTTGCTCATGTCATTTGAGTATTTTTACCAAATTACTTGCAAAGTACTATATTTATCACTATTGCATAAAAACCAAAACCACTATTTTCATAACTATGAATATGACTATGTGGTGGGCAATGGAACCATGGATTGTGTTGATATGGTGGAGGTTCCATTGCAAGGGTTTATATCCATCTAGGATTAAACAACAAATGTCGTCAAGTGATTCTTGTGCCGTAATACCCGTGTTAACCATAAGATCTGGAGTGGGACGGAATAGTCAATTGTATTTCCACCTCTTGTACATCAACGGATGCGCTTTACCGTAGACCCTTGATCCAAGAGAGGACAAGTGGTACCCTTGATCCAAGAGAGGACAAGTGGTAGGGTGGGGGTCCCGATGAAGTCCCCACGGTAATTGCGGTCTATGATGGGTTGCAGCTGCCTGGCGAAGGAGTTCATGGTAGAGACCTGAACCGTTGTCGTGGTCGGGGGCCGTCCTTAATTGGTATAAGAGCACCGGCGAGGACCCGGGGTCGGAGTTTGCGAGCAAAGGGTGGGTGTATGAGGTAGCGGAGGAATATGATTGGCTATGACCTTATACCGGGCCTCACACCAAAGGAAGTGTGAACGGGCATGCAACTCGGTTGGCACCAAGGTTAAGATCTCTTATGGGTAAAGCAACACACCTCTGCAGAGTGTAAAGAACCGTGACCTGTCACTCCCTGTTCCGGGATATGGAACTGCGAACGCGGCCGGAAAGGAGCTCCATGAAGTTCTAGTAAACCGGTGAAGGCTGACGGACATAGTTCTTCCGAATAAAAGCAACCTTTTGAAGAAATGGTTATGAAAACTTGCATTGGTATTAGACTTTCGGTCTAATGCCGTAGCTAGTGCATTAGACACCTCTTTCCTATAATGAACTTGTTGAGTACGCTCGTACTCATCCCACTCTTAAATCCCCGCTAGATATGGAGGCATCGAAGGAGGATCTACGAGTGCAACTCGAAGACCGAGGAGTCAACAACTACTTCAAGGGACAGGAACCTGTCGGAAGAGTCGAATACCACATCCAACAAGGAGAAACCTAGATTAGCAATAGAAAGGAACTAGCTTCCTAAACTTAGCTCCTATTTAGCTAGAATCTATTCATAGCCTCTGTAGCTAGTTAAATACTCTACAAGTAGAGTTCGTGTTAGGATTAGACCACGAGTCGTTCTTCTGGAGTTTATCTGCAGTTTTACCTCATTGTAAAGTAGGAGGCTGTGATGATCCGATGTAACGAGTCAATGTTGTAATTCTATAGACATGCCTTGGACCCGCATATGTTTCGTTGTACCACTACGAGCGATATAATACTCGTGGAACGGTGTTTCATTAGTATTATATCAGACTTGCATACTACACCATGCAGTGGTATGCCGGGTCACCACAGTTGGTATCAGAGCAAATGCTTTGACCCTAGGATTAAAACCCTTCAAAGGAGACCTATAGGATTGGTAGTGTCTATAGGAAGTTGTCTTAGGTGAACCAAATCTTTTTATGACTTGAGATGGATATTCACTTGAGAATAATCCTGACACACTTGAGTCAACATTTCTTACTTATATTTCCTAAGTAATGTTAGCTAGCTAATCTCAAATTATGTAGGATACTCTTAAGACCCTAAAATAATTATGAGTAGATCACAGTTGGTATACAATACATGGTAGTCCAAAGAGAGGATACAACCATAAGGAAGCTATCCTATTGGAAGATGTGTACCAACATATGTTATCATTAAGTAAAAGTTATCCAGACCTGTAATAGGAGTAATATCAAGTGATGAAGATAATAATGATATCCTAATAGAAAATGTAGACCCAGATAAGTAATGAGTAAGTAAAATTATCTAGACATGTGAAACAACTCATAGTAAGTAAAAAAAAATATATAAATTATATGAGGTAGTATAGACCATGATGAGTCAACCATGGGAAGTAAGGAAGAGCTTTAGGAATAATATGATTACTTACATGGTAGAGTTGTTAATCATATATGATTCACCTGAGAGTCATTATGTGATGGAATAGAACATTATAAGTATTTTGGAGAAGAACAATAAGAAGCCAGATATTAGTGCAAGAACTGTGTTCCAAAAATATGGGAAGTGCGCCAAGCACATCATGACCATAGGTTTATGATAGAAACACTTGAAAGGATAGAAGCTATATTCCAATAGATATGTGTTTAGAGTAGCCATACTAGAACCTAGACATATTATGTGAGTTAGTCCTCAACAAAAATGGAAGTTAAGTAGTACTTCCAAAGAAAACTAGGTTAACTTGAACTATTCCAGACCACTTCGTGTCAAGTTTATCTCATTGCAATTGTGCAATTAAGGTAAATATTGAGACAAATAGTAGAATCCCATATACTCGTGCTAAGTATCACAATATAAACTTATCTTATGTGGTGTTATATACTACACATCAGAGCCTGATGTTTAGAGATGTCTTACTCAACAATCATATTCAGGCTTATGATGGTGTGTATTATATGCACAAAGCTGAATCTTCTTGGATTTTATTGGATCTTCATTGTTTGACTAGATCCATACATGAAGTTAGACTTTGATATGCAAATGCATGTTGCAATATCAAGTTCTTACTTGATGATATAGATCCAGAGGGTAATGGTATTCGTGTGAGGAAGTGACGAATTCTGAAGATTCTGAAGACAAGATGAAGGTTCATCAGAAGAATGGAGTAAAGTTGTGGGCAGCAACCACAATATTCTGAAGGAAGTGCCAATCAAAACTCATGCTTTACCTCAACAAAGGAGTACTTTAGTACAGAAGAAGCATGAAGGTGAGAAATATGATGATTATGGTGAAGCTCAAGCAGATCCATAGTCAATATATAAGAGGGAATGCATGGGAAATCACTTAGGATACAATAATCATAGTGTCAGCTAGTGGTTTTCTTGCAAAATAAATCCCAAAGAAAGGAAGATGACCTATGAAACCATAGCAGATATAAGAAGACCATAGTTGATATCAGAAGACCACAAGTGGTATAGGATCAATACTGCGAGATAAAGTAGAAGATGTCTCGTCCAGTTGATCAAAACCTATAATAGAATCCATTTTTAGATAACAAATAGCCAAAATTGGTATCAAGTAGTCCACCATTGGATTATTTGTATCAAGAAGTTGTGAACAAATAAAATTTTGTTATCCAAATAACAATGACCTAAAATCATTTAGTCAAAGGATTCACATTGGATGTCCACAAATTGAGTGGATATACCACAAACATTCTTCATGAGACCTTAGAAGAATATAAACCATAAGCTACGCCTAGACCAATATTCTAACCACCAATCCAATAGTTGGAAGAAAAGGAGTTGAAGAGCATAAAAAAAACTCTAAGGGGTAGAGTAAAGATTGAGTTGGATGTACAATGACTCAATACTTTAAGCTTGATAGAAGCAGAAGGTTTGAACTGAAAGGAAGTTCGATCTTATTTTCATAGGATTGTTGAACACTACTTTCAGAAGGATGTCAGACTATCAGCCGAGGTTACACCTCGAGGAAGTAATAAGTGGACTATAACTTGAGAAAGTTAGTAATATTTACTCAGAAGTACGAAAGCTCAAGTAAGCTAAGTTTAATGAAGTTGGACGAAGGAAATACCGTAGACCAATAAAGCCCAAGATGTCCAAAGAATGAAGAAGATTGACAATACCAAAACTAAATACTAATAGAATGATTCCTTTCATGGAACCTAAAGAACACAAAATAGTTATAGGTATCAACTATAAACCATGATTGGATGGACTAAATGAGTCTAATCCATCCTTAGAGGAATAAACCATCATGATCAATTCCATAGTAAGTACCTTACTAAGTACCATTATTGCAGTTTTGGTAGTAAGGGAAAAACAAAGACCTATTTTATCAAATAGGAGAATTTTATCCAATTAGTCTTCAGTTAAGACGAGCAGCACCAGAAGAAGTCCCAATTATTGAATTTTCAATGGGATATGAAACAAGCTTATAGAGTTGGAAGAAATCAATGAATCAAAGTAAGAACCATGGTTCGGAGACAAACCCTAATGGATTCCAGGAAGAATATGGACAAGGGATATATTCAATTATATCTAGTGAGACCAATATGGAGTTTGAGAAAAGTTTAAGTCTGCATAAGTCAGAACCATACTCCGGAAACGTGAGAGAGATCAAACTTCGAGGACGAAGTTTAGTTTAAGGGGTAGAGACTGTAATATCCCAGGTATTGGGGTTACAAAAATAGAGGAAACAGATGTGTGCATTGCATTCATGCATAGAAAATCCGGGGAATTTTTGCGCTTTCAAATAAAACCGTCAAAGGGATCGAAGTTTCTCTTGCATCGGTGGAATTGAGTTAGTCATCGATATGAGTGCGACAAATTTCGACATGATCTTTGTGAATTCATGTGTTTTAGGAGGGAAACAAGTTGAATTCAAACCAAATATGAATGACATAGAATTCAAATAATAATTTGAACTTGGATTCTAAACAATCATAAAAGAATACATTATTTGAGTTGTAGATAATACAAACTCACAATAAATAAGAAATTCAAATAATTATTACATCTATAATTATTAAATTATCATTTACAAGTCCCATAAAAGAAATTCAATTACAAATAATATAGTGTTAGAAATAAAAGAAGTTACAAATAAATAAATAAAGATCCTATTCTAATCTTGATCCCAATCTTCTCATTATCTTTCCTTGCCTGCCAAGGAAATATCAAAGACAAAGGAAGTATAAGTATGAATAAACATTGTCAATAGAAACTAAAGCCTCAGATTATTTTCACCACCAAGGTAATTGGTAAAAGCTTACTGCCATGTACATCCCACCATAGAGAATCTCACATAGAGAGAAAATCCACTTAGCAATCAAAAAGAAGTGTTCAACTTTGAGAGGAAGGAACCGACAATGCTCATCTACAAGGGGGATGAACCCCAACGGTGGAAACTTGTAGCTATTCAGATGAGGACACCCAGCTACTTGCTGGCCATGCAATGGGGGAGTCACCCATTCGGGTGTCACCATCCCAGGGACTACCCAACAGTATAAAAGCCAGGCCATCACAGCCAGCCAAACCGTTTGGTTCACACCTCACACTATATTCACTACCAGCAGCCCTTTGAGCACATAAACGCATCAGCAGCTCAGCTAGTAAACATTTGCACTAGCTGAATCAACCAAAACATCAAGAATATGTCAGCAGATCTTAGCAATGATCAACCAACCAGAATACATCTATATCTTTAGCTAGATCTCAGGAAGAATCAAGAAGCTAGGAGGAGCAGGCTGACCACAAGAAGAAGGTTATTTCAGATGCCAGAAGACCAAGCTACAGAAGTGCAACAGGTTGGATAGACAACATTTTCATAAAAGCATCTGTTCTTAGTAGCATGTAAGGGGAAGAGAGAAATAGGGAAGCAACAACATCTGCAAGTTCAAGATCAGGAGCTAGAAATCTTTATACAAACATCTAGAGAAATATCTATCTGATCTTATCAACTATATATAAAAAGTAAGCACAAGAAAATACAAAGTAAGTGAGTAAGATTTCTCTCAGATCTTGCATAGTAGTGCTATGCTAAATCATCACAGAGATGAAAAGGCAACATGGCAGTATATGTTCTTATTAAACATTTGTGCCTGAACCTATGCATCATGGGCAGGGCCAAGAAACAAGACAAGATCTGTTCTTATCAGTTCTACGTAAATAGAGGCTATCAGAGCAGCAAGCCCATGAATAAAAAGAAACCATCCAGTACATAAGGTACATGAATTTAGCAACACACCTATTTTGCACAGCTACATGCCAATAGTTGCTATTCCACACTTACAAGTGATAAAAGGGATCATTATATCATATGGGTCCATCAACAAAACCCAAGAATGAGGCTATAACCATATCAATGAAATATCAAGAATACACACATGATCGGAGGAGAATCTCATCATCTCAAATATGCAACATAAATCAGAAAATACAACAGTGCATTAATACTATATCATCATCCACTAAAATGCATGCAGCATGATAGCAATTCAATTAATAAGCACGGGCCTACATCCAACATATATGTGTAACCCAATCTTAAGTCAACAAATTTGAATTCCTATGTAAGCTGTTCCAAAGTTCAACAATGAACTTAACCATATTTAACTTCAGTTTTGACAGTAATAGCAAAACTACAAAGCACACATATCATGGATGATAAAGCCACCCAACTTGAGACATCACATACAGCAGCAAACCAAAGACAACTCACAGTATTTTCTCTTTAGTAGATGTATCTATCTATCCGTTAGAGTATATATTCACACATACATACAATAGCAGTTCGTTTCTGACAATGGTTCATACCATTAGCACAACCACATCATGAGTGCGTAATCGCCACACATGTTACCTACATATCCAGCAAACCACCATACCACCAGTTTGCATAAATTCCATGACTCCATCCCATGTACCAGAACACACCAGCCACGAAAATAGCAAGGTGATTAGGAGACCATTAGTGCAACTACAGCCACATAGAAGCCCAGTACTCCGCAGACAAAACATCAACAAATCACCATACACAAGTAGGGAGAACTGAGATTATACCGGGAGGATGCGGTGTAGTAAAACAGCAGTAAGTGGTCGAGGTTGTCGACGAGGTCGACTAGGAGCTCGGGGAGTTCGTCGAAGAGGTACAGACCGAGCCACGGGAGCGCGCCAGCGTCCGCATCGACCAGCTGAACCACAGCTAGGGTCCCGTGTCTGCGCGTGTGTAAGCGCTAGGAAGCGTCGTGGCGGCGGCTGTTGAAGAGAAGTCGATGGCAAAGCCACTCCGGCAGACGGCGACACCAGAAGAGGCCGGCAGCGGTCAAATCGACCGGCCACCGCGAGGTTCCTGGGGTCGTGGGCGAGCGACCTAGGCCAAGAAAATCAGATCGAACCGGAGGGAGTTGTAGAGCTAGTCGAGGCGATCTAGAACCCCATCACGCCGGAGCTGGAGAGGGCCGGAAGGCGTTGGCGTGGCGGAGCCACGCCGACAACCGCGCCAGACCCACGGGATAGGGTTAGCCATGGTGTTGTGCTCGAGGTCGAAATGGTGGGGCGTTCGTAGGGGCTCGGTGGAGGAGAAGGTGGCGGAGCTACGCCGACTGACGGCGGCGTCGGAGACGGCCGGCGATAACCGGAGCGACGACAGGCGGCGGTCGTATCGCGGAGGCGTGCTGGGTGTCATGTGCGAGAGGTGGGGATCGATCAAGAGAATGCAAGTGGGGGCAAGGTAGCGTGTGTGCGTGACCTGTGCGTGACTGCACTTTGGGCTGGGCTCAAACCGGTTAGTGCGTGGTACATCTGTTAATATACGCGTGTGCTATTGACCCAATTCGCTCTAGCCAAACTAGCTTATTAATGTGTACACGGATGTATAGGACTAACATGTGCTTAGTTTACTAATATGTGTAGGTTTCACATGTTTTATAAAATTACCACTAACCTAATTTTGCATTGATAATTTGTGTAATTGTTTGATTATGATCTGGAGAATATAAAATTAAATTACTCTAAGCAATCAAACAAACATTCTAAAAATACAAATTGTACATTGAACTCTAGAAATATATTTATTACGCTTAATTTGAATTTAAAATGTTAATCCAACCTTAATCATGTTATAATATATTTTTGACACAAATTCATAAATATATTTTTCACAATTATCTAATATGGTTTAATAAATAAAACACTAAAAATAATTCTCTTTCATCATATTAGCATCAATATTATTATTATGGGATTTTAAAACCCTAAGTTACATTTACCTTATTTATATTTTCTTTTAAGTGATAAAAAATAAGATAAATGCCAAACTCAATAATAATGTACTTAGGATTTACTGAATTCAATTTGCTCATCAATCCATTATATGACAAATAGGAAATCTTAATTCCATAATTCCAAATGCAACCCTAATTCTATTAGGAATAAAACCCCAACTCCATCATTTTATGTGAAACTCTAAAACCCTAGGAATTGTGAAATGCGATCATATGAACTTAACATTCACTCATAGATCTATAAAATTGGCAACTAAGTACTTGTTCTTGTTCCCATAAAATACTAGAAGCCATAATACTTATAAGTTGGTATTTCATGTACGCATCTAAATAAAACACGGATGATCAAGTAGGGTCAACCAAGTGTAAACCCTAGTTCCTATCACCAAAGCCATCATCCTTAATTATCCTTATTTAGCCTCACATCATTGTGATGAACTCTAATAGCAACCATGTCCAATATTTTGCCTTACATATCAATACTCCACTAAACACTACAAGTACTAAAGAATTATGAACCATCCTATTTAGGAACCAACTATTCCTTACTTAGTGAATCCAATAGCAAACCCTAGACACACTCAAACTTAATTCGAATACTTCTTATTACTTAAGAATTATGTTCTTCAACAGTGATTCTTTTGAAGTAAATAGAGAGTCATCATCAACCCCGCCTAATAGGACCTATAGACAATAGCCGATTATCACCAAGTAAGATATACCAACCTTGATAGCAACCATGTAATTGCTTAAGATGCTTATACTTAACTAAAACCATGCAAACCCTAGTTGTCGATGAATCCAATCTTGTTGTGATCCATCTAATACTTACTCCGTAAACTAATTAGAACCATAGTAAACCATAGAACTCCACAACCCTAATTATCATACTTGTTCTTTATTAAAGAACATGTTCTTCAAAAGTTATTCTTTTGAAGTATATGATAAGTAATCATTAATCATATCCTATAGTATCAAGACCAACAATTGTTCTTTACATGTTAACATTATACCAACTACCTTTCCTTGTGTGCTAACTTGATTACTATGCTTTATTATACCACTTGTTTATGACACCAAGCTAATCAAAACCCTAATAAGAACCTTGTTTGTGGAATCACTCTAAAAGTGCAACACACCCTAAAGAAATCCTTACAACTCACTAATCCTAAAACATCGGGGTTATGTTACGCTTAGAGCGATTGCATCTCATACTTATGCATTATTGCATCCTTGCCAATCTTTTAAACATCGTCCTTACGGACGGTGATGCTATTTCAGAATTTGGAGTTATTGCGTATCGAAGACCTTGGTCTGCATAATCTTGCAGTCAAGAAAGGCAAGTTCATCGCTTGCTCATGTCATTTGAGTATTTTTACCAAATTACTTGCAAAGTACTATATTTATCACTATTGCATAAAAACCAAAACCACTATTTTCATAACTATGAATATGACTATGTGGTGGGCAATGGAACCATGGATTGTGTTGATATGGTGGAGGTTCCATTGCAAGGGTTTATATCCATCTAGGATTAAACAACAAATGTCGTCAAGTGATTCTTGTGCCGTAATACCCGTGTTAACCATAAGATCTGGAGTGGGACGGAATAGTCAATTGTATTTCCACCTCTTGTACATCAACGGATGCGCTTTACCGTAGACCCTTGATCCAAGAGAGGACAAGTGGTACCCTTGATCCAAGAGAGGACAAGTGGTAGGGTGGGGGTCCCGATGAAGTCCCCACGGTAATTGCGGTCTATGATGGGTTGCAGCTGCCGGCGAAGGAGTTCATGGTAGAGACCCGAATCGTTGTCGTGGTCGGGGGCCGTCCTTAATTGGTATAAGAGCACCGGCGAGGACCCAGGGTCGGAGTTTGCAGCAAAGGGTGGGTGTATGAGGTAGCGGAGGAATATGATTGGCTATGACCTTATACCGGGCCTCACACCAAAGGAAGTGTGAACGGGCATGCAACTCGGTTGGCACCAAGGTTAAGATCTCTTATGGGTAAAGCAACACACCTCTGCGAGTGTAAAGAACCGTGACCTGTCACTCCCTCGTTCCGGGATATGGAACTCGCGAACGCGGCCGGAAAGGAGCTCCATGAAGTTCTAGTAAACCGGTGAAGGTCGACGGACATAGTTCTTCTGAATAAAAGCAACCTTTTGAAGAAATGGTTATGAAAACTTGCATTGGTATTAGACTTTCTGGTCTAATGCCGTAGCTAGTGCATTAGACACCTCTTTCCTATAATGAACTTGTTGAGTACGCTCGTACTCATCCCACTCTTAAATCCCCTGCTTAGATATGGAGGCATCGAAGGAGGATCTACAGTGCAACTCGAAGACCGAGGAGTCAACAACTACTTCAAGGGACAGGAACCCGTCAGAAGAGTCAGATACCACATCCAACAAGGAGAAACCTAGATTAGCAATAGAAAGGAACTAGCTTCCTAAACTTAGCTCCTATTTAGCTAGAATCTATTCATAGCCTCTGTAGCTAGTTAAATACTCTACAAGTAGAGTTCGTGTTAGGATTAGACCACGAGTCGTTCTTCTGGAGTTTATCTGCAGTTTTACCTCATTGTAAAGTAGGAGGTCGTGATGATCCGATGTAACGGAGTCAATGTTGTAATTCTATAGACATGCCTTGGACCCGCATATGTTTCTGTTGTACCACTCTGAGCGATATAATACTCGTGGAACGGTGTTTCATTAGTATTATATCAGACTTGCATACTACACCATGCAGTGGTATGCCGGGTCACCACAGGCCACGAGGTGGCGACACACTAGGGCGGCGCGGCCCAGGCCCTCGTGACGCCCCCGCCTACTTAAAGCCTTCGTCGCGAATACCCCAGTACCGAGAGCCACGATACGGAAAACCTTCTAGAGACGCCGCCAATCCCATCTCGGGGGATTCAGGAGATCACCTCCGGCACCCTGCCGGAGAGGGGAATCATCTCCCGGAGGTCTCTTCATCACCATGATCGCCTCCGGATCGATGTGTGAGTAGTTCACCCCTGGACTATGGGTCCATAGAAGTAGCTAGATGGTTGTCTTCTCCTCATTGTGCTATCATGTCAGATCTTGTGAGCTGCCTATCATGATCAAGATCATCTATTTTTAATCCTACATGTTGTGTTTGTTGGGATCCGATGAATACTGAATACTATGTCAAGTTGATTATCAATGTATCATATATGTTGTTTATGTTCTTGCATGCTCTCCGTTGCTAGTAGAGGCTCTAGCCAAGTTGATACTTGTAACTCCAAGAGGGAGTATTTATGCTCAATAGTGGGTTCATGCCTCCATTGAATCTGGGGGAGTGACAGCAACCTCTAAGGTTGTGGATGTCTTGTTGCCACTAGGGATAAAACATCGATGCTTTGTCTAAGGATATTTGTGTTGATTACATTACGCATCATACTTAATGCAATTGTCTCGTTGTTGCAACTTAATACTGGAAGGGGTTCGGATGATAACTCTGAAGGTGGACTTTTAAGCATAGATGCATGCTGGATAGCGGTCTATGTACTTTGTCGTAATGCCCTGATTAAATATCATAGTACTCATCATGATATATGTATGTGCATTGTTATGCCTTCTTTATTTTTCAATTTCCCAACTGTAATTTGTTCACCCAACATCTGTTTATCTTATGGGAGAGACACCACTAGTGAACTGTGGATCCCGGTCCAATTCTTTACATCTGAAATACAATCTCATCGCAATTGTTCTTTACTGTTCTTCGCAAACAAATACCATCTTCCACACTATACATCTAATCCTTTGTTTACAGCAAGCCGGTGAGATTGACAACCTCACGGTTACATTGGGGTAAAGTACTTTGATTGTGTTGTGCAGGTTCCACGTTGGCGCCGGAATCCCTGGTGTTGCGCCGCACTACACTCCGCCACCAACAACCTTCACGTGTTCCTTGACTCCTACTGGTTCGATAACCTTGGTTTCTTACTGAGGGAAAACTTACTGCTGTGCGCATCACACGTTCCTCTTGAGGTTCCCAACGGACGTGTCGACTACGCGCCATCACAAGCTCGCAACAATAGCCGTGTATTTTATCTTGATTGTAGATTAGAAAACAACATATATTGCCTTCCAACTCACAGCTAATCCGTCAACAATGAACAAATAACCTATGAGGGACCTCTTCTTATCCAAGTTGGTAGCAAAATGTGAATCCACATAGTCAGTAAGGCCCTCATTGGTCTTTCAAAACTTCAAGTTTTAGATATGCCACGAAGGTATCTGAAAATGCACTGAACAGTTTTCCAATATTATTTACCAGGACTAGCCTTTTTATTCAATTTTCACCACAACTATGATAATCACACCAATTAATAAAGTCTTGGAAACTTCATCGTGGTTATCCTTACATGTTAGCACGATCCCCTGCAAAACAAATAAATGCTCGTCCCATGCGTCGAGATTGTTTTTCCCATCTAGTTGTTGTGTGTGTCATTACAGCAATGGGCGATACGCCGAGGGCCTTTTATACACCGACGGCCAAAAGTCGGGTCCGTTGGCGTATGGCTCGGCCAGGCCAGCCTACCCGTCTGACCCTCGGTGTAGCATTGCTGTCGGCGTAGTGAGGTCTACATCGAGTGAAGCCCTCGGCATATCTTCTAGCCGTAGATAGAGCGATGCCGACAGCCATCCTCGGTGTAGGCCATTTTTCAAATTTCTCTAGTTTTGTAAAAATCATAATTAATTCGTATAATATCGGAAAAATGCGTATAGGGTATCAAAATGTTCAGAAAAACATCCTCTATCTGTTCATGTGAAAATCATGCATATTTGAATCATGTATAGTACCATGTTAACATAGTAACAATTCAAACACTTTCTTATATGTTCTCGGGTTCCCGTTTTGACCGGATGGCAATTTAAACGAAGTCATAAAATATCGTGGAGCCACATGGCATCATTTTATGTGTCCTAGTAACCACTACAAAAGACAGAATCGGGATACGGCAATTAGTTTGAAAAACCCTTCACGGACAAGGCTATCAAGTCTGGAGTTCTATGGCTTTTAGGGGAAATGAGTAGGAACGACCCGTGAGACCGCATAGTTTGTCGGAACGAGATCATATTTGGCACGTGCGTGGTCCCTAGGATGGAAATCAAGGCTCGGAAGCGGATTTCCAATCCGGCCCATGGGTGATGGTTTTTTCATTTTCGGGGTGCCAAAATAGTTTTTTTTGTGAAGCAGCTACATGGGGCGTATTTTAGTATTGCGCGAGACCTCTGCACAGTGGTAGGACACCGCCTTCGCACCACATATCACATGCCATATGTGTACGCTAGCTATCTGGGAATCCATGCGGCTTCCTGCGGTGTCCCGCCGAATCCGCTGAAAAGCGACCGGATTTGAACTAGGGCTACACTGCTCAATAAATTCTGGGAAAAAAATTAGGTCTACGACACATCACTTTATATGCTAAATTTTATCCGTTTAGCCCGATCAAGAACGGGTGCACCCGCGCGCCCGGTACAGCCATACCGCATCTTCGTGGGGTCCCGTGCTAGACAGATGGCAATTTAAACGAAGTCAGAAAATTCCGCGGAGCCGCATGACATCATTTTATGTTTCCTAGTAATCACTCCAAACGACGGAATTGGGATACGGCAATTATTTTGGAAAACCCTTCATGAAACAGGACTATCAAGTCCGAAGTTCTATGGCTTTTAGAGGAAATGAGTAGGAAATGGCCCGTGACACCGCATAATTTGTCGGATCGAGGCCATATTTGGCACGTGTGTGGTCCCTGGGATATGAAGCAAGGCCTCGGGAGAGGATTTGCAATATGACCCATGGGCGATGGTTTTTTCATTTTCGGGGTGCCAAAAAGGATTTTTTTTGTGAAGAAGCTACATGGGGCGCATTTTAGTATTGCGCGAGACCTCCGTATAGTGGTAGGACACAGCCTTCGCACCACATATCACATGTCATATGTGCGCTAGCTATCTGGGAATCCATGCGGCTTCCTGCTGTGTCCCGTCGAATCCGCTGGAAAGTGACCAGATTTGATCTAGGGATACATTTTATGTCGCTCAATAAATTCCGGGGAAAATGTTTTTAGGTCTACGACACATCACTTTATGTGCTAATTTTTTTCCTTTTAGCGCGATGGTGAACGGGTGCACCAGCGTGCCCGATACGGCCATACCGCATCTCTGTGGGGTCCCGTTTTGGCCAGATGGTAATTTAAACGAAGTCAGAAAATCTCGCGGATCCGCATGGCATCATTTTATGTATCCTAGTAACCACTCCAAAAGACGGAATTGGGATACGGCAATTATTTTGGAAAACCCTTCACGAACAGGGCTATCAAGTCCGGAGTTCTATGGCTTTTATTTAGGGGAAATGAGTAGGAAACGGCCCGTGACACCGTATAGTTTATCGAAACGAGGCCATATTTGTCACGTGCGTGCTCCGTGGGATTGGAATCAAGGCCCCAGGAGCGGATTTCCAATCCAACCCATGGGCGATGGTTTTTTCATTTTTGGGGTGCCAAAACGGTTTTTTTTTGTGAAGCAGCTACATGGGGCGCATTTTAGTATTGCGCGAGACCTCCGCGTAGTGGTAGGAAACCTCCTTCGCACCATATATCACATGGCATATGTTTGTGCTAGCTATCTGGAAATCCCTGCGGCTTCCTGCGGTGTCCCGCCAAATCCGCTGGAAACTGACCGGATTTGAACTAGGGGTACACTTTCCGTTCCACAATAAATTCCGCGAAAAATGTTTTTAGGTCTATAACACATCACTTTATATGCTAATTTTTGTCCGTTTAGCGTGTTGGTGAACGGTGCACCAGCGCGCCCGGTATGGCCATTTCACATTTGAACCTAAAAATAGAGGAAGGGGCCTGGCCAGATGGCAAACTGGACTTCATATTTGGATTCCTCTATTTTTAGGTTCAAATGATGATGTGGATGTTATATTTAGATTCCTCTCATTTTTCTGATCGATTTAGACATATTATTTGTGGAATTTCGATTTTCCGATTTAAAGATATTAATTATTCCATATTAAATAGAAAAAAGACCAAAAATAAAATTATTTTATTTTTATTTGAATTCAATATTATTATTACTTATATATCCATTTTTGTTATTTAATTAATTATTTGGAATTTAAAAATAAAGAGATGTGACATCATGGTTCAAGGGTTAATAGGGTTGATATGTTATTATTATCAGCAAGGTATCAATTTTTTTATTGCAAGCTTATCTGAATGGAACCAAGAAGTTAGAGGCTGGAGTAGTATGAGAATGGGTGACCGACTGGGAAGTTTAACCACGATTGCAATTTGACCTAAACTTAAGTGTACTTAGAGTTAAAAGTGTATTGGGTGAAAGATAAACAAGTAAAAAAACAAAAAATGTGTAAAACAAATTAAAATTTGAAAAAAATTAAAATTCTATACCGAGGGTTTTGGCGCCGGCATATAAAAAAAGATTTTTTCAAATTTTTTTATTTATTTTGGAAAAAAGGAAATTTGAATTTTTAAAATTTGTATGCCGACGATTTTACCGTCGGCGTAGCACGTTACGCCGAGAGCCGGGCTACACCGATGGCAATAGTGGCTCCGCCGAGGGAGGTAGTCGCCGAGGAGCTATGCCGAGGGCTGCCATCGGCGTAGCCTACGCCGATAGCCAAACCTGGCTACGCCGAGGGTTCCCGGCCCTCGGCATATCGGCCCATTCCTGTAGTGTGTGTGGGTTCGCGCGTGCGTGCATGTGATTTCTAGTTGGTGCAATGCAGTAAAACCTGGTAAAATTTGAGTGAACAAAAACTGCAATTATCGAGATATTCATATTTTTTTAGAAAACAAATGCTCGTACATTTGGTAACCCATAAATATAATACTATAAGTACATCTCTAACGAACCTGCAAACAGGCCAAAAATTGTAAAATAACCGCAGGTTCAGCTAGGAAATAGGCACAGATTAGTTACTGTGAACCGGACGAAACCGAGTAAAATTTACTGGCCGAGATGGAAAACCAAATTCTGGCCCCTATTTGTAGAGGTTGGAAGGTCAAACTGAATACTAACATGTATTCCTAGTGGTGGTTTGGAGGGCTGAATCTTCAGCTCCGAACACTGCAGTTCCACCGGAGGACTCCCGAAATAGGACCAAAATTGGGCAAAATTCGACGAAGGGACAACCAAATTTCAGCGGGGTCCTGTGTTGCGAGCTCGGGGAAGGGAGAGCGGGCAGCCGGTCGGACACAAGTTCGCCGGGCGCGGGCGGGGCGGCCCTGGAGGCGTCCGTGACGAGGCAGGATAGGGCGGGGCAGGGTTGTGCTCGCCCGGGCAAGGCTAGGCGGCACAGGGCGGCTCGGGGCAGGGCAGGCGGGACCTTGGCAAGAGGTGGGGCCGGATCGGAGCGGTGGTTGCAAGCAGGCGGCTGAAGTAGAGGAAGAAGAAGAAGGAGGAGGCAAGGGGACAAAAAACAAAACGAGAACTAACATGTGGGTCTAGTGGCATATTTAGGAATATGCTCTTTTACAATTTTCGTTTACGGGCTCTAATCTGCTGGAACTTTTGGGAATTTGGCCTTTAGCCCATGGCTCATTATCAAATTCTGAAACTCACATGGCCCATTCCAAAAATCAGTGGCAGCACTAGTGGGGGTTCAAGTTTAGTCCCACATTGCTAGTTGGAAGAGAGTTGGAGTGGTATATAAGGTGGGATGTTCTAGTCCTAGTAAGTGAGTGAGAAGAGAGAGAGCCCTCGCGCACTCCTCCTCCTCCGCCGCCCGCCACGCCACGCCTCGTCACGACGCGCCGCGCCGCGGGTTGCGGGAATCTCGCCAAGCCGAGCTTATCTTTTTGTTGTTTGGGAAATTAATTGTGTAATCAATTTTGAGTCATTAATGGACGCGTTACTCAGCCGTTTTCCCTTCAGGTTTTTCTGGATCGTGGCTGTGCCGACTCGGGCGTGGGCTGCGGTCCACGACCTTCACGAATCAAACTACATAAGACCCTGTGCAACCCTAGCCGCTATGATGAGACACATACGCGACTACCCGTTTCCAGTTCATTGCGCCGCTGCCTTCGTCTTCCTCATCCCGTCCGTCGGCGTGCACCGACTGTCGGGACAGTAGGGCTCCGGAACCCTGCCTCTCCTGAACCTGTACGGGTGAGGGGCAGTCAGTTTTTGGGGAGCGCTCCGGCGCGACTACTGGCATCACGACGTCGTCATCGGACGAGGAGTTCCTCCATAACGACAACTTCTTCCCGGATCTCAGCGACTTCTTCGACAACCTCAACATGGGCGACAATGACGCTGCTGCGAAGTATGTGATGTTGTCGTTTCTCTTTCAGTTTCTGCTGGAGTTTCTTCTTCTAGTTTATGTGGTAGATGTGATCGGTTTGTCTTGTTTAGATGTGATATGTTCATCTATCTTACTAGTCTGCACGATTAGTTTATTTGTTGTTTTCATAGTCATGATTTCTCAATTACTTGTACGGATTATTTCATATGGATATTTTCTTATATATTCAACAATCCAAAAACCTGATTATAGGAAAATCAATTCAAGCAGCGTTGCTGCCTCTACTCGACCTTCCCTCTTTGATGGTATGCATTACAAGAGGTGGCACACAAAGGCAGTTCTACGGTTTAAAAACCTAGGCTGTTTTAGCGCCACATATGCTAGACCTGAGGGGCCTCTTTCTGCAGAGGAGCAGGAAAAGTTTGAGAAGGTCGACGCCATGTTTAGAGCGGCCTTGTTCAGCATTCTTGGGGACAACATTGTTGATCCGTACATGGCTTTCGACCATGGTAAAGATGTGTGGGATGCGCTCGAGGACAAATTTTGGGTCTCGGACGCTGGCACTGAATTGTATGTCATGGAGCAATACTATGACTACAAGATGACTGATGAGCGCTCCGTGGTTGAGGAGGCTCATGAGATTCAGTCCCTTGCCAAAGAACTCGAGTAGTTTAAGTGTACCTTACCGGACAAATTTGTGGCCGGTGGCATTATTGCCAAGCTTCCTCCTTCGTGGAGGAACTTTACTACTTCTCTGAAACATAAGACACAAGAGTTTTCCGTTTCGGATCTCATTGGCTCGCTTCATGTGGAAGAGAAGGTGAGAACAAAGGATACACACGCTCGTAGTTTTGAGGGAGGTTCTAGTGCCAATGTGGTACAGAAGAAGAACTTCCAATCTCACAAGTCTAAGAATAAGAACAATGGAAAAGGCAAGTTTGACGAGAAGAACAAAGCCTCCAACTCAACCAACTTCAAGAGGAAGACTCCTTATAAGAAGAAAGGGAACTGTCATGTTTGTGGCGCTCCTGGACATTGGGCTCCTGATTGCCCAGAACGCCATGATCGGCGTGGGAACAGCGGCAAGTCCGCAAATGTTGTTATTAGCGTTGATACTAAAATGAAGGACGTTGGGTACAGTATTTCTCCTACTGTCCTTTCAGTATGTAATTCTCCTGATTGGTGGATAGACACCGGAGCCAATACACATGTATGTTCTGATGTTTCTATGTTTTCTTCTTATCAGGTCGCAAGGACTTCCTCCGTGCTGATGGGAAACGACTCACGTGCTTCTGTTCGTGGTGTTGGTACGGTGGATCTGAAGTTAACTTCGGGAAAGACCATCCAGCTGAAGAATGTGCAGCACGTTCCCTCCATTAATAAGAATCTCGTTAGCGGATCGCTTTTATGTCGAGATGGTTTTAAGTTGGTTTTTGAGTCCAATAAAGTTGTAATTTCCAAGTGTGGACAATTTGTTGGAAAGGGTTATGTGTGCGGAGGCTTGTTCCTCTTATCTTTGTCAGACTTAAAGTACTCAAATTATTAATCATGTTTGCAATGATAGTGAGTCCAATATTTGGCATTCACTACTTTGTCATATTAATTTTGGGTGCATGATGCGGCTAGCGAATATGAATATAATTCTGAAATTTTCTATTGTCAAGAAATCCAAGTGCCAAGTATGTGTGCAAGCTAAGCAACCACGTAAGTCTCACAAGACTACGGAGGCAAGAGACTTGGCACCGCTGGAGCTTATACATTCGGATCTTTGTGAAATGAATGGTGAATTGACAAAAGGAGGGAAAAGATACTTCATGACTTTAATTGATGACTCTACTCGATATTGTTATGTGTACCTCCCGAAATCTAAAGATGAAGCTCTTAATCACTTCAAAATCTTCAAAGCTGAAACAGAAAACCAACTTGATCGAAAGATCAAGCGGCTAAGGTTTGATCGTGGTGGAGAGTATTTTTCCAACAAGTTTGATTCCTTTTGTGTGGAACATGGTATTATCCATGAGAGGACGCCTCCCTACTCACCTCAGTCAAAATGGGTGGCCGAAAGAAAGAACCGTACTCTAACTGATTTGGTTAACGTCATGTTAGATACATCGGGTCTATCCAAGGCATGGTGGGGGGAGGCGGTATTGACTGCATGTCATGTCCTAAACCGTGTCCCCAAAAATAACAAAACCATTACGCCTTTTGAGGAATGGGAAAGGAAAAGGTTGAAACTCTCTTACCTACGAACTTGGGGTTGTAAGGCGAAAGTAAATGTGTCGATACCCAAGAAGCGCAAGCTTGGACAAAAAACCGTGGATTGTGTTCTTCTGGGATATGCATTTCATAGCATTGGCTACACATTTTTGATAGTAAAATATGAGGTGTCCGACATGCATGTTGGTACAATTACGGAGTCAAATGATGCGACTTTCTTTGAGGATATCTTTCCCATGAAAGACAAGTCTAGCTCATCAAATCAGGAGATGCCTAGTTCATCAAGTCAGGAGTTAGTTACAATTCATAAACCTACCATTGCGATAGAACACTATGATAATCATGTGGAGGACGACAATGAAGCTCCCAAAAGGAGCAAGAGACAGAAGACTGCAAAGTCCTTTGGCCATGATTTCATTATGTACCTCGTGGATGATACTCCCACTTCTATTTCAGAAGCCTATGCATCTCAGGATGCTGACTACTAGAAGGAAGCTGTCCGTAGCGAGATCGATTCCATCTTAGCTAATGGAACATGGGAGGTTACTGATCGTCCTTATGGGTGCAAACCTGTAGGATGCAAGTGGGTGTTCAAGAAAAAGCTTAGGCCCGATGGTACTATTGAAAAGTACAAGGCACGACTTGTGGCCAAGGGTTATACTCAGAAAGAAGGTGAAGACTTCTTTGATACATACTCACATGTAGCTCGACTAACCACTATTCGGGTACTACTTTCCTTGGATGCCTCCCATGGTCTTCTCGTTCATCAAATGGATGTTAAGACAGCTTCACTAAATGGAGAGCTCGATGAGGAAATTTATATGGAGCAGCCTGATGGATTTGTAGTAGATGGTCAAGAAGAAAAGGTGTGTAAGTTGTTGAAGTCTTTGTATGGGCTTAAGCAAGCGCCTAAGCAGTGGCATGAGAAGTTTGAAAGAACTTTAACCGCTGGCTAACCATGGCGCCTAAGTTGTAAACGAAACTGACAAGTGTGTATACTATCGCCATGGTGGGGGCGAGGGAGTCATTGTTTGTCTCTATGTCGATGACATATTGATATTTGGGACCAACCTTACTGTGATTAAGGAGGTCAAGGAGTTCCTATCTCGTTGTTTTGAGATGAAGGACTTGGGAGTATCTGATGTGATCTTAAGCATCAAGCTGCTGAAGGATGACGATGGTGGGATTACATTGCTTCAGTCCCACTATGTGGAAAAGATCCTGAGTTGCTTCGGGTATAGCGACTGCAAATCTTCTCCAACGCCTTATGATCCTAGTGTGATAATTCGTAAGAATAAAAGAATTGCTAGAGATCAATTGCGATATTCGCAGATCATTGGCTCGCTTATATATTTAGCCAGCGCCACGAGGCCTGACATCTCCTTTGCTGTAAATAAACTCAGCCGTTTTGTGTCTAGACCTGGAGATGTTCATTGGCATGCTCTTGAGAGAGTTTTGCGCTATTTAAAAGGCACTGCGAGTTATGGCATTCACTATACTGGGTATCCAAGGGTACTTGAGGGTTATAGTGATGCACATTGGATATCTGATGCTGATGAGACTAAGGCCACAAGTGGTTATTTGTTTACACTTGGAGGTGGTGATGTTTCCTGGAAGTCTTGCAAGCAGACCATCATTACGAGGTCAACTATGGAAGTAGAACTCCCAGCATTAGACACATCCACTGTTGAAGCAGAGTGGCTTCGTGAGCTCTTGATGGACTTACCTGTGGTTGAGAAACCAATACCCGCTATTCCTATGAACTGTGATAATCAAACTATGATCATCAAAGTAAACAGTTCTAAGGATAATATGAAATCATCAAGGCATGTGAAGAGGAGACTGAAAACTGTCAGGAAAATGAGAAACTTCAGAGTTGTAGAGTTGGATTATATCCATACTTCTAGAAACCTGGCAGACCCCTTCACAAAGGGACTATCACGAAATGTGATAGAAAATGCATCGAGGGAGATGGGTATGAGACCCACACTATGAGCTGCCCAGGGTGGTAACCCACTCTATGTGATCGGAGATTCCGTGAATTAGAGCTGGGAGACAAGCTGTTGGTCGTTGATACGTCTCCGACGTATCGATAATTTCTTATGTTCTATGCCATATTATTGATGATACCTACATGTTTTATGCACACTTTATGTCATATTCGTGCATTTTCTGGAACTAACCTATTAACAAGATGCCGAAGTGTCGGTTGTCGTTTTCTGCTGTTTTTGGTTTCGAAATCCTAGTAACGAAATATTCTCGGAATTGGACGAAATCAAAGCCCGGAGGCCTATTTTTCCACGAAGCTTCCGGAAGTCCGAAGACGAGACGAAGAGGGGCCACGGGGTGGCCAAACCCTAGGCGGCGCGGCCCCACCCTCGGCCGCGCGGCCTATGGTGTGGGCCCCCGTGCCGCCTCTTGACTTTCCCTTCCGCCTACTTAAAGCCTCCGTGACGAAACCCCCGCATCGAGAGCCACGATACGGAAAACCTTATCGAGACACCGTCGCCGCCGATCCCATCTCGGGGGATCCAGGAGATCGCCTCCGGCACCCTCGCCGGAGAGGGGATTCATCTCCCGGAGGACTCTACGCCGCCATGGTCGCCTCCGGAGTGATGAGTGAGTAGTCTACCCCTGGACTATGGGTCCATAGCGGTAGCTAGATGGTTGTCTTCTCCTCATTGTGCTTCATTGTTGGATCTTGTGAGCTGCCTAACATGATCAAGATCATCTATCTCGTAATTCTATATGTTGTGTTTGTCGGGATCCGATGGATAGAGAATACTATGTCATGTTAATTATCAAGTTATTATACATGTGTTGTTTATGATCTTGCATGCTCTCCGTTTCTAGTAGAGGCTCTGGCCAAGTTTTTACTTTTAACTCCAAGAGGGAGTACTTATGCTCGATAGTGGGTTCATGCCCGCATTGACACTCGGGACGATGATGAGAAAGTTCTAAGGTTGTGTTGTGCTGTTGCCACTAGGGATAAAACATTGGCGCTATGTCCGAGGATGTAGTTGTTGATTACATTACGCACCATACTTAATGCAATTGTCTCGTTGTTTAGCAACTTAATACTGGAGGGGTTCGGATGATAACCTGAAGGTGGACTTTTTAGGCATAGATGCGGTTGGATGGCGGTCTATGTACTTTGTCGTAATGCCCAATTAAATCTCACTATACTTATCATGTCATGTATGTGCATTGTTATGCCCTCTCTATTTGTCAATTGCCCGACTGTAATTTGTTCACCCAACATGCTTTTATCTTATGGGACAGACACCTCTAGTGAACTGTGGACCCCGGTCCATTCTTTAATACTGAAATACAAATCTGCGGCAATACTTGTTTTACTGTTTTCTCTGCAAACAATCATCTTCCACACAATACGGTTAATCCTTTGTTACAGACAAGCCGGTGAGATTGACAACCTCATCTGTTTCGTTGGGGCAAAGTACTTTGGTTGTGTTGTGCGGGTTCCACGTTGGCGCCGGAATCTCCGGTGTTGCGCCGCACTACATCCCGCCGCCATCAACCTTCAACGTGCTTCTTGGCTCCTCCTGGTTCGATAAACCTTGGTTTCTTTACGAGGAAAACTTGCTGCTGTGCGCATCATACCTTCCTCTTGGGGTTGCCCAACGAACCTGTGAAATACACGCCATCAAGCATATTTTCACGGCGCCGTTGCCGGGAGATCAAGACACGCTGCAAGGGGAGTCTCCACTTCTCAATCTCTTTACTTTGTTTTTGTCTTGCTTTATTTTATTTACTACTTTGTTTGCTGCACTAAATCAAAATACAAAAATATTAGTTGCTAGTTTTACTTTATTTAATGTCTTGTTTGCTATATCGAAAACACAAAAAAATTAGTTTACTTGCATTTACTTTATCTAGTTCGCTTTATTTACTATTGCTAAAATGGCCAACCCTGAAAATACTAAGTTGTGTGACTTCACTAGCACAAACAATAATGATTTCTTATGCACACCTATTGCTCCACCTGCTACTACAGCAGAATTCTTTGAAATTAAACCTGCTTTACTAAATCTGGTTATGCGAGAGCAATTTTCTGGTGTTAGTTCTGATGATGCTGCTGCCCATCTCAATAATTTTGTTGAACTATGTGAAATGCAAAAGTATAAAGATGTAGATGGTGACATTATAAAATTAAAATTGTTCCCTTTCTCATTAAGAGGAAGAGCTAAAGATTGGTTGCTATCTCTCGCCTAAGAATAGTATTGATTCATGGACTAAATGCAAGGATGCTTTTATTGGTAGATATTATCCCCCTGCTAAAATTATATCTTTGAGGAGTAGCATAATGAATTTTAAACAATTAGATAATGAACATGTTGCTCAAGCTTGGGAAAGAATGAAATCTCTCGGTTAAAAATTGCCCAACCCATGGACTGACTACTTGGATGATCATCCAAACCTTCTATGCAGGACTAAATTTTTCTTCGCGGAATTTATTGGATTCAGCTGCTGGAGGTACCTTTATGTCCATCACTCTTGGTGAAGCAACAAAGCTTCTTGATAATATGATGGTTAATTACTCTGAATGGCACACGGAAAGAGCTCCACAAGGTAAGAAGGTAAATTCTGTTGAAGAATCCTCTTCCTTGAATGAGTTGATGCTATTATGTCTATGCTTGTGAATGATAGGACTAGTATTGATCCTAATAATGTTCCGTTAGCTTCATTGGTTGCACAAGAAGAACATGTTGATGTAAACTTCATTAAAAATAATAATTTCAACAACAATGCTTATCGGAACAATTCTAGTAATAACTATAGGCCATATCCTTATAATAATGGTAACGGTTATGCTAATTCTTATGGAAATTCTTACAACAATAATAGGAATTCACCCCCTGGACTTGAAGCCATGCTTAAAGAATTTATTAGTACACAAACTGCTTTTAACAAATCTGTTGAAGAAAAGCTTGGTAAAATTGATATACTTGCTTCTAAAGTCGATAGTCTTGCTGCTGATGTTGATCTTTTGAAATCAAAAGTTTTGCCTAATGAGAATTATCATAATAAAATTGTTACTACAGCAAATGCCATCCAAGTTAGAATTAATGAGAATATAAGATTAATGGCTGAACTGCGTGCTAGGTGGGATAGAGAAGAAAATGAAAAACTAGCTAAAGAAAAGAATATAGCTAAAGTTTGGACTATTACCACCACTAGCAATGCTAATGATTCATATGTTGCTGCACCTCCTACTATCCATGATAAAATAATTGGTGTTGGCAATGCTTCTACTCCTAGTGCAAAGCGCGCAAAATTACCTGAAACTGCTTGTGATAAAACTGCTGAAATTTTTTCCAACCTTGGGGATGATAATCCCATTGCTTTAGATTGTAATGATTTAGATTTTGATGATTGCCACATCTCTGAAGTTATAAAGTTCTTGCAAAAACTTCCTAAAAGTCCTAATGCTAGTGCTTTAAATTTGGCTTTCACGCATCATATTACAAATGCTCTCATAAAAGCTAGAGAAGAGAAACTTAAACTTGAAACTTCTATTCCTAGAAAGCTAGAGGATGGTTGGGAGCCCATCATTAAAATGAGAGTCAAAGATTTTGATTGTAATGCTTTATGTGATCTTGGTGCAAGTATTTCGTTATGCCTAAAAAAGTCTATGATATGCTTGACTTGCCACCATTGAAAAATTGTTATTTGGATGTTAATCTCGCTGATAATGCTAAAAAGAAACCTTTGGGGAAAGTTGATAATGTTCATATTATGGTTAACAATAACCTTGTCCCCGTTGATTTTGTTGTCTTGGATATTGAATGCAATGCATCTTGCCCCATTATATTGGGAAGACCTTTTCTTCGAACCGTTGGTACTACTATTGATATGAAGGAAGGTAATATTAAATATCAATTTCCTCTCAAGAAAGGTATGGAACACTTCCCTAGAAAGAGAATGAAGGTACCTTATGATTCTATTATTAGAACAAATTATGATGTTGATGCTTCATCTCTCGATGTTACTTGAGTTACACTTTCTGCGCCTAGCTGAAAGGCGTTAAAGAAAAGCGCTTATGGGAGACAACCCATGTTTTTACCTACAGTACTTTGTTTTTATTTTGTGTCTTGGAAGTTGTTTACTACTGTATCAACCTCTCCTTATCTTAGTTTTGTGTTTTGTTGTACCAAGTAAAGTCTTTGATAGTAAAGTAAGTACTAGATTTGGATTACTGCGCAGAAACAGATTTCTTTGCTGTCACGAATCTGGGTCTAATTCTCTGTAGGTAACTCAGAAAATTATGCCAATTTACGTGAGTGATCCTCAGATATGTACGCAACTTTCATTCAATTTGAGCATTTTCGTTTGATCAAGTCTGGTGGCCTAATAAAATCCATCTTTACGGACTGTTCTGTTTTGACAGATTCTGTCTTTTATTTCGCATTGCCTCTTTTGCTATGTTGGATGAATTTCTTTGATCCACTAATGTCCAGTAGCTTTATGCAATGTCCAGAAGTGTTAAGAATGATTGTGTCACCTCTGGACATGTGAATTTTTATTATGCACTAACCCTCTAATGAGTTGTTTCGAGTTTGGTGTGGAGGAAGTTTTCAAGGATCAAGAGAGGAGTATGATGCAATATGATCAAGGAGAGTGAAAGCTCTAAGCTTGGGGATGCCCCGGTGGTTCACCCCTGCATATATTAAGAAGACTCAAGCGTCTAAGCTTGGGGATGCCCAAGGCATCCCCTTCTTTATCGACAACATTATCAGGTTCCTCCCCTGAAACTATATTTTTATTCGGCCACATCTTATGTACTTTGCTTGGAGCGTCGGTTTGTTTTTGTTTTTTTTTGTTTTGTTTGAATAAAATGGATCCTAGCATTCACTTTGTGGGAGAGAGACACGCTCCGCTGTTGCATATGGACAAATATGTCCTTAGGTTCTACTCATAGTATTCATGGCGAAGTTTCTCCTTCGTTAAATTGTTATATGGTTGGAATTGGAAAATGCTACATGTAGTAACTCTAAAATGTCTTGGATAATTTGATACTTGGCAATTGTTGTGCTCATGTTTAAGCTCTTGCATCATATACTTTGCACCCATTAATGAAGAAATACTTAGAGCTTGCTAATTTGGTTTGCATATTTGGTTTCTCTAGAGTCTAGATAACATCTAGTATTGAGTTTTGAACAACAAGGAAGATGGTATGGAGTCTTATAATGTTTACCATATGTCTTTTATGTGAGTTTTGCTGTACCGTTCATCCTTGTGTTTGTTTCAAATAACCTTGCTAGCCTAAACCTTGTATCGAGAGGGAATACTTCTCATGCATCCAAAATACTTGAGCCAACCACTATGCCATTTGTGTCCACCATACCTACCTACTACATGGTATTTACCCGCCATTCCAAAGTAAATTGCTTGAGTGCTACCTTTAAAATTCCATCATTCACCTTTGCAATATATAGCTCATGGGACAAATAGCTTAAAAACTATTGTAGTATTGAATATGTACTTATGCACTTTATCTCTTATTAAGTTGCTTGTTGAGCGGTAACCATGTTTCGGGGACGCCATCAACTATTTCTTGTTGGATATCATGTGAGTTGCTATGCATGTCCGTCTTGTCCGAAGCAAGAGAGATCTACCACCTTCATGGTTGGAGCATGCATATTGTTAGAGAAGAACTTTGGGCCGCTAACTAAAGCCATGATTCATGGTGGAAGTTTCAGTTTGGACACATATCCTCAATCTCATATGAGAATAATAATTGTTGCCACATGCTTATGCATAAAATAGGAGTCCATTATCTGTTGTCCATGTTGTCCCGGTATGGATGTCTAAGTTGAGAATAATCAAAAGCGAGAAATCCAAAATGCGAGCTTTCTCCTTAGACCTTTGTACAGGCGGCATGGAGGTACCCCATTGTGACACTTGGTCAAAACATGTGCATTGCAAAGATCCGGTAGTCCAAGTTAATTAGGACAAGGTGCGGGCACTATTAGTATACTATGCATGAGACTTGCAACTTGTAAGATATAATGTACATAACTCATATGCTTTATTACTACCGTTGACAAAATTGTTTCATGTTTTCAAAATAAAAGCTCTAGCACAAATATAGCAATCGATGCTTTCCTCTTTGAAGGACCATTCTCTTTACTTTTATGTTGAGTCAGTTCACCTATCTCTCTCCACCTCAAGAAGCAAACACCGTGTGAACCGTGCATTGATTCCTACATACTTGCATATTGTACTTGTTATATTACTCTATGTTGACTATTATCCATGAGATATACATGTTACAAGTTGAAAGCAACCGCTGAAACTTAATCTTCCTTTGTGTTGCTTCAATACCTTTACTTTGATTTATTGCTTTATGAGTTAACTCTTATGCAAGACTTATTAATACTTGTCTTGAAGTAATATTCATGAAAAGTCTTTGCTTTATGATTCACTTGTTTACTCATGTCATCACCATTGTTTTGATCGCTGCATCCACTACATATGTTTACAAATAGTATGATCAAGGTTATGATGGCATATCACTTCGGAAATTATCTTTGTTATCGTTTTACCTCGCTCGGGACGAGCAGTAACTAAGCTTGGGGATGCTTGATACGTCTCCGACGTATCGATAATTTCTTATGTTCTATGCCATATTATTGATGATACCTACATGTTTTATGCACACTTTATGTCATGTTCGTGCATTTTCCGGAACTAACCTATTAACAAGATGCCGAAGTGCCGATTGTCTGTTTTCGCTGTTTTTGGTTTCAGAAATCCTAGTAACGAAATATTCTCGGAATTGGACGAAATCAAAGCCCAGGGGCCTATTTTTCCACGAAGCTTCCGGAAGTCCGAAGACGAGACGAAGAGGGGCCACGGGGTGGCCAAACCCTAGGGCGGCGCGGCCCCACCCCTGGCCGCGCCGGCCTATGGTGTGGGCCCCCCGTGCCGCCTCTTGACTTGCCCTTCCGCCTACTTAAAGCCTCCGTGACGAAACCCCCCAGTACCGAGAGCCACGATACGGAAAACCTTACTGAGACGCCGTCGCCGCCGATCCCATCTCGGGGGATCCAGGAGATCGCCTCCGGCACCCTGCCGGAGAGGGGATTCATCTCCCGGAGGACTCTACGCCGCCATGGTCGCCTCCGGAGTGATGAGTGAGTAGTCTACCCCTGGACTATGGGTCCATAGCAGTAGCTAGATGGTTGTCTTCTCCTCATTGTGCTTCATTGTTGGATCTTGTGAGCTGCCTAACATGATCAAGATCATCTATCTCGTAATTCTATATGTTGTGTTTGTCGGGATCCGATGGATAGAGAATACTATGTCATGTTAATTATCAAGTTATTATACATGTGTTGTTTATGATCTTGCATGCTCTCCGTTTCTAGTAGAGGCTCTGGCCAAGTTTTTACTTTTAACTCCAAGAGGGAGTACTTATGCTCGATAGTGGGTTCATGCCTCTATTGACACCTGGGACAGATGATGAGAAAGTTCTAAGGTTGTGTTGTCGTTGTTGCCACTAGGGATAAAACATTGACGCTATGTCCGAGGATGTAGTTGTTGATTACATTACGCACCATACTTAATGCAATTGTCTCGTTGTTTAGCAACTTAATACTCGGAGGGGGTTCGGATGATAACCCGAAGGTGGACTTTTTAGGCATAGATGCGGTTGGATGGCGGTCTATGTACTTTGTCGTAATGCCCAATTAAATCTCACTATACTTATCATGTCATGTATGTGCATTGTTATGCCCTCTCTATTTGTCAATTGCCCGACTGTAATTTGTTCACCCAACATGCTTTTATCTTATGGGAGAGACACCTCTAGTGAACTGTGGACCCCGGTCCATTCTTTAATACTGAAATACAAATCTGTCTGCAATACTTGTTTTATTGTTTTCTCTGCAAACAATCATCTTCCACACAATACGGTTAATCCTTTGTTACAGCAAGCCGGTGAGATTGACAACCTCACTGTTTCGTTGGGGCAAAGTACTTTGGTTGTGTTGTGTAGGTTCCACGTTGGCGCCGGAATCTCTGGTGTTGCGCCGCACTACATCCCGCCGCCATCAACCTTCAACGTGCTTCTTGGCTCCTCCTGGTTCGATAAACCTTGGTTTCTTTCTGAGGGAAAACTTGCTGCTGTGCGCATCATACCTTCCTCTTGGGGTTGCCCAACGAACGTGTGAAATACACGCCATCAGTCAGCTGGGAGGAGAGTATATATCCCTATAGCAATTTTACACTCCGTAAGATGCAATACTCTCCTAATCTGCATGGTAGGTTGATAATTATCTTAATGTGTTCTAAGTGGCTTAATTTAGCAGAGATGTTGTCCTGCAGAACATCTTTTGAAGAACACACCTATATGAGTTTGATTGTTAAACGTTGCAATCTATGAGAGTTGGGTGCTCTCTAGTAAACTCATGAAAGGCCCTGAAGTATGACTTATAAGCTCCAAACCGCGAGGAAGCCTCACGGCAGCCTAGTATCGGTCTAGGATTTGTATGAAGCTAGTACGCATAAAACTTGTAGTTTAAGGCATAGTCCACTATCCAAGTTGCAATCTAGTGTAATATGAAGCTTTAAGTTGAAGTTCAACTTAACAGTCTACATGACATACCGGTATATAAAACAATATTCTGGAAACTTATTGATGAGATGTGCCAATGAGAGTTTGTGGGGGATTGCTGAAATTTTTGGGCATTTGGCATTTGGCCCATGGCCCATTATCAAATTCTGAAACTCACATGGCCCATTCCAAAAATCAGTGGCAACACTAGTGGGGGCTAAAGTTTAGTCACATATTGCTAGTTGGAAGAGAGTTGGAGTGGTATATAAGATGGGCTATTCTAGTCCTAGTAAGTGAGTGAGAAGAGAGAGAGCCCTCGCGCACTCCTCCTCCTCCGCCGCCTGCCTCGCCTCGCCACGCCTCGCCTCGTCACGACGCGCCGCGGGTTGCGGGAATCTCGCTGAGCCGAGCTTATCTTTTTACTGTTTGGGAAATTAATTGTGTAATCAATTTTGAGTCATTAACGGACGTGTTACTCAGCCGTTTTGCCTTCCGGTTTTTCTGGATCGTGGCTGTGCCGACTCGGGTGTGGGCTGCACCCCACGACCTTCCCGAATCGCACTACATAAGACCCTGCGCAACCCTAGCCGCTATGACCAGACACATACGCGACTACCTGTTTCCAGTTCATTGCGCCACCACCTTCGTCTTCCTCATCCCGTCCGTCGGCGTGCACCGACTGTCGGGACAGTAGGATTTTGGAACCCTACCTCTCGTGAACCTGTACGAGTGAGGGGAAATCATGTTTTTGGGGAGCGCTCCGGCGCAACTACTGGCATCACGACGTCGTCATCGGACGACGAGTTCCTCCACACCGACAACTTCTTCCCGGATCTCAGCGACTTCTTCGACAACCTCAACATGGGCGACAACGACGCTGCTGCGAAGTATGTGATCGTGTCGTTTCTCTTTCGGTTTCTGTTGGATTTTCTTCTTCTAGTTTATGTGGTAGATGCGATCGGTTTGTCTTGTTTAGATGTGATATGTTCATCTATCTTACTAGTCTGCACGATTAGTTTATTTGTTGTTTTCATAGTCATGATTTCTCAATTACTTGTACGGATTATTTCATATGAATATTTGCTTATATATTCAACATAATCTACGCCGGTACTTTTTTAATCCGTAAACATGAGTTCAGTGACATGAACTCGGCGTTTTACAGTTCGCATGTTTATGGGCTCTAATACCCATTTTTATTCGTATGTTTAGCTGGCTTGGCTTCCCAGACATTGCGAGATCATTCCACCAATCCATGTCTACGGTTTTCGACGATCGATGAAGATTCAAACAAGCAATCTTTTTTTTTGAACAGATAAGGCCCCGAAGGACCGAGAAGCTCTATTAGTCGGTGGGTACAATTACAAAAAGGACCTTGGCTTGAGTAACATTAGCACAAGAGCCTTGTAAATTTACAAGAAGGATCCTAGAAAGATAAAGAAAAAAGCAATAAGGTCCTTCTTCTCCACCGCGTCGATAACTGGATCTCGGAGCACGGTCGCCGGCGACGACGCCGGGGACTACGCCACTTGGTTTGTCGCCAGGATGCATCACCATGCCGAGATCGTAGATCTTCCCCCTCAGCTCTAAGGCCTGGAGGAAGTTGATTCTCCCCGGAGCAGCTTCCGAGGTGCGGAGAGGCCCCCTTGGCCAAAGATAGCGTGGGCTGAAGACGCTGACGCTTGAGATCTGCCGCCGATTGAGAGCTTCAGTCGTGGTGAGCACCGCACGCTCACCAGTGTGCCTCCTAACTCCAGATCGATGAACTCTGGGGCTCACACCCTCCTGTCTATCTCCACGACCACAAGGAGGGGGAAGAGCAGCCCAGGAATTCACCAAACCTGGAGTCAGAGAGAAGTACCTGGATCTCTGCTCCGCCAGGGAGAGAACACCGCTTCGCCTCTCCTCCTCGCCTCCACGGCCGGCCAGAAGAAGCGCCGTCGTGTGCCGCAGAAAGCATCGCCCCTCCCCCTCGCCTCCATGGCCGGCCAGGGGAGGCTCTGCTTCGCAGCACCTCAGCAGCATTAGAAGATCCGCGGCTCCTACTTTATTTGCGGAGACTATGGCTTCCTCCTCTACTCCATGGTCCAACCACCGGCACCATGGCAGCGAGAAGGAGAACCCTAACCCCCAGATCTTGCCACCTAGATCCGAGGTGCAGCTCCAAGATGCCACAAAGGGACGAAAACAAGAAGTAGAACCTAAATATCTACAGCCGGCGCCATCTCCTCTCCATCTCCGGCCGGCTATTCCGACGGAGAGGAGGAAGGAGCGGCCCGGAGGGGAGGAAGGAGCGGTCACGGACTGTAGCTCACTGAGAGGGGGTGGGGGGAATGAGCCTAACAAGCAATCAATTGGTTGGCATTCGTTGAGACGATGTGGACGTAATTCCTCCGTTTCATAATTCTTATGGTTGTTTTAGTTAGGGAGTAGTTACTTGTAAACGTCGTGGAGAGGACATATATGTAGATATGTGAGTGGAGGCCGGACGTACGAGAGCAGCAAGCGCTGAGCGGCTAGCCAATTTTGGTAAGTGAGACGTACTATGCATGTTGCGCTACAATGCAAAACACACATCAAAACCGACACGTGGCCACAGGCAAGCATGTGAAGCCGAGTAGGTACGTAGAGAGCACAACATTGCTGAAACCTGAGACGCTACGTGTTGAGAAGGAAACGGCCGTACGTAGGTATCCTGTGTTGTATTACGTGTCATGTCCTGCCCACGAGCTTATTATTGCCAGTTGGAGTACGGCTTTGTGCTGCCAACAAGATCTCCAATTTTACTTTGCTATATGCAAGCTAAGTTGTATAATTACTACTGTGATCAACCTGTCTGATTTGTACGATAGTTATCTGGGCTCTCTCTCTCTCTCTGCTGCAAAAGGCCGGCGCGATCGAAATCGGACACGATAAGACGAGCGGGCCTGGGCAACAATTAATCAATCAGCCATTCTCTACCGGCCACCAACTCCCCCTCCTCCCTCGCCCCCGCGTCGCCCCCCCCCTCGCCGCCCCCGCGCTGGACGACTCGGGCGGAACCCTAGCGCCGCCGCCGCCACCTCCCCCTTCTCCGATCTCCCTCCTCCCTGCCGCCGCCGGCGCGCGCGTGCGGGCAAAGCTCGTGAAGCTCTCGTCGGCGGTAGGTCCCCTCTCGCGTTGCGCGCGCGGAGGCGGCGCTGGATTGGCGGTGGTGACGACCGACCGGCGGCGGGTCTGGTCGGTGGTCAGCGTGGTGGGATCCAGGGTAGGATCCGGGGCGGCGGTCTCGGGCGGCTGTTTCTACGGCGCGTCGCGCCGGCTACCTTGGCAAGGGCTACGGTGGCCGGTTGATGGTTCGGCGATGCGGCCGACGGCGGGGTGATCCTGAAGGCTGCGGATCCGGCTTCCTCGGTGGCGTGGTCGTGCCTGGTTGTTGTCAGTGAGTCCTCTGCTCCCCCTCCTTCCGACGGCTCACTTTGGTGGCATTCTTCGGTTTTGGGGGTGGCGGCGGACGACTTGTCGATGGGTTTGTGGTCGGTGGCGGCCTCCTCTTCCGCCGTTGAGGTCGACCGGCGGGCGGCGGCGAGGTGGTCTGCCGTTCTGCCTAATAAAGGTGGCAGTCCTAGGGTTTCTCTCACGCCAAGTGAAGATCGTCGGAAGCTTCTTCCCACCAAGCTGGCTGGATTGTCGTGTTCCGGAAGGTCCTGTCGGCGAAATTCATTGTGCGATCAATGCCTGAACATTGCTGGATTGAGCGTTTTCGGTCGGGCGCACCCATGTTTTTTATCTGACCGTTTTGTTTCAGAGGGAGCGCTTCAAAGCTCTGCTGTCTGTTAATATCATGGAGCTCGTTTTCTTTCCATGGTGCTGGTGGAGAAGGTCATGAAAGCTAAGATCGGTGGAAGAGCAATGGTGGTCGGATCGTGGTGGTGAGATGGAATTGGCTTGGACATTTGTGACTTCAAACAGCAGCTTGTATGTGGGGGCGACTGCCAGAGTTCTATCTTTCAGGGTGGAAATCCAAGGTCTGGCCTTAATTGGTTGAGCCTGTCAATGTTCTTGTTGAGACATTGTTTTGAGAGGGAGGACTTTTTTCAGGGTGAAAACCTAAGATCTATGATCGGGCGATGACAGCGTTTGTGCACTGTTTTCTTCTTGGAGCCGTCGCTTATGAAGATGCTGGTGTTGTTTTGGTGGTGTCAGTGTTGTTGTTTCAAGTTTATCGATCTCTGTAGCAGGATCCTTTTTTCTGTAATTTTTTTTTTTTTGGTTGTGTGCATCCTTTATGTCATTAGGGCATGATATTCATTGTAGAGGCTGAGTGTAATTGGTATCTCCACGATATATTAAATATGCTCTTTATCGAAAAAATTCTCAACCGGCCTCACGCACTCTATCAACTGGCCACCGTATGCGTATGCATGATTGGCCACCTGACCCACAGTTGCCGAAACAAAGCGAGCTACAAAACAAACCAGACCAGTGGCTACCAGTACAAGCAAGTCCTTGAATGAGTAAGTGATACAGTACCATTTTATTTTTATGGCATTATTCGGTTGATCGATGCCCTGCTGGTCGGGGTTAACCTGCATGCACACGTGTAAGGTACACGACATCACGTCTTGCGTTTTGCCACCAGCTTATAATTTCTTTTGGAAGTGGGGAGCTTGGCCCTGGCCACGGCATCAATTGATGCACACTTATCATCGGATAGATAGGACCTCCCGCTAACAATTCTTCTAAATTCAATATTCATAGGACCTCCCATTAACACATCAGCCATTGAAACATTTTTTCGGTGGACGATGGTGTAGTGTGAAGGGTACTGCTATGCTAATGGTTGCTCGCGTAACCACGTGTCTTCATAGAACCGGATCTTCTGACAATTGCCTACCTGAAAAGAGGCTTGTGAGAAGAAATCATTTTTTGCTCCGATTACCCCTTTCCAAATAAACGAGAGTAGGTGGGTATTGCATTCACTTGTGACAACATTTTAGTCCGGAGGTATTTAATGTGCGTCAGTGAGGACTTAAACACATGTACTAGGTTTATACACCCACCCCCAACCAATTGACCTGGGCACACTGCCCATGCGCACATGTTTTATTGCAAATCTGTATAGAAAGATGTTACATTGCCTCGTCTTGCTCACAATAGCAACAATTTTTCAGTAGTATTTTTTTAAACCTAATTTTTCAGTAGTGTCTTGCTAAGTTTTCTTTTTTTAACCCTAGCCCTAACCCTCATCAAGGCCTCAATTGACATTACTTAGTATATCATATATCCTTCTTTTAATTTTGTATACCATATAATTAAGTGAACTACTAAAGATATGAGCTAAATTAGGAACGCCCGGAAGAAATAATGATATTGCTAACCCTTGGATAGATGGGTGCCATCAATCTTGATAAAATGGTGGAGAAAAATGGAGATCTGTTGGAGTGTGAGAGGAGGAAAATATTTGGAAATGTGAGAGGAGAAGCAAAAAAAATGGAGCTGGCTCGGGTGGCTCGATTGGAAAAATAGGTCTGGAGACCCTTTAGTACCGGTTCTTTATATGAACCGTACTAAAGATGTAGCGCTGGCCCCACCTCCTCCTCAAATTTGGCGCGAAACCCTTTAGTACCGGTTTGTATCACGAACCGGTACTATAGATCCTAAACAAACTGGTACTAAAAGTTCCCGGCGGCTAGGCAGTCAAACCGGTACTAATGTATCCTTTAGTACTGGTTCGTACGCTTAAATCATTTGGCTAGTTTTCTACTAGTGTTGTACCTTTTCGTATCAAACGAAAAGGTAGGTACTATTTTAGTTGCAACAAACGTGACATATCACGTATGTCCATAAAATATGTGCTCTTACATGTTACGTAATTTTTTTTTATATCTTGACCATTAAATTATAGATCTAAGAGCAAAAATAATTCTAATAATATGGATTAACCTCGAGTCTCTATTTTAGATCCCTATATTTTGCTTTTAGTATATAATAGATATCGTTGTCAGTTGTGCGCTCTAATTTTGAAGTACTTGTGGTATTATGCACTTGCCCTCCTGTCTTGTCAGTTCACAGTGTACGTTTGCCCAAATGACACGCGTAGCACGCATATCACCCAGGCCCTCACTCCCTGACACGTACTGCTTCGGTTTCTGAAGTTGATATACGTACGGTACGAGCGTAGTCGTGGACGCGCTTTTTTCCTTTTCCGCCTCAAGAGAGTGCGAGCTGGCAAGATAGCTCGGTCCATCGACCGTGATCGGTCTTGATTAGTTTCCATTGTCCCATCGAGTTGAAACTGAAACCAAGTGGTGATTGAGGCCAACATATAGATGTGCTAGTACCGCCGTTCGTAAATACAGTAGTATATGTTGTGTACAATATATGTATATCTAGATAGGGGTGTGAGAGTGATATTGTGCGATAATCAAATCTGAGTTTATTAATTAGTAAAAACAGAGTCCAGAATCTAGAATGAAAATCAAGTGAAGTCAATGTCACATATCTCACTTATCCCACTTGTCTCATTTCCAGTACATCCTGTATCTAGACTTATTGAGGCCATGTACTCCCTCCGACACTAAACAGTTGCCTCATGTTTAATGAATCGACATATTTTTTTCGATAAAAAACGCTTTATTACTTAAGGAATCGACATGAAAAAACCCTAACCCTAACCCTGCTCCCGTCGCCCCCCCCCCCCCTAGAGGGCGGCCGGGACGCCACCGCCTCCAAGCTCAGGTGGCCCTCTCCTCCCCCTTTCCCCGTCGCCGGTGCTGGCGGCGGCGGACTCCCTCTCTCCCGCTCGTGGTGGCGACCCGACGGGGCGGGCTCGTCCCTGCGACGGTGGAAGGTGTCGGCTCCAGCCTCGGTCGACGCGGCTCCGGACGCGCTTGATCCACTGGGACTCGGGCGCAGGGCTCCTCTCTCCCGCGCGTGGTGGTGGACGTCGACGGCTGCGGCGTGGAGGTTCTCCGACGCGGCGCCGCTTGATCCACCGACGGCAGGGTCACCTAGGTTTGCGTGCGACGGGGGGATCTGGGCTCGTGCTGCGGGTGGCCATGGGTGCTCCTGGTGGCTCCCCCACCGCCATGTTCGTCTGCTCCTGCTGGGCCCGAACCCGTTGACATGTCCGTCTGCGGCTGTCGGAGTCCTGCGTTCTCGGGGTTCTCCGGCGGTTTGACGTCGCTTGGGGCAAGGTCCTTGTTGGCTATCTGGGATGGTCCATGGGTCGGCGCATGCTTGCCGGGTTGGCAGCGTGCCCAGTACGTTGTTGCTCCTGTGGCGGTAGTCTGGTTTTCCCTCCGACCAGTTTGGTCGTACTAGTATAGGTGCTGGCGGCCTGGGGATGGTGAGGTCGTTGGTTGCTGTCGTTCTAGTGTCATTGGCGTCTAGATCTGGGTCTGGCCGGGCATTGTTAGCCAGCATGTGCTTTCACCCTGCGGATGAATCTAGTCGGGGCTAATTCATAGTGCGGCTTTGGTTGGGAGTGCGGAGGTGATTACTGTGATGTCTACTCTATGTCCTCGCGATGGCGACCGGAATTTTGATCAGGTTTGGACCTCAGCGAAAGCTGCACATGGTTGTAGCGACGGCGCCTGTAGGTGTCGCTCCCTTGTTAAAGGCGTCCCGGTGATGTCTCTCTGATTCGAAGTGATGGACTATGTCCCTCCGCCCCAATCTGCTCTCCTTGGGGACCTCACTCTGTGCATGCTTCTCTAGTAGTGTCTTGTGGATCACTATGTGACCTCGCGTTGGTGTCGCAGCCTTCCCACAGCATCGGCATGGCTGCGTTTACACTGTCTGATGCGGTAGCTGATGTCCTTCCTAGCGTCTTGGGGGGGTTTGCTAGGGCACCGTCTTGTCGTAGCACCTGCCGAGGTCCAGGGGTGATGGCTCTCGGGTCTGGGTGAAAACTTTGCAGGACCTTGGTCTATGTCGATGACGATGACGCATTCTTGCGCCATTCACCTTCTTGGAGGCGTCACCGCAAGACCCCCCCCCCCCCCTCAGTTGGTTCCTCAAGCTCTCGTAAGTGGTCGGCCCATCGTTGAGTTCCTCAGGGGTTGCAGTCTTGGTGCGGTGAAGGTTGTCTTGGTGTGGACATGATCGTGATTGCTCCGGTGCTGCAGAATATAAGGCTCCCTCCTCATGGATCAAACTGGCGCTTCGGCTCGATGTTATCTGTGTTGTCTTCTATTTGAGTTTCGTTGTGCGCTTGGTGTGTGTGTTGTAACTTCTGATGTAACTCCTAGCCGATTGATAGCTTTGTTAATTAAAAACCGGGCTCAATTCGAGCCTTCCGTTTAAAAAGAATCGACATATTATAGCTTACATTTTTCTAAATCTGCACTATCTAGGACCAAAGGGTGTGCATAGCTACTGCCGAGTGGCAAGGCACGGGTCGCATCCATCGGACCGTATGTCGTCCCACGCGAAGAAAGAAAGAGAAAAGGCAATGGAGCTAGCAGTCAGGCCATCTCCAACCGCGCGATCCAAACGGACGCGCTGGGCCGTCCGTTTTAGGCCGTTTGGGTGACCGAGTGGACACGCGGATAGCGGCCCACGTCCGCGTGTCCGTTTGGGTCGCACACTGCGCCCAACGCGCGGCCGCATCGCATAATCGGAGAAATAGCAAAACAAAAGTAAAAATGCAAATTTAAACAAAATTTGATTAAACATATACCCTATTTTGGCAAATTTGTACATAGCCCTATTTTGGGCAAATAACTAACAAAACAAGCCCCTATATGGGCTTTAAAATTTAAACTAAAAACCCTCTATTAGGGTTTGGTCGGCGGCGCGGTGGCCGCCGGTGCGCCGCCTAGCCCCTGTGGGCGTCGTCGTCGGCGTCGACGACATTCCCGGGCGGCGAGGCACTGTTGTGGCTCGACCGCGCCGGGGACTCCGGCCACGGAGACCACAGGGCCTCCTCCCAGGCCGAGTGGGGGTCTGGAGCCTTCCAAGGTAGCGGCAGCGCACGGAGCAGCGCCTCCTCCCTGAGGCGCTGCTCCCTCTCCTGCCAGGCGCGGCGCCGGGACTCCTGCTGCCGCTGCTCCTCGCGCCGCTGCTCCTCCGCGCGGCGCGTGGCCTCCTCCCGCCGCGCCGCTTCCTCCTCCCGTCGCGCCTGGCGGGCCTGGGCGTACAGCTCCCAGGCCTCGGCTTCCTCCACCGCCTGCCGGGCCGCTTCCTCCATCTTGGAGGTGCGAATGGCCGCATGGAGGTGCGGCCATTTCGCGTCCTCCTCCGCCGCCGAGATGAGCAGCGCGGCGCGGAGGTCGGGATCCTCCTCTGAGGACTCGGGCTTGGGCTCGAGCAGCAGCGGCGGCGGTTGCGGCAATGCCGCGCCGCCACGGGCGGCCTCTCCGATGTGGAGGCCGCCTCGGTTTCCTCCGGATGGCCGCAGCGCCGGCGGACGACGGCGGCTGCTGCTCGCCTCGTCGTCGTTGGCTCCGGAAGCGAACCGTCGCTTCGGGGCCATGGCGGCGGTTTCACTGCGGGAGTGGAGTGCGGACTGGAGTGGAGGGCCAGGTCCCCTCCAGTCCCCATTTAATAGCCTCCCGGGTCACCGACAGGTGGGCCCAAGGGAGACGAGACGACCAGCGCCCGGACGCGAGCGGATGGCGCGTGCCATCCGCGGCCACGCAAACCTAGCCCAGATTTGGTCCGGGTTTGTGTCGTTCCAGACGCCGCGGCCGTCCGCTTTTGCGGTGCGTCCCCACGTTGGACCGGGATTTTGTCCGGCTCGACCCATCCGGACGTGCGGGCGCGGGATGGGTCGCCCCGTTGGAGATGCCCTCAGAACACACAAGCGGCTAGCAAGCGAGATGGCCTACCTGCTGCCTAGAGTCGGGGGGAAATGTTAAATCTGATTTCTGCAGGTGGACGACCAAATAAATTGGAGCGTACTCGCGCTGGCATGTGGTGTCCAAGTTCGCAAACTGAACCATCGATCGGTCACAGCGCGGACGCTCGCGCTGCGAGAGGGGGATGCGAACACACCACTCTTCCATGCCCTGGTAGCAAAAGAAGAAGACGTAATCACATGTTTCAGCTCAAGAGAGATGGGACAGACAATTCAGTGATCGAACAGAAATGGAGAGCTTGGCTACCACGTTTTTTTGAACAACTCACTGGAACACCAAGAAAACAGAGACGCCGAACTGAACCTAGATGCAGTGCGGCTCTCACATCTCAATTTGGATGAGGAGGTCAGGAGGTCAACATAAAAACTTCTAGCTGACAAAGCATCAATGCTTTTCAGCAAAAAAATATCAAGTGTTCTGGCCTCTGATCAAGGAGGATACGACAGCAACGGTGAGTCACCTACTTCTTCCAAATATGCTTTCGTCCCGCTATATTAATGTACCAACTACAAGATACAATGAGCACGCTGGGACCGCAGCACAACCAAACCCAAAAGAAAAGACATGAAAAGAAAGAAAAGAGAAACAAAATGCCAACACCGGCAGCTCGACGGAAAACGAAGACGAGTCGCCACCGATGCGCCCTCCGGACAAGTCCCACCATGCTCCTAGCACTCTGGATCGTCCACATACCAAGCAACACCTCCAACAAGGAAAGCGACAATGACGACGCCGCTACTGCCCGAACAAGTCCTAGGATTTCCCCCGGTACGCGGCTGGGGTGAGGAGGGAGGTACACCCGACGCCCTTCAAGAAGGAAGGATGGCACCCGCAGGTGTCACCGCATCGGTGCCGAACGAGCCAGCAAGGATTTCTCTTGACCCCAACCAACACCACCCTGGAAGATCCAAAGAGCCCACCCAACTTGTCGCCCACCAGCATGCGCCACCGCGGTGTTGACTACATCTTCGTAGTCTCACTGTGGACACCGTCGCGAGGCCTAGAGGAAGGAAAGGGACAACGGGTAAGGGGCAGGGCACTACCTCCACTGCCTTCGCAGTAGCTGACCGGACGTAGTAGCAGAGACACACCAGGCCCGTACTGGCCCGGCCGGGCCCAAACTGGCCCGTGAAGTCTCCGCCGCCGCGCTGCAGCAGGCCGGCTAGCAATGCCGCCACAACCCATCCCCAACGACGCACCTCCGCAACCTCCAGGGAACGACATCAACGCGTGTAGGGCAACCCGCCCAAGCCCAGATTGGGCCCAACTGGTCCAGATCTGGGCCGAGACGACCCTGCCGGCCGCACGCCGGCGACCAGCCTGCCGCCTACCCGCGCCACGCCTCCCCACCACCAAGGAGCTGCGCCACCGCTACCGTAGCCACCCGACCGCGCCGGACCGACAACCGCGGAAGAGCACCGCCGCAGGAGCCGAGCTCCGCGCCTCCTTGCCACGCGCGCGGGAAATGGCCGGCCGCCGGCACCACACGAGGAACGCCCGATGGCACACACCGGCGGCCGCGGATAGGAGGGGGAGGAGAAGGGGGACGGGTGAAAGGATCGTATGCCGCACCTAGAGGGGGGGTGAATAGGTGCTAACCAATTTTTAGTTCTTTTTCAACTTAGGCTTGACACAAAGGTAAATTCTCTAGATATGCAACTAAGTGAATATACCTATATGACAAGGATATCAACTAAGCAAGATATAGCTACGCAATAGGAGATAGAGTGGGATAGAGATAACCGAGAGTGGAGCACGCGATGACACGGAGATGATTCCCGTAGTTCCCTTCCTTTGCAAGAAGGTACGTCTACGTTTGGAGGAGTGTGGTTGCTACGCAAGCCAAACCAACAGCCATGAAGGCTTCACTCAGATCTCCTGTGAGCAACGCCACGAAGGCCTAGCCCACTTCCACTAAGGGATTTCCTCGAGGCGGAAACCGGGCCTTTACAAAGTTCTTGGGGCACACATCCACAACCAAATTGGAGGCTCTCAAATCTGTAACAATACAACAATCAACAACAACACATCAACAACAAATCAACTAGGGAACCTAATAGGAACACTAGCATGAGATCCCTCAAACAAGTGAGGGGGAAATGAAGAAAGCTTCGGTGAGGATGTAGATCGGTGTCTTCTCCTTCGAATCTCCAAAGATCAAGAGCTTTGGTTGGGGGAGGAAGGAGATCTTGCAAATCTTGAGTTTCTTGAGGTGGCTCTAATGGAGGTGGCTTGGCAGATTTCTTGTGTAATGATTGAGCAACTTGTCCCTTTGGAGAAGAGAGCTATTTATATGGGTGGAGCTTTCAGATCTGACCGTTGGGGACGAATTTCACTTACACCGGAAGTTCCGGCCACGATGGCCGGAAGTTCCGGCTTCCACCGGAAGTACCGGCCATTCGGGCCGGAACTTCCGCCTCTGATAAATTTCATGCAAAGCAAAAGAAGGGGCGGAACTTGGCCGGAAGTTCCGGCCAAGTTCCGGAAACTTGCGAAAACCTTACTGGACTATACTGAGCCACAAACTCGGAATTCCGGAACTTGTCCGGAAGTTGGGCGGAAGTTCCGCCGGGCGGAACTTCCGGCCAACTTCACCGGAACTTCCGGTTTGGAAGAAAGGAGCTGTGGCCAAACTGCGCTGAGGAGCTTCGCTGAATAAGCCGTGGCGGAACTTCCGCCTGTCGGGGCCGGAACTTCCGCCGACCACAGAAAAACTGCAGAACTTCAGAACAGCTAAAGCAATTCACCGATCCAACATAATTTTTGATAGCTTGTACCTGTCTACATCAACACACATAAAAATATACATAGTGTTGACGTCAAACACACAAAACCCAAAAGGGCGGGAAATGTTCTTTCAATCTCCCCTTTTTGGTGTTTGATGACAACACAAGTATTTGCAAGGAATGCATAATGTAAACAACAATGTGAGAGATATAGAGGAGCTCCCCTAGATATGAGCAATGGTACATAAGAAGCTCCCCCTATATCTTGCATCCGTCTTCCAAGGGTTAGCAATACAACATAGTGATAAGCATATGGATAATAAGATCATGCACACATAGATAACCAAGGAAGACTCTCACATACGGAGTTTACCATACACAAATAAGGTTCCAAGCACATAGATAGAGTTTACAAACCAAATAGCTAAGACATAGTTCGACACCATAAAGATAAATAGAATCACAAGCAATAAAAACCAAAGCCAACACGAGCTTGTGACTCCCCCATGCAAATACCCACCAAAGAGCAACCTAATAAGGTCTCACTCTCCCCCTTTGGCACCAAAGCACCAAAAAGGAAAAGGAGAAACTACGCGCCCCAAGGGTCGGCGTTAGCCCAGCCGGGAGGGAGGTGCGATGGAGCGCCGGGGTAGGGAGGAGTGTGAGGAGGAGACTCGATCTCAAGGCCATCCGGAGGAAGAGGGACACCATAACTAGAGATCCACTCAGCTTCCGGAGTGACATTCTCCTCGGATCCGGGGGGAGACACTTCCACCTCAAGGGCCCTCATGATGCTCTTCTGACGCACCCTTGACTTCTTGGCTTCAACATGCTGCTGATACTGACGGTGGTTGACTGCAGAGGTGAGGAAAAAGATCTGTCTCATGCGGCGTGCTAGCTTGGAGGCCCAGCTAGGTGGCTTCTCATCCATGGGGTTAACATCTTCAAGAGGAGAGTTGTGGAGCTTGGCCCTCAATGACTTCACTTCATGGGATGTGAGAGTGAGTGGAATGGATTGAACGAGTCTAGCCTGACAAGTCTCCATCCAAGTGTCCTCAATGAGCTTCATAATGTACGGAGCAAAGGCGGGAAGCTTCTTCTCCATCACACATGACCACATCTCATGATAGATGTAGTCCATCACATCAAGCTTCTCACCGGTGCCCTTCTTAGCAAAAGAGTTGGCCATAAGATCCACTTCATAAAGATGTAGCTCATCAAGGTTGCCACTCCTTCGGTCCAATGGTTCCCGGTAGACTCTAAGCATAATATCCCAAGTAGGGAGAAGATCCGCACTCTTGCCCGGTACACCCCAGCCGGGGATGTAGAGGTGCTCCAAGACCTCTCTTGTTTGAGCCCATGAGCTATCATGGCACCTCCAACCATTTGCATCAACGCCCGGGTAGTGAGGATATCCAAGGGCGGCTCCAAACTTTGCCAAGTTAGACTCAAGGAGCCTCTCATGAGTCATCCACCGAAATGTTCTTGCTTCATCTTGCTCAAAGTGGACGGTGGCATAGAATTGTTGAATCAACCCAACATCATAGTCCTTGTTGAGCTCCATAATGGAATAGAGCCCAAACTCTCCACACATGGCATAGGCTTCTTCAAAGTACTTATTAGCGGCCATCTTCCCGGTGTCAATAGCATGTTGAGGGGCTACCCCTTCTTGAATGGTATGTAGATCTCATAGAATATCTCCTCTTGGGTCTTGTTGTGGAACCGCTTATCCCCAACCCTATTGTTCCGAGGGGTGAGGTAAGGGTTCATGTCACGGAGCTCCTTGTACTCATTATATTGCATGCCCTTCACGGATATATGTATGTTCTTCCCACGAACAGCCGGTGACTTGAGCCTCTGAGCAGCTGCAGCTTGCTGGCGAGCGGTGAGCTTGGATGGTCGGGTTTGCTCAAGCTCTTCCTCAACCTCATCCACATGATCCTTGCCTCTCTTCTTGGAACCACCGGGGGGAGCCATGGAGGAGAAGAGGGAGAGGATGCCGATCCACGGAGACGATCCGGTGGGGAGCGCCGGAGGAGGGAGATCCGGCCGGAGGAGCAGCAGCCGTCATAGGGGAGGAGCACCACCAAATAGATCTTGGAAAGGGGAAAAGTGAGGAAGATGGAACTGCTCACCCGTTCGGCCCAGCTATATAGTGGCCACTTAAGGCCGGAAGTTCCGCTCGTTGGAGCCGGAACTTCCGGTCTCTCAGGAACCGCCTAGGCTGGACACGAACAAGGCTGAACTGGCGAAAAGATACCAGCCGGAAGTACCGGTCGAAACGACCGGAACTTCCGGTGGAACAGGAAACTGTGCCCAAAAAACAGGATTTTGACACGAACAAGGTGCACTTGGAGAAGGTGAAGGATATGTCTTAGATGAGATAGGCTTAGGACAGATACGCCAAACTGTGAGATGGTACATGATCACTCATTTTTGCAAATAATGCAAATGAAGGCCAAAAATGAGTGATTTCCCATAAACAAGGAGATGTCAATAAAATTCAATGAAGATCCAAACAACTCCAACTCGTCACGAAGAAGAGTGCGGTGGCCTAGGCCACCATATATGAGTGTTATGATATGGCACCGCGAAGATATATCTTGGGTCCAAACCACTACTCATCATTTAAGCTCACATATCAACATATGATATAACGAGAATGAAATCTTTAATGTTGGCATTATGGGGGAGGGATAGCTCAATAATTTAAACCGCACTCCCCTATTTCCATGCCCACATCTAAACCAAATAAAGTTTTGAGACAAAGGTGTGTTTGCAAGATGGTCAAGCTATACTCCTTGAATCAATGATGTTTAGCTCATTCCTCAAATAAGTGAACCTTGCTTCATCAAGAGGCTTCGTGAATATATCGGCAAGTTGATCTTTGGTTGGAACATAGATAAGCTCAATATCACCGCGGGCAACATGATCCCTAATGAAATGATTCCGGATCTCAATATGCTTCGTTCTTGAATGTTGCACCGGATTATAGGCAATCTTGATGGCACTTTCATTGTCACACAATAGAGGCACTTTGTCACAAATGACACCGTATTCCTTTAAAGTTTGCCTCATCCATAACAATTGAGTGCATCCACTTGCGGCGGCAACATATTCGGCTTCGGCGGTGGAGAGAGATATACAATTTTGCTTCTTAGAAGACCAACACACCAAGGACCTACCAAGGAATTGGCAAGCCCGGAAGTTGATTTCCTATTATCCTTGTCACCCGCCCAATCCGCATCGGTATAACCATTGAGAATAAAGCTTGAGCCTTTGGGGTACCAAATACCATATCTTGGGGTATCAACCAAATATCGAAAGATTCTTTTGAGAGCCATCATGTGGCTCTCCTTAGGAGAAGCTTGATACCTTGCACACACACCAACACTCAACACTATGTCCGGTCTAGATGCACAAAGGTAAAGCAAGGATCCAATCATGGAGCGATATACCTTTTGATCCACCTCTTTACCATTGGGATCTAGTGCAAGATGACATTTGGTAACCATAGGAGTGGCCACACCCTTCATCTCGGTCATCTTGAACCTCTTGAGCATGTATTGGAGATATTTTGCTTGGTTGATGAAGGTTCCTTCCCTCAATTGCTTGATCTCAAAACCAAGGAAGAACTTCATCTCTCCCATCATAGACATCTCAAACCTATCGGTCATAAGCTTTGAGAATTCATCATTGAAAGCTTTGTTAGTAGACCCAAATATAATATCATCAACATATAATTGGCAAACGAAAAGCTCCCCATTGACCCTCTTAGTAAAAAGAGTGGGGTCGATTAGCCCAACGTCAAACCCACGGTCTACCAACAATTCCTTAAGGTGCTCGTACCAAGCTCTAGGAGCTTGTTTGAGACCATAAAGTGCTTTATCAAGCTTGTAGACATGGTTAGGAAAGTTGAGATCCTCGAACCCCGGGGGTTGCTTAATGATACGTCTCCGACGTATCGATAATTTCTTATGTTCTATGCCATATTATTGATGATACCTACATGTTTTATGCACACTTTATGTCATATTCGTGCATTTTCTGGAACTAACCTATTAACAAGATGCCGAAGTGCCAGCTCTCGTTTTCTCGCTGTTTTTGGTTTCGTAAATCCTAGTAACGAAATATTCTCGGAATTGGACGAAACGAAGATCCAGGGGCCTATTTTTCCACGGAGCTTCCAGAAGACCGGAGAACATTCGAAGTGGGGCCACGAGGTGGCGACACCACGTGGCGGCGCGGCCCGGGGGGCCCGCGCCGCCCTATGGTGTGGCCCCCTCGTCCGGCCCCCGACTCGCCATTCCGCCTACTTAAAGCCTCCGTCGCGAAACCCCCGATGCGAAAAACCACGATACGGAAAACCTTACCGAGACGCCGCCGCCGCCGATCCCATCTCGGGGATTCTCGGAGATCTCCTCCGGCACTCCGCCGTGAGAGGGGATTCATCTCCCGGAGGACTCTACACCGCCATGGTCGCCTCCGGAGTGATGAGTGAGTAGTTCACCCCTGGACTATGGGTCCATAGCAGTAGCTAGATGGTTGTCTTCTCCTCATTGTGCTTCATTGTTGGATCTTGTGAGCTGCCTAACATGATCAAGATCATCTATCTCGTAATTCTATATGTTGTGTTTGTCTGGGATCCGATGGATAGAGAATACCATGTCATGTTAATTATCAAGTTATTACACATGTGTTGTTTATGATCTTGCATGCTCTCCGTTTCTAGTAGAGGCTCGGCCAAGTTTTTACTTTTAACTCCAAGAGGGAGTATTTATGCTCGATAGTGGGTTCATGCCTCGCATTGACACCTGGGACAAGGATGACAAAGTTCTAAGGTTGTGTTGTGTCGTTGCCACTAGGGATAAAACATTGGCGCTATGTCCGAGGATGTAGTTGTTGATTACATTACGCACCATACTTAATGCAATTGTCCGTTGCTTTGCAACTTAATACCGGAGGGGGTTCGGATGATAACCTCGAAGGTGGACTTTTTAGGCATAGATGCAGCTTGGATGGCGGTCTATGTACTTTGTCGTAATGCCCAATTAAATCTCACTATACTTATCATGTCATGTATGTGCATTGTTATGCCCTCTCTATTTGTCAATTGCCCGACCGTAATTTGTTCACCCAACATGCTTTTATCTTATGGGAGAGACACCTCTAGTGAACCGTGGACCCCGGTCCATTCTTTTAATACCGAAATACAAATCTGCCGCAATACTTGTTTTACTATTTTCTCTCGCAAACAATCATCTTCCACACAATACGGTTAATCCTTTGTTACAGCAAGCCGGTGAGATTGACAACCTCACTGTTTCGTTGGGGCAAAGTACTTTGGTTGTGTTGTGCGAGTTCCACGTTGGCGCCGAATCTCCGGTGTTGCGCCGCACTACATCCCGCCGCCATCAACCTTCAACGTGCTTCTTGACTCCTACCGGTTCGATTAAACCTTGGTTTCTTATCGAGGGAAACTTGCCGCTGTGCGCATCACACCTTCCTCTTGGGGTTCCCAACGGACGTGTCAACTACACGCATCAAGCAAATTTCCGGCGCCGTTGTCGGGGAGATCAAGACACGCCGCAAGGGGAGTCTCCACTTCTCAATCTCTTTACTTTGTTTTTGTCTTGCTTTATTTTATTTACTACTTTGTTTGCTGCACTTATATCAAAACACAAAAAAATTAGTTGCTAGCTTTACTTTATTTACTGTCTTGTTTGCTATATCAAAAACACAAAAAAAAATTAGTTTACTTGCATTTACTTTATCTAGTTTGCTTTATTTACTATTGCTAAAATGGCCAACCATGAAAATACTAAGTTGTGTGACTTCACTAGCACAAATAATAATGATTTCATATGCACACCTATTGCTCCACCTGCTACTACAGCAGAATTCTTTGAAATTAAACCTGCTTTACTTAATCTTGTCATGAGAGAGCAATTTTCCGGTGTTAGTTCCGATGATGCCGCTGCCCATCTCAATAATTTTGTTGAACTATGTGAAATGCAAAAGTATAAAGATGTAGATGGTGACATTATAAGATTAAAATTGTTCCCTTTCTCATTAAGAGGAAGAGCTAAAGATTGGTTGCTATCTCTCGCCTAAGAATAGTATTGATTCCTGGACTAAATGCAAGGATGCTTTTATTGGTAGATATTATCCCCCTGCTAAAATTATATCTTTGAGGAGTAGCATAATGAATTTTAAACAATTGGATAATGAACATGTTGCTCAAGCTTGGGAAAGAATGAAATCTCTCGGTTAAAAATTGCCCAACCCATGGACTCGACTACTTGGATGATCATCCAAACCTTCTATGCAGACTAAATTTTTCTTCGCGGAATTTATTGGATTCAGCTGCTGGAGGTACCTTTATGTCCATCACTCTTGGTGAAGCAACAAAGCTTTTTGATAATATGATGGTTAATTACTCTGAATGGCACACGGAAAGAGCTCCACAAGGTAAGAAGGTAAATTCGTTGAAGAATCCTCTTCCTTGAATGATAAGGTTGATGCTATTATGTCTATGCTTGCGAATGATAGGACTAATGTTGATCCTAATAATGTTCCATTAGCTTCATTGGTTGCCCAAGAAGAACATGTTGATGTAAACTTCATTAAAAATAATAATTTCAACAACAATGCTTATCAGAACAATTCTAGTAATAACTATAGGCCATATCCTTATAATAATGGTAACGGTTATGCTAATTCTTATGGGAATTCTTACAAAAATAATAGGAATACACCCCCTGGACTTGAAGCCATGCTTAAAGAATTTATTAGTACACAAACTGCCTTTAACAAATCTGTTGAGGAAAAGCTCAATAAAATTGATATTCTTGTTTCTAGAGTTGATAGTCTTGCCTCCGATGTTGATCTTTTGAAATCGAAAGTTATGCCTAATAGGGATATTGAAAATAAAATTGTTACTACAGCAAATGCTATCCAAGTTAGAATTAATGAGAATATAAGATTAATGGCTGAACTCGCGTGCTAGGTGGGATAGAGAAGAAAATGAAAAACTAGCTAAAAAAGAAAATGTAGCTAAAGTTTGGACTATTACCACCACTAGCAATGCTAATGACTCATATGTTGCTGCACCTCCTACTATCAATGGTAAAATAATTGGTGTTGGCAATGCTTCTACTCCTAGTGCAAAGCGCGCAAAATTACCTCGAAACTCGCTAAAACCAGTCGAAACCGCTTGTGATAAAACTGCTGAAATTTTTTCCAACCTTGGGGATGATAATCCCATTTCTTTAGATTGTAATGATTTAGATTTTGATGATTGCCACATCTCTGAAGTTATAAAGTTCTTGCAAAAACTTGCTAAGAGTCCCAATGCTAGTGCTATAAATTTGGCTTTCACAAAACATATTACAAATGCTCTCATAAAAGCTAGAGAAGAGAAACTAAAACTTGAAACTTCTATTCCTAGAAAGCTAGAGGATGGTTGGGAGCCCATCATTAAAATGAGAATCAAAGACTTTGATTGTAATGCCTTATGTGATCTTGGTGCAAGTATTTCGTTATGCCTAAAAAAGTCTATGATATGCTTGACTTGCCACCATTGAAGAATTGTTATTTGGATGTTAATCTCGCCGATAATGCTAAAAAGAAACCTTTGGGGAAAGTTGATAATGTTCATATTATGGTTAACAATAACCTTGTCCCCGTTGATTTTGTTGTCTTGGATATCGAATGCAATGCATCTTGCCCCATTATATTGGGAAGACCTTTTCTCCGAACCGTTGGTGCTACTATTGATATGAAGGAAGGTAATATTAAATATCAATTTCCTCTAAAGAAAGGTATGGAACACTTCCCTAGAAAGAGAATGAAGGTACCTTATGATTCTATCATTAGAACAAATTATGATGTTGATGCTTCATCTCTCGATGTTACTTGAATTACACTTTCTGCGCCTAGCTGAAAGGCGTTAAAGAAAAGCGCTTATGGGAGACAACCCATGTTTTTACTACAGTATTTTTGTTTTATATTTGTGTCTTGGAAGTTGTTTACTACTGTAGCAACCTCTCCTTATCTTAGTTTTGATGTTTTGTTGTGCCAAGTAAAGTCTTTGATAGAAAAGTAAGTACTAGATTTGGATTACTGCGCAGTTCCAGATTTCTTTGCTGTCACGAATCTGGGTCTATCTCCCCGTAGGTAGCTCAGAAAATTACGCCAATTTACGAGCATGATCCTCAGATATGTACGCAACTTTCATTCAATTTGAGCATTTTCGTTTGAGCAAGTCTGGTGGCCTAATAAAATCCATCTTTACGGACCGTTCTGTTTTGACAGATTCTGTCTTTTATTTCGCATTGCCTCTTTTGCTATGTTGGATGAATTTCTTTGATCCACTAATGTCCAAGTAGTTTTATGCAATGTCCGAAGTGTTAAGAATGATTGTGTCACCTCTGAACATGTTAATTTTTATTATGCACTAACCCTCTAATGAGTTGTTTCGAGTTTGGTGTGGAGGAAGTTTTCAAGGATCAAGAGAGGAGTATGATGCAATATGATCAAGGAGAGTGAAAGCTCTAAGCTTGGGGATGCCCCGGTGGTTCACCCCCGCATATATTAAGAAGACTCAAGCGTCTAAGCTTGGGGATGCCCAAGGCATCCCCTTCTTCATCGACAACATTATCAGGTTCCTCCCGTGAAACTATATTTTTATTCCGTCACATCTTATGTACTTTGCTTGGAGCGTCGGTTTGTTTTTGTTTTTTGTTTTGTTTGAATAAAATGGATCCTAGCATTCACTTTATGGGAGAGAGACACGCTCCGCTGTTGCATATGGACAAATATGTCCTTAGGCTCTACTCATAGTATTCATGGCGAAGTTTCATCTTCGTTAAATTGTTATATGGTTGGAATTGGAAAATGCTACATGTAGTAACTCTAAAATGTCTTGGATAATTTGATACTTGGCAATTGTTGTGCTCATGTTTAAGCTCTTGCATCATATACTTTGCACCCATTAATGAAGAAATACTTAGAGCTTGCTAATTTGGTTTGCATATTTGGTTTCTCTAGAGTCTAGATAACATCTAGTATTGAGTTTTGAACAACAAGGAAGACGGTATGGAGTCTTATAATGTTTACCATATGTCTTTTATGTGAGTTTTGTCTGTACCGTTCATCCTTGTGTTTGTTTCAAATAACCTTGCTAGCCTAAACCTTGTATCGAGAGGGAATACTTCTCATGCATCCAAAATACTTGAGCCAACCACTATGCCATTTGTGTCCACCATACCAACCTACTACATGGTATTTATCCGCCATTCCAAAGTAAATTGCTTGAGTGTGATGGCGTGTATTTCACACGTTCGTTGGGCAACCCCAAGAGGAAGGTATGATGCGCACAGCAGCAAGTTTTCCCTCAGAAAGAAACCAAGGTTTATCGAACCAGGAGGAGCCAAGAAGCACGTTGAAGGTTGATGGCGGCGGGATGTAGTGCGGCGCAACACCGGAGATTCGGCGCCAACGTGGAACCCGCACAACACAACCAAAGTACTTTGCCCCAACGAAACAGCTGAGGTTGTCAATCTCACCGGCTTGCTCGTAACAAAGGATTAACCGTATTGTGTGGATGATGATTGTTTGCAGAGAAAACAGTAAAAACAAGTATTGCAATAGATTGTATTTCAAGAAAGAGAATTGGACCGGGGTCCACAGTTCACTAGAGGTGTCTCTCCCATAAGACGAACAGCATGTTGGGTGAACAAATTACGCTTGGGCAATTGACAAATAAAGAGAGCATGACCATGCACATACATATCATGATGAGTATAGTGAGATTTAATTGGGCATTACGACAAAGTACATAGACCGCCATCCAACCGCATCTATGCCTAAAAAGTCCACCTTCAGGTTATCATCCGAACCCCCTCCAGTATTAAGTTGCAAAGCAACAGTACAATTGCATTAAGTATGGTGCGTAATGTAATCAACAACTACATCCTTAGACATAGCATCAATGTTTTATCCCTAGTGGCAACAAGCACAACACAACCTTAGAACTTTCTGTCACTGTCCCAGTGTCAATGCAGGCATGAACCCACTATCGAGCATAAGTACTCCCTCTTGGAGTTAAAAGCATCTACTTGGCCAGAGCATCTACTAGTAACGGAGAGCATGCAAGATCATAAACAACACATGTATAACTTTGATAATCAACATAACAAGTATTCTCTATTCATCGGATCCCAACAAACGCAACATATAGAATTACGTATAGATGATCTTGATCATGATAGGCAGCTCACAAGATCCGACAATGATAGCACAATGGGGAGAAGACAACCATCTAGCTACTGCTATGGACCCATAGTCCAGGGGTAGACTACTCACTCATCACTCCGGGAGGCGACCATGGCGGTGTAGAGTCCTCCGGGAGATGATTCCCCTCTCGGCAGGGTGCCTGGAGGCGATCTCCGGTGATCCCCCGAGATGGGATCGGCGGCGACGGCGTCTCGCAATGTTTTCCGTATCGTGGCTCTCGGTACCGGGGGTTTCGTCACGGAGGCTATTTGTAGGCGGAAGGGCAAGTCAGAGGCGGCACGGGGGCCCACACCACAGGGCCGCGCGGCCAAGGGGGCCGCGCCGCCCTAGGGTTTGGCTCCCCCGTGGCCCCTCTTCGTCTCGTCTTCGGTCTTCTGGAAGCTTCGTGAGAAAATAGGCCTCTGGGCTTTTATTTCGTCCAATTCCGAGAATATTTCTTTACTAGGATTTCTGAAACCAAAAAAGCAGAAAACAGCAACTGGCACTTCGGCATCTTGTTAATAGGTTAGTTCCAGAAAATGCACAAATATGACATAAAGTGTGCATAAAACATGTAGATAACATCAATAATGTGGCATGGAACACAAGAAATTATCGATACGTTGGAGACGTATCAGCATCCCCAAGCTTAGTTCTGCTCGTCCCGAGCAGGTAAAACGATAACAAAGATAATTTCGTTGGGTGAACAAATTACGGTTGGGCAATTGACAAATAAAGAGAGCATGACAATGCACATACATATCATGATGAGTATAGTGAGATTTAATTGGGCATTACGACAAAGTACATAGACCGCCATCCAAGCTGCATCTATGCCTAAAAGTCCACCTTCGAGGTTATCATCCGAACCCCCTCCGGTATTAAGTTGCAAAGCAACGAGACAATTGCATTAAGTATGGTGCGTAATGTAATCAACAACTACATCCTTAGACATAGCATCAATGTTTTATCCCTAGTGGCAACGGCACAACACAACCTTAGAACTTTACATCCTTGTCCCAGGTGTCAATGCGAGGCATGAACCCACTATCGAGCATAAGTACTCCCTCTTGGAGTTAAAAGCATCTACTTGGCCGGAGCATCTACTAGTAACGGAGAGCATGCAAGATCATAAACAACACATAAGCATAACTTTGATAATCAACATAACAAGTATTCTCTATTCATCGGATCCCAACAAACGCAACATATAGAATTACATATAGATGATCTTGATCATGATAGGCAGCTCACAAGATCCAGACAATGATAGCACAATGGGGAGAAGACAACCATCTAGCTCTCTGCTATGGACCCATAGTCCAGAGGGTAGACTACTCACTCATCACTCCGGAGGCGACCATGGCGGTGTAGAGTCCTCCGGGAGATGATTCCCCTCTCCCGGCGGGGGTGCGGAGAGGCGATCTCCGGGATCCCCAGAGATGGGATCGGCGGCGACGGCGTCTCGGTAAGGTTTTCCGTATCGTGGCTCTCGGTGCTGGGGGTTTCGTCACGGAGGCTATTATGTAGGCGGAAGGGCAAGTCGAGAGGCGGCACGGGGGCCCACACCACGGGGCGGCGCGGCCAAGGGGGCCGCGCCGCCCTAGGGTTTGGCTCACCCGTGGCCTCTTCGTCTCGTCTTCGGTCTTACGGAAGCTTCGTGAGAAAATAGGCCTCTGGGCTTTTATTTCGTCCAATTCCGAGAATATTTCTTTACTAGGATTTACGAAACCAAAAGCAGTGACATGACAGCGGCACTTCGGCATCTTGTTAATAGGTTAGTTCCAGAAAATGCACGAATATGACATAAAGTGTGCATAAAACATGTAGATAACATCAATAATGTGGCATGGAACACAAGAAATTATCGCTACGTTGGAGACGTATCAGCATCCCCAAGCTTAGTTCTGCTCGTCCCGAGCAGGTAAAACGATAACAAAGATAATTTCTGGAGTGTGTTCGCACACGAACACGTCACCGTGTACCTCCGGCGTCGAGCGCGATACGCAGGACACGTCGCCGGAGGAGGCTCGCCGGAAGCGCGATACGCAGGACAATCCGGCGGGCTCTTTTGAGAACCCGAAACCCCACACGCCCGGGAGAGACCCCGTCTGGGCGTACAGCGGTGATGGGCTGCCCTAGGTCGGTTCGCCCGCCCCTAGGACCTCGCAGATCGAAGCTCTCCAACACGAAGAACACCGACGAACGAAGAGCAGAAAACAAGAACGAGAGAGAAAAAGTAAAGGTTTGTAGATTGGTTTTGCGATTGTGTGTTGTTGTTCAATCGGCCGTCACCCTTCATGTATATAAAGAGCGGCTGGACTTTCCGTGCAAGATAGACGGTTGGATTCACGTCACAAACCCTAATTAGGGTCCAACTCGAACAAGTAAACCTGAAATTTCCGTAACTGTTCGGTCAGAAACCTTCCTGCACCTTCCGTACCATATTTGAGGCAGTAAACGATCTCGGATCAAAATCTCGTAAACAGCAAAGTTGTTCGTCTCGAAAAAACGAAGAACTTTCATGTTGACCACTTTTTCATATGAGCTCATCTTGATCGTTCAATTGAGGTCGCAACGAAAAAGATCAATTCCGACGTTTCGTCCTCAGCCCAGCCTCGGTTCGCGCCTAACCATAGAGGCCTCTATGGTCGAGCGCCCAGACTCGATAATTCAGGTTTCGGTCGTATTTTGGCTCCACAAGTTGCATACTAGCTCGGATCGCAATGACTCAAAAAGCAAAATTGCTTGTCTCGACGAGACGCACAACTTTGATGTCTATCATTTTTTCATTTGAGGCCATCTTCTAATTTTCACTTTTAAGGCAAAAACGGTTGTCAACACATGCCCCCCTGTTTTTCGGCAAAACTTGTATGCCGAAAAATAACTTGCACTATATTTTGTCTAAGGACGATGTCAACACTCCATCGGCCATTGATTCTTAGGGCGATAATTCTGTATCGGCCATGTATGCTAAGGGCGATAATTATATATCGGCCATATGCGTGTTCATGCTTCTTGCCACACACTCGGGTAGAACCTTTTCAGATATCTCCCATTGAGAGCTCGAGGTAGTAAATTTCCCTCCATAGATTCCACCAAGTATGAATTTCCAGGAACTACTCTCACGACTTTAAAAGGACCTTCCCAGCTAGGAGACCATTTGCCAAATTTTCTGTCTTTCGAACCGACTGGTAGGATTACTTTCCACACTAAGTCGTCAACTTGGAAGCTCTTCAACTTCACCTTTTTGTTATAAGCTCTTGCTACCCGCAATTTATCCTTCTCTATGTCTCTCAGAGCAGTTAAACGTTTATCAGCAACCTCATCAATGTTGTCCATCATCAAGTTGTGAAAATCCACTGCCGATAAATCATTCTGCTTGGCGAACCTCAAAGCAGCCAGATTCACCTCTACCGGTAAAACGGCTTCTTGTCCATACACAAGTTCATATGGAGTTACCTTTGTAGCGCCATGCCTAGAGATCCTATGTGCCCACAAAGCTTCGGACAACACTTCATGCCATCTCCTCGGATAATCTTCAATCTTCTTCTTGATGAGCTTGATCAAAATCTTATTACTTGATTCAGCTTGTCCATTAGCTTGTGCATAATATGGAGATGAATTGAGCATTTTTATATTATAAGATTCGGCAAACTCTTTAACTTCTTTTGCCATAAATGATGAACCTTGATCTGTAGTCAATGTTTGAGGAATGCCGAATCTATGTATGATATGCTCGGTTATGAATTTGATCACCTCCTTATGGGTCATATTTACGAGAGGTATCGCTTCGGACCACTTGGTAAAATAATCGGTAGCTACCGAGCACGAACCGATGCCCTTTTGAAGAAGAAGGATGAATCATACCAATGAAATCCAATCCCCAACCTCTAAATGGCCACGGCTTGATAATAGGATTCAACATAGCAGCAGGAGCCAACTGAATGTCACCAAACTTTTGACAAGCCTCGCATCCCTTATAATACTTGAAGCAATCATTGATCATCGTCGGCCAATAAAAACCTGCACGTCGCAATAACCACTTCATCTTGTGTGCCGATTGATGAGTACCACATATTCCTTCATGTACCTCTCCCATAGCAACTCTTGCTTGATCTTCACCCAAGCACTTCAAAAGAATACCATCAACTGTTCGGCGATAGAGATCATCATCCATCAACGCATACTTAAAAGCCATTCGCCGAACAGCCCTGTCCGTCCTCTTGTTAGGATCCTGCAAATATTCAATAATAGATCTTCTCCAATCTTGTTCACCTGCACTAGACCCTTCATTAGTGACCGAATCAATGGGCTTTAATTCGGCCTTACCTATGTCAGCGAGAGCAAACATCGGCTCATGTGATATATGAAAAACACCACGATCAACATGGTAGCCGGATGCTTGTTGTGCTAACTCATTTGCATTCCAATTATCTTGCCTAGATATATGAGCAATACTAAAGTAATCCAAAGTAGCAATCATATCTAGACATTTATCAAGATACATATTAAGTGATTCGTCGAAACATTTGAAAACCTTAGATATTTGCTGTACTACTAGCAACGAATCACCAAAAGCCTCAATATGTGTAGCACCTACAGCAACTAAAAGTTCCAGCCCGAATAATAAAGCTTCATATTCGGCTTGATTATTTGTGCAAAAATATTCTAAGCGGCATGAGGCTTCAAAAACAGCACCATGAGGAGATATATAAACAACGCCAACACCCTGGCCATTGCTACAAACTGAACCATCAAAGTATAACCTCCATGGTACTAAAGTTACAAGGTTAGTATCAATATCATGCTCATTATCAATCCGATGTTCAACAATAAAGTTAGCAACGATTTGGCCTTTCATAGATTTCAAGGATTCGTAAGCCAAATCATACTCAATTAAAGCATAAGCCCATTTACCAATCCTACCGCTAAGAATTGGTCTATGTAACATATATCTAATGACATCGGTTTGACAAGCAACAATGCATATGCTAGACAATAAATAATGCCTCAGCTTAGTGCAAGCATAATATAAGCATAAGCATAATCTCTCAATAAAAGTATACCTTGTCTCAAGCATCCGATAGACGCCGGCTTAAATAAGTGATAACATGCTCTTTTTCTTCGGTCTCTTGAGTCAAAACAGCACCAATGACACCTTCCTCCGCTGCAATATAGAGCCTAAAAAGCTCTCCATGCTTAGGCGCCCTTAATACGGGAGGAGTAGACAAACAAAGCTTAATCTTCTCAAATGCTTCTTGCTGTTTTGCCCCCGAGGTAAAATCATCGTCATTCTTTAACCGAAGAATAGGAGTGAATGCATCAACCTTCCCTGACAAGTTCACTATGAAACGCCTCAAATAATTAACCTTGCCAAGGAATTTCTGCATATCCTTTTTGCATGTCGGGGCTTGTACTTTCTGGATGGCTTGTATCTTCCCGGGATCAATCTCTATGCCACGCTGATGTATAATAAAACCCAAGAATTTTCCAGCCGATACACCGAAAGCACACTTCAAAGGATTCATCTTGAGCCCATATTTTCTCATTCTCTCAAAAGCTAAGCGCAAATCGGCTAAATGAGATTCATTAGCATCCGACTTAACAACAATATCATCAATATAGACTTCAAGTATGACCCCAAGCAAATCATGAAATATTAAATTCATAGCCCTACGATATGTCGCACCGAGCATTCTTCAAACCGAAAGTCATTACTGTCCACTCAAATAAACCAACAAACCCGGGACACCGGAAGGCTGTTTTGAATGCATCCTCTTCGACCATGAAAATTTGGTTGTACCCCGCATTGCCATCAAGAAAACTGATAACTTTATGACCAGAGGCATCATTAATAAGCATATCGGCTATTGGCATGGGATATTCATCTTTGGGTGTAGCTCTATTCAAATCTCTGAAATCAATGCACAACCTCAACTTGTTGGACCCCTTCTTACCTACAGGCACAATATTAGAAATCCAATCCGCGTACCTGCAAGGCTTAATAAAATTAGCTTTAAGCAAACGACCGATCTCTTCCTTGATCCGATCATACATCTTGGGATTGAATTTACGAGCCGGTTGTTTATAAGGCCTAAAACCAGCTTTGATAGGCAGTCGATGCTCAACTAGTTCCTCGCTCAAACCAGGCATCTCATGATATTCCCATGCAAAGCAATCGACATATTCTTTTAACGAGCTCGATCAATACACTTTTCTGACCGGCTTCCAAATTTTTGTTAACAAACGTCGGCCTAGGAATTGAACCATCTCCTATGTCCACTTCTTCCAATGGATCAGCCGATGTAAAACCTTGTCCCAACTTATCCATATCATCTAGTTCTTCTATGGACTCATACATATCATTCTCACTGGACCGATATTGAACAAGCCGCTTCTGCAACCACTCTTCGTTGGGATCCATTTAAATCACATATTTGGGAGCCGATTATTATAAATCGGCTTTAAAGAGATGGGCACAAAGCCATTCTTCGTGGCACTAAGAAAATCAAAATCTGAGAGGTCGCGCCTGTCAAGCAAGTAGCATTGGGATGTTGCCAATCCACCAGTGAATCGGCCAAAGCAATACAAGTTGAATTATCCGCATGGACAACCTCAACCTCATCATCAACCCACTGTATCAAAAACTGATGCAAAGTAGATGGCACACATTGGTTTGCATGGAGCCAATCACGGCCTAATATAACATTGTAATTACCTTGCACTTCGGCAATAAAGAAGGCGGTGGCCAAAGATTTACTCCCCACTGTGAGCTCCACACTCATGACACCTTTGGCCTCTGTTTTCTCTTTGCCTTCAAACCCATTGAGCACCATGTTGGTCTTCATTAAATCATTCTCATCAAGGCCCAATTTTTTGAAGGCTGAATATGGCATAAGATTCACCACTGCACCACCATCAACAAGCATTCTAGCAACCGGTGATCCGTTAATGTGCCCCTTGACATATAGCGGTTTCAAATGCTTCACCGGTTCTTTTGGTTTCTCAAAGATGGCGTTCTTGGGACCTAAAGTCTAATTGCGCTACCTCCCCTTCTTCATCTACTGCACGAAACTCGGAGGGTAAGTAATAAACCATATTCATATCCATACCTTCCCTAGCTGGTGAGTTCTCAAAATCCACCAATTCTTCATCATCTTCCGATAGTAGGTACCGAATCGGGAGTGGTAGGAAGTGGTGTGGTCAATTCATCAATATTCACGTCCTTCTCTTCGGATGACGTGGTAGTTGTTGCGACCGTCATGGGAACCGCAGCACCTTCCACTTTCTTGAGCACCCACTTCTTATATGGTACAGGGTGAGTCTTATCGAAAACCTCATCCCTTCGCTTTTCAGCTGTATGCTCCACCTTCTCTTGGTTCCTCATGCGCTGCAGCTCTCCTCTTCTTGGTTTTTGTTAGTCCTAGAGGACACCACTTCGGTTGAGTATATTTAGGATCTCTCGGCTTGGCCTTGCTTGTGCTAGCTTCATGATCGTTAGCCGAAGATCTTGGTGGAATAGTCAGTATAACTTTTTCAGAGTTAGCCGGTTCATCAACAACAACCGGCTCCTTGAGTTTCAGCTCTTGTGTACCTATTATGACTGAGCTAACATTAGTACTATTCTCTTGCTGCTTGCTACTCTCTGGAATTTCAGCACATGGAGATTTAGGACGCCACTTCATTTCATCATCTCTTGTAGATTTCTGCGATGACCGATTAGTATTGTAGCTCAAACGGTCTCGAACAGGCCTAATAATCCTATCATGCACAGATTTTCTAGGTGTTGCCCACCCTAGATGAAAAGCACAAGGTGCCATTGGGGGCTGCATCCATCCTCCATTGAAATAATATGGTGCGTATGGGGGCGGCGCCATCCATGGTCCCGGTGCCCATTGCCCATACGGCCTCGTGTGTCGTGGAGACCTCTCTCTTGGAGGTGATCTTGGGCGCTTCACATGTGATGACCGGTTTGTGTTGGAACCGGCCGCTTGGTTTGCATATTTAGACAACAACATATCGAAGGTTGGCTTTATTCGCTTGTGCTGCACCTTAACCTCATTAGTTTTCCACTTGCCAACTTCTGGACTCTTGGGCTTGATAAACTTGGCACGAACATCCCTTTGCACTTGTGATTGCCCCCCGAGTGTAGGATTCTTTATGGTGATCTTCAGTGTCTCCTTGCCATTGGGCTGCTTGCCAAGAACAATCTCTCTTCCCAAGTCCTTGTTGCCATCCCTGCTGTTCCTGGGCTCACCAACAACAACATTATTTTTGTTAGCGGATCCGGCCGCTTCTGGCCGAATTAAGACTTTTTCCCTTGCAGCTCCAAAGTATTCATTGGGAATGGCTGCTTGTCAATTTGCATATCGGCAAAAGCTTAATCGTCCATCATTGATAGCCGATTGTATCTGTCGTCGAAACACATTGCAATCATTAGTAGCATGAGAAAAAGAATTATGATATTTGCAATAAGCACGCCGTTTTAACTCCTCAAACGGCGGTAAAGTGTGAGACAGACGAATGTATTTGTCTTTTAACATAGCATCAAATATCCTATCACATTTGGCTACATCAAAACTGAATGTCATCTCATCTTCACGATTCTTGCGAATCGGCTTAAGAGCATCACAAGTATAAGGTTTGGCCTTTGAGGGCCAAACAAATTCAGCAGACATAAATATCAGCTTCATCGTCCGAATTGTCACTATTGTATTCAATCTGTGTTTATGCGAGGACGATCAGACTTAGACCTATGCAAATCTTTTGTTTCTTTGCTTCGGCTTTCTTGAGCCAAAGCTCTTTGTAAAACTTGGCTAATACTTAGATACTCATAACCTTCAATTCTCTCTTTAATATGAGTTCTTAAACCATTAAGAACCAAGTCTGCCATGTCTCTTTACTGTAACCACCAAACTATAACATCGGTTTTTAGTATCTCTAAATCTCTTGATGTAATCGGTGACCGATTCATCATGTTTTTGTCTAACCGATGTAAGATGCGACAATTTAAGCTCATTATCACCACTATAAAAATGTTCATGAAATTTCTTTTCTAGATGATACCAAGTATTGATAGAACCATAAGGTAAAGCGAGAAAACCATGAAAAAGCGGTACCGGTTAAAGACAAGGGAAATAAACGCACTTTTAAAGGATCAGAATTGCCGAGCTTCTCCTAATTGTGCTAAATATTGACTAACATGTTCCCAAGTTGTCTTATTGTCTACCCCATTAAATTTAGCAAAATCGGGCACCTTGTAGCCTTGGGGGTACGGTAAAGCATCAAAATATTCCGGATAAGGTTTTTGATACATCCGACTTACGAGGCTTCGGCTCAATTCCGAAGTTATCATAGAACATCTTTTGCAATTCTGACCTAAGTGTAGCCATGTTTTCGTCTATGGCGGACGAATTTACTTGTGGTGATTGCACAGGAACAATAGCATTACTAGCCATGGGATTTACTCGCGGCTACGGTACCGAATTGAAATTCGGCACCATGTTCGTGGCTACTGGGCGTGGGACTTGATTCGGTGGTATCACCGAATAAGGCACACTCCTAATAGGACTAGGGCATGCTGGCGCAGTCATGATCTGACTATCTTGGCTGAAGTGAGGATTCATCGGCGTCTCACGAAGAACTGCCGATGAAGTAGGTAATGTTGGGTTAGGGTTTCCTACAACAGCGCTTGCACCAACATTAACAGAAGTATCATGCGGCGTGTTTTTACTAGCTTTCAAGTATTATACCATAGCATCATAGGTTTGATGACTAGATTTGGTAGCATAATAATTAATTGAAGCCAATTGATCAGTAGAAAATAAGCTAGTACTTACGAGAGGGCTCGGCTGGATCGCCGAGCAATGGTGGAAGCTTGACCTCCCCAAGCGAAGTGGCACCGCCTTGGCGGTCCTTCTTGAAGCTTGCAAGGAACGTCTCTCTGTCTTCCTCCTCTTGCCTCTTCTTCAAAGCCTCGAACTCCTCCTTGCGCTGCTTTTCCAGCGCCTCAAGTTTCTCTTGACACTTCCTCTTGAGCGCCTCATAGGCTTCGAGTTGTTCCGCCGAAAGATCATCGAAGCTAGGCTTGATGATGTTTTCGGCGCTAATCTCAGCAGGCTGGGGTAGCTTACCGTCTGACATGATGATCTTCCCCAGCGGAGTCGCCAAAAAGTGTGTTCGCACACGAACACGTCACCGTGTACCTCCGGCGTCGAGCGCGATACGCAGGACACGTCGCCGGAGGAGGCTCGCCGGAAGCGCGATACGCAGGACAATCCGGCGGGCTCTTTTGAGAACCCGAAACCCCACACGCCCGGGAGAGACCCCGTCCGGGCGTACAGCGGTGATGGGCTGCCCTAGGTCGGTTCGCCCGCCCCTAGGACCTCGCAGATCGAAGCTCTCCAACACGAAGAACACCGACGAACGAAGAGCAGAAAACAAGAACGAGAGAGAAAAAGTAAAGGTTTGTAGATTGGTTTTGCGATTGTGTGTTGTTGTTCAATCGGCCGTCACCCTTCATGTATATAAAGAGCGGCTGGACTTTCCGTGCAAGATAGACGGTTGGATTCACGTCACAAACCCTAATTAGGGTCCAACTCGAACAAGTAAACCTGAAATTTCCGTAACTGTTCGGTCAGAAACCTTCCTGCACCTTCCGTACCATTTTTGAGGCAGTAAACAATCTTGGATCAAAATATCGTAAATAGCAAGGTTGTTCGTCTCGAAAAAACGAAGAACTTTCATGTTGACAACTTTTTCATCTGAGCTCATCTTGATCGTTCAATTAAGGTCACAACAAAAGAGATCAATTCCGACTTTCTTCCTCAGCCCCAGCTCGGTTCGCGCCTAACCTTAGAGACCTCTATGGTCAAGCGCCCGGACTCGGTAATTCAGGTTTCTGTCTGTATTTTGGCTCCACAAGTTGCATACTAGCTCGGATCGCAATGACTCAAAAAGCAAAATTGCTTGTCTCGACGAGACGCACAACTTTGATGTCTATCATTTTTTCATTTGAGGCCATCTTCTAATTTTCACTTTTAAGGCAAAAACGGTTGTCAACAGAGTGACATGCCATCATAAACTTGATCATACTATTTGTAAAGCATATGTAGAGAATGTAGCGATCAAAACAATGTGTATGACATGAGTAAACAAGTGAATCATAAAGCAAAGACTTTTCATGAATAGTACTTCAAGACAAGCATCAATAAGTCTTGCATAAGAGTTAACTCATAAAGCAATAATTCAAAGTAAAGGTATTGAAGCAACACAAGAAGATTAAGTTTCAGCAGTTGCTTTCAACTTGGTAACATGTATATCTCATGGATATTGTCAACATAGAGTAATATAATAAATGCAATATGCAAATATGTAAGAATCAATGCGAGTTCACACAAGTGTTTGCTTCTTGAGGTGGAAAAATAGGTGAAGCCGACTCAACATTGAAAGTAAAAGAATGGTCCTCATAGAGGAAAAGCATCGATTGCTATATTTGTGCTAGAGCTTTGATTTTGAAAACATGAAACAAATTTGTCAAACTAGTAATAAAACATATACATCATGTAAATTATATCTTATAAGTTTAAGACCTCATGCATAGTGTACTAATAGTGCTCGCACTGTCCCACTAGCTTGGACTACGGATTATCACCGC
>NC_061511.1:206902385-206961669 GCF_022539505.1 Lolium rigidum | reverse complement strand
TATGAATGGTGAATTCTTGAACCATAGGATAGAAGTGTTAACACTTTTAAAATAACCATCATCTTTTATCTTGGAACCCTTGCCCGCAAGGTCGAACCAGTCGCAACGAAACAAGTACACGGACCTGTCACCGTGCTTGTTACTCCCGTACTACAGTTCAAGAACTTCTTGCAAAACACCATAGTACTCGGTCTCATCTGCATCACCAAAAGATCCCTTAGTTGCTACGCCCGAATTTTGAGTCTTCAGGTCTTTATCCCGAGTAAGCGTGCGAAACCTCGCACCCTTTACGTTGCAACCAGCGTATACTACTACACGCCGGTCTGGCCCAGCAGCCAGAGACTTCAAATCTTCTGATGCATTGTCCAACTGTCTCACATGGTTTGCAAACCAACTTCGCAAACTCTCTCGAACCGTCTCCTCGATGTCACGCACACCCCTACCTCCCAATTCTTGTCGGAATTCACTGAAACATAGAAAAAACACATATGAAATATAGGACAATTATGTCTGCAACATTGAGAAGTAGTTATTAAAGTGAAGCTAACTACTTACTTGATATAACGTTCGACATCGTCACAGTTGTTCAGCACATACCAAACCATTTTGTCAAATTCCTTGTCAAAATGTTTCAAAATGGATTTGCCAAGACCTTTAGCTCCAACTGAAAATACTTTCATCTCGTCACGATCAGGTTTTCTCCGTATGTCTTGGTTCCTATCATCTTTGTTAAATCTTGTTTCCGTGCCATCCTTGAAAAATCTAGAGCAAAAAATCAAACACTCATCAACAATGTAGCCCTCTGCGATAGAACCTTCTGGCCTTGCTTTGTTACGGACCGTAGACTTTAGATAACCTAATCTTCTCTCAACTGGATACATCCAACCATAATGAACAGGACCCCTCAAAAGAGCCTCCTCAGGAAGATGAATAGCTAAGTGCACCATTACATCAAAAAAAAGCTGGGGGGGAAGAGCTTCTCAAGTTTGCATAGGATCACAACAATTTCAACCTTCAATCGATTCAGCACATCAACTTTCAGGGTTTTGGCACACAGCTCCCTAAAAAATCTTCCTAGCTCTGCAATAGCCACATACATTTCCTTAGATGCAATTCCCTTGAGCCCAGCCGGCAACACTCGCTACAGAAGTATGTGGCAATCATGCGTCTTCATACCGGTAACCTTACAACCATCAATATTCACACATCTTCCCCAGTTTGCGCAATAACCATCTGAGAACCTAGTGTTTGCCAAATACCTACACAAATGTCTCTTATGTTCCTTCGAAAGCGTCCACGGTGCAGGGGGCTTCGCATAAGTTACTGCTGCATCATCATCATCCTTCACAATTTTCTTCAACCAATACTTCTTCCACATTTTGAATTTCTTCAAATAAATTCTAGCACTAACAGTGTCCTTATTCCTGCCCTCAAGTTCAAGTAGTGTACCAACAATATTGTCACATATGTTCTTCTCAATATGCATCACATCTAAGTTGTGAGCTATCTTAAGTTACGCCGATACGGTAGATGATGTAAGCTGACTTTCGGGTGCCATGTTGGTTCACCGGGTACAGCTTGCACGCTTCCGCTTTCTACTTATTGGATTTTTCCCATGTTGAAAATCCTTAACCCTTTCTACCTTCTCAGCTACCTCTTTGGGTGTGTACTTCCTTGGTGGATCTCTAGGCTCAGCTTTACCATTGAAAAGTCTGCTTTTCCTGTATGGGTGACCTTTATCAAGAAATCGCCGATGCCCAATATATCCAATTTTGTTTTTCAAAGATTCATAGCAAGGATTCTCATCGCAATGCACACACGCATGAAATCCTCTTGTGCTTCGGCCTGACATGGTGGCATATCCAGGATAATCATGAATAGACCAAAGAAACGCAGCATGCAATGGGAAATATTCCTCTCGTGCATGCATCAAATGTCTGCACACCACTCCATAGCTGCATCATATCTTTTATCAGTGGCTGCATAAATACATGAAAATCTTTCCCTGGGGAATACTTTCCGGGGATTAGCAATGCCATCATGTAATTCGATTGATCCATGCACATCCATGGTGGGAAGTTGTAAGGAATCACAAAAACAGGCCACATACTTGTAAGGATTACTCATACTTCGAAAGGGACTGAAGCCGTACGTGGCAAAACCTAGTCTTATGTTACGAGGATCTTTAGCAAACCAATCAAACCTGCCATCAAAGTGCTTCCATGCCTCACCATCAGCAGGGTGCCTCAGTACATTGGGCTCAACAACCCTCTTCTCTTTGTGCCATCTAATATGTGTCGACATTTCCTTTTTAACAAATAGTCTCTGCAACCTTTTAATTATAGGAAAGTACCTTAACACCTTGTGAGGGATTTTCTTTTTTCCAGTAGGGTCTCTATATCTTGATAATCCACAAACATGGCAGTTCGTATCGTCCTTGTGATCTCCCCAAAATAAAGAACAATCAAACTTGCATGCATGAATTGTCTCATAACCAAGCCCAACATCAGAAAAGAACACTCTTAGCATCGGCATATGATTTGGGAAAGTCCACATCCGGCAAAGCTGTACGTAAAAGCTGAAGTAAGAGATCAAATCCTCTCGTTTGTTATCCGGCTGTATGATTTGACATGAAGGAGCTTAATAATGAACGACAACCTAGTGAAAGAGGTGCATCCCTCATAAAGTTCTTTTTCGCTGACTCAATTAGATTAGCATACAGATTTGGCAGGTCAGGACCTTTATTTCCATACTTCTGCAGTTCATCGATCATACTAGACGAATCATCAACATAACAATCACCATTGTCTTCCTCTTCATCGTTGTCACTATCATACGCACCATCATCGTTTCTATCCCGCCCTTCGTCATCACTAAAACCTTCCCCATGTCTAGTCCATCTTGTATACGTCATGGACATACCCGAACAATTGCGGTGATCCTCGATCGTTTTTATATCTCGACGTATCAGATTTAGGCAGTCCTTGCAAGGGCACAAGATTGGTTCATCTGTATTGTCCAAGTGTTCTCGCGCAAACTTGATGAAATCCCTAACACCTGCCATGTACTTTGTTGTGAACTTCGGGTGCCATCGGTTATCCAACTTCGATCCATTGCCTACAATTCGGTTAAGAATATGCCAACGTTCTTCGAACGAGATCTTCACAACTGATTAAAAAATCTAGACCTAGCGAACAATCGGGAGAACTCACCGATGATGCGTCTCGCCGCCTCCACAATGGAGCCTTCACGGATTTCTTCTCACCTCGACGAGAACCCTAGTCGATTCGACTGTTAGCAAGATCACCTAGATAGGCCGTGTCTGCTAGCGGCGCGACTTAAACGAGGCACCCGCGGCCGACATAAATATTAATAAGGAAATTACTATGTCGTAACATCTAGATCACACCATTGAAATAAATATGTAGAATAGACTAGTTACGGATCCAGATCAAAACTCCATATCTACCTTAGCGGTAAGACTCCGCGTCGGTCACGCCAAAGCCCTGGTTCGATTCTTCCAAACCACAATTTTTACTTAATTAAATATGTTCCTGACAAGTGGGTCACGCATGATATATAAAACTAATAACATTTAATAAAGTAACTTAGTATTATTTCGTCACCACGATCTTTGATTTCATCACCTATTAACAGACACGATGGAAGCCCTTCCCGCTTGGGTAATGGGTGACGATTTTTTGTTGACGAAAAATCATACCGTCAAGCATTACCTTAAATGCTTAACGAAAGATGAATTCGTCACCTATAAGGACACATCCATGACGGTATGCATTTTTGTCACCAGGGTTTTCGTCAACAAATCCCCCATCTCTTGTAGTGGCTGCTTAGCAAGCCCAGGGACAAACAAGCTCTCCATGAAGTGATGGGATCCTTGCGAAGCTTCTATGCGAGATTGCGCAATGACTGAAGGGCTTAGGCGTGTAGTATATTGGACTTATATCTATTTTCGAGCCGTTGTTATTTTGGTCTGTAATGTGAAACCTAGAAACGTTGTTGTATGACTTTGTGTCGTTCTTGGCTTTATCTATATATTCATGAAGATATTGTGGTTCCTTAAATGATGTATACATGCAGATTTGAATGAAAAATATAAAACCCTGAACCTCTGCCGCGGTAGAGAAACTGCCATTGAGAAACGGTTGTGCCTTGCGCTTGACCTTTAAAGCTCCTCCACTCCGAGGCCTCTGATCGCACCACGTGAAGGACCCTTTAGTCCCATTTTATATTTCAACCGGGACTAAAGGTGGAGGCTTTTAGCCCCGATTGCGCAGTCCCGGTTGCGCAACCGGGACTAAAGCCCTCTTTTCCACTAGTACCTAGGGCTTAATTTGCAAAGACGGGTTCTAGAAGATAAAAATAAGTTCCTATTGCGTATTGCATGTTTATCACGCCTCTTTCATTTAGCAAAATATATACTCTTCCTATATTTATATATGTGATGATTGTTCCTTTTCTTAGGCCATGCCAATGCATATGTGGTCGTTTTCGTCATGGGTATGCCGGTGGTGTCTAGCTAGCTACCAGCTAGGCTGTGATATACATTGGAATCCGAACATATTGGTGCAAACCGCGTGATGAATTGAAATATATGTTGGAAGAGGAGGACAGGATATTCCAAATGAATAACTTGCAGCTGTACATGCATGACCTTTTGCTTTCCAATTTAGAAAAGCTTCCTAGTGTGTACTTTGAACTCACCATCATCCAACTCCTTTTTGCAAGACAAATAGTGTTGAAAAACAAACCGATTGATGTATGTCCTTTTCAAGAATCCGGTTCCATCGCTGCCGCGTGAAGAGGCAACTCTGAATCAGAATTGTGAGACAGAGAATTTGTTTTTACTTCATCTGAAATACGCGACCCGCGTACAACATTTCGTTATGAACTATATTTTCTTCTTCAAATTAAACTGGTTATCCTTCACATAAAGACGCACCAACCCATAAGATATCTTAATTTACAACCATATGTAATGCCAAAGGCCTAAAGATCGTCCTTGATCACCATATATGGAAAACAAACTAACTACCAAATTCGATCTGACACTAGTTTGGCTCATTCTCAATTAATTATACTATATTCTTAGAAGTAATAATAAAATACTTCTCTGGTCACTTCAACAATTGTGACATGCATGTTATTCTGGCCAACAAGATGATGATTAGCTCTCTTTGGTGGAGTAATGTATACACTTAAACAGTGCCACTTGATAGATGCATGTCTAATGACGTTCCGGTTACTTTTATATTCTGCGATTAGGAAGAAATTTAGCTTCTAGCTCATGGCTTACTTTTCTTTGTTTGTCTGGTTCATTTATACTTTACTGAACCTGAGGAACAAAGGAGCTATGCATCTACATCAAGCACCTTAAGTATACATATCTAGATCTATCAAACCCTGATGAGCTAGAGTGGCTACAGTCGAAAGTCATTAAACAGTACTACGTAACTAGTTGTTATTTAAAAGGTATAACAAAAAATATCATTGACGTCCCTGCCAGTGTGATGACGGCTCAATCAGATTCTCATGTGTCGCGCTATCTTCTGCTGGAATTGTTTAAACCCATTTTCAGCCAGGTGCGCAACATTACTTTTGTCCTCTATGTGCTGGCTATATATTTCCTCTAGAATTGTGCAATAATGAGTACTACCTCGGGTTCTTTATATGTTATGAAATGTTCCAAAAATTACATCGACGTGCTCCGTTGCTCTCCTGTGTTTTCTAGTCCCGCAAAAGGCAATCCTTCAGAGGTTCACTATGATATCAATGTACATGCAAATAACAAGGGGTATTATGTAGCTGATAGCATCTATTCTGAGTGGTCAACATTTGTGAATACAATCCAAAACCTTGAAAAAGATAAAAGTAAGAGGTTTGTGACAAAACACTTGTAGGAAGGATGTGGATCAGGCATTTGGTATGCTCCAATCTTGATGAGCTATTGTTTGGCACCCTGCTAGAATATGGAGCCATCAGACCATGTGTACGGTGATGACTTCATGTATGATCATGCACAACATGATCTTTGAGGAGGAGCGTGATGATAGCCTCTTTGATCAAGAACGCCAATTTCATGGTGAAACAGACCATAGCATGACGATAGCCTCTTTGATGATAGCCTCTTTTGAACACTTTCTCCATGGACATCATGAGATCCACGATCTATTGCCAACACACCAACGCATGCTGGTGGGAAGATGCCCGTGGTAATGGCTTATCCCTAGCACACCATCCTGGTGCGCCGGCGGTAACACAATTTATCGCCATCGCATGTTTTCAAAATTCAAAAAAGGTAATCTAGATCTAGATCAGACTCGGGCTCGAAAACCGTGGTTGTGGGCTGCCCCTTCTCCATGATGTCGCCTCCGTTCTGATGTAGGAGGTATAGGAGGAGGAGAGGAGGCCGGAGGAGGAGTTAGGAGGAGGAGGAGGAGGAGGAGGAGGAGGAGGAGAATGATGTGAGGAGGCCGGAAGAGGACGATGAGGAACCCGTCATGGAGGAGACCGGAGGAGGAAGCCATCGGGGAGGAGTAGAAGGTCGTCAGTGCAAGGAGGATAAGGTAGCCATCGTGGAGGAGACCGGAGGAGGAAGCCGCCGGGGAGGAGTAGAAGGTCGTCGATGCAAGAGAGGAGGAGGAGGAGGTGAGGGGAAAATGAAGAAGAGGGAGGAGGAATATAGGATGAGGAGGAGGAGGGGAGAAAGTGAGAGAAAGAGAAGAATGGGTGGTGCATCGGACTGTCCTCGATACATGTGGTAGGTGCGCCGGTTGTATTTTTAAAAAAAAATCATCCAAATCTAAAACCTGAAAACCCCCTATTTCCTTTTTGATATATTTTCATATAAAAAGACTTTTTCATTGGACAGAAAAGTCGTGTTACCGAAAGATGGCATCATTTTGCAAAATAATGATGAAATTCATGTTTGTAAATTTTTCTAACAACTAGAACACATAACACATGGTCATATCGAAGAATTTTTTCAAATTTATATCATTTTCTATTATTGTTTCAAATCCAAAAAGGCGATCCAGTGAGGGGGAAAGCAAAAAATATGATCCCCTTACCGCCGGTGCACAGCTACAGTGGTGCGCCGGTGGTAATCAATATACCACCAGCGCACCAATATATCAGCGCGGCGGTAGTAACGGGCGGTCGGATTTTTTCCCTGATCGACCCTTATCCCTGGAGCGCCAATTTTCCGTTGCACTGACGGTATTTGGACACCACCGGCTCCCCTACATTTGGTGCACTGGAGGAAAATAGCCAGTGTGCACTTTTTGCCGCGCTGGCGGTAATCCTGGGCCTATAGTTGTAATCCTAGTAGTGTAAGGCCCCATTTCTTATTCGTGCTCGCATGACACAAACTGAAAGGACGAGATGTCGCCTAAGGGGGGTGAATAGGCGTTTTAAAAAACTCTTACGGATTTGGCTTATAAGAATGCGAAATTAAACTATCATTTATTTTACAAGCACACAACATAAATATGCTAGGCTCAACTAAGTGCAACAACGATAACTAGAGCTAAGCAGGATAGACACAAGATATATATATATATATATATATATATATATATATATATATATATATATATATATATATATGAACAAAAATTGATAGCAAGATATAATAAATACTTCAAACTCGATGGGTGTCACAAGGGAAAGTAAACTTGGGTATAGAAATAACCGAGGCACGCGGAGACGAAGATGTATTCGCCACGAAGGATCACCTTCTTCTTCGAGCCTATCCCACGAAGGAATAGCCCCTTTCCTTATGGTTAGATATTCCTCCACTCCGGGGATGGAAAGCTCCACAACCACTTCACAAGCTCCACGAAGGAGAATCCCGATCCCATTCACGACCTTCCACGAAGGAGGTCACCGGGACACCAACCAAGCCAACTAGGAGGTCACCCTCCAAGAGTAACAAGCTCATGATCTCTCACTCGAACTAATCGTGGTGGAAAGCTCAACACTATGCAATGATGCAAAGCAGGAAAGGTGTTCAAATCCTTCACACTCAAATCCCACCAAAGCAACAAATGCTACGATGAGATTAGAGAGGAAGAACAATGGAGGAAATCAACAAATGACTCCAAGATCTAGATCCAAAGGGTTCCCCACACTTAGAGGAGAAATGGATTGGTGGGGATTGTAGAACTAAATCTCCTCTCTTAGATCCCTCAAGAATGAGAAAGAATCATGGGAAGAATGAAGAGATATGGCAACTTCTTCAAAGGCAACAATGGAGGAGAGAGGGCGGAAGAACTTTCTTAGCCCAAGGTGGAAGAAGGCCTATTTATAGTTTAGGAAAAATTGAACCGTTGGGTGAGAAAACGGGCAGAAAAATTGGCCTAGCCGGTCCACCAGGCCGCGCGCCGGACTGGTCGGCGCACAGGCCTGCAGCACCGGCTGACAGGCCGGACGTGGTGCTGGCAGGCCACGCAGCAGCCACGAAGGCCCAACCGAGGAGAGGCCGGTCGACCGGGCAGGGCGCCAGACAGGTCGGCGCGGCCGGACTGTCCGGCGGCCCACCGGGCGGGGAACCGGCCATGGGCCGGGACACCACTGGAGCAGGCCCGGTGAGCACGATCACCAGAGCAGGTACGCACCGGATCGGCCAGTGGCATGCTCGGCCGGACGGGCGGTGGGCCGGACTGTAGGACCCCAAAAACCTTTTCTTTTTTCTTTTAAACAGAAAATGCTCTTGAACTCCAATTGTCATGAAACCAATTTTGTTGGAAATATTGGGACTCCTCACAGAATATTTTTAGATGATTTTAGAGAGGGAGCCTCCCATCGTCAAGAAACGGTAAAGACGTCCAAACTCGAAAACGCAATAGAAGATGCATGCGGATTCTATTTTCGATGAACTTGGTCTTGTTGAAAAGCTAGCAACAAGCTCAAGAACCTCAGAAAGAGAAACACCAAGAAGCAATAGGGATATGCAAAGTATGAAAATGATTAAGCTCCTTAAGACGATGCGATCAAGTTACCCAACCGAAAGCTCCTCTTGATAGTGTGGCTATCTATCTATAACCCGGTCTCCCAACAACCACCTTGAGACCGGTAAAAGAAAAACCTAGCAAGACCATACCTTTTCCTTGCGCGACCTTGATCTTGATGACAATGCTTCAACTTCCATCAAGTTGGAGTGCATCACTTGATCATTGTTGTTTCATGAAGACTCATGATTTGCTCCCTCATACGCCACTATGGTATAGCTTCATTAAAAACAACTTCTCATGTCCATTATCACTAAATGGACGGCAAGGTTCAAGCATATGATCTTCTTGAGGTGTCCATCTTGAACTTGCCCAACTCAACCTTGATGAAGATCACAACTTGATGCCATCCTATCATGGGCTATATGAGATCTCATTTTTGATGCATTCCCATGGAAAGATACCTAACCCACATAGACAACACAAGGGCACATATATGATGGTTTAGTTCACAAAGCATAATTGACAAGGCTTACCATATCACATGACTTCACGTGGCACATACTGCATGCTTCATGTGTTGACCAAACTTGAATCTATTCTTCACACTTTGTGTTGGTCAAACTTGTATCTTCTCATGCTATATCATACTATCTTGGGGTGCATAAAGAACTCTTCATTTGTTTGCATGCTCTAAATCTTAGTCAACCATAGCAACTCATGAGACTATCATGACACCAACTTAGAGCCATATCTTAAATTATTCACTTGGAATCAAGCACTCAAGATATTGATCATTCATTGCTTAACACATAAGCTAGAGCATGGCTAATATTGAGTTCCACATAAGAACTTCATCTTCATTTCTTCTTCTTGATCATATCACATATATGTCTTCAAATCGATGATCTTGATGCCAATACTCAAGGTATATCTTTATCTTCATGGCATCTATACTTGAATCCAACACATGGACTACAAGTAGTACCTATGGAATATTCCTTCATATAAACTCAATGAAAACATTAGTCCATAGGGGTTGTTATTAATTACCAAAACCACACATAGGGGCAATGTACCCTTACACAAACGAACCAAACCAGACACCCAATGCCCGCATGGGGAAGTAATATAAGTGCATCTCTAGAGGACCGATGCAAACAGATCGAGCATGTTTGTTTTGGTCCACGTGGACAATAGGAAGGCCTCGTTGTGGCAATGGTGAGAGGTCTGTGGCCAGGCAGGCGTGGGGCTTTCCTTAAAAAGGACGGCGATGTGGCCCTCATCCATGCCTACGTTTGCCTCCAAGAGTGTGTGCCATTGATGATGGAGCGGAAGACTAGCATCACCCGCCAGTACCAGCACATGTTGAAGGTGAATCATAGCATTGATAGTGGCGCAGAAGTTGGCGCGCATGTAGAAGGCGCAGTGAGTGTAGAGTTCGGGTCTATAATGGTTCGGTTCGCACTCTCCGGTATGTTTGTGTCGGGCCGTTGGGGTGGGGCGTGACAAGATCAGGCGCCATCAGAAGATCCTGCCACCTGATTTGTGGGAAGGCCCCACCTACGCCCTCAACTCCCCGACACGTGTAGGCGTTTGGAGTGGTACACGCGGTGCCACGCCAGGTTCCTTAGTGACGACATGTGGGACTAGGGAGAGGCCCCGGTCGCGATGGCAGAGGAGGATAATCTCCTGGTCGAGAGGAAGCCATTTTAGGGCGAGGACATCCTAGGTAGGAGGTGTGTAATGGCACGACCAACTACATTTTCCTCCTAGCATGGCAGGAGCAGCAGACCAAGGCCTTGAACATTAAGCTAAAACTCCCGTACCAGTTGCAGGGTTCGTTGCATGAAAAACAAAAAAATTCTACCGTGAACATGAACAAAAACCAAGATCCAATCTAGGAAGAAGCAAGATCTAATCTACGAAGATTGAAGGAACGAGATATATGTGAGACTAACCCTCGAAGATCCAAAGCCTACGAGATTAGATCTCATTGTTGATGTAGTCGATCGTCTTGTGCTGCAATCCGGCAGCACTTCCGTACTCGCTCGTGCGTACGGTGTCGATGAAGCCCGTCCTCTCTGAAAGAGCAAGATCTATATCCCGTGTTTTGTGTGTTTTTTGACAACACTTGAATAATTCTAACCGTGCACAAAGATTGTCTTTGATGGATTTGTAGGTGTACGGTGCCCTCGCTGAACACACGATGATCGGAAGACTGAAGCGTAGATCTTAGGTTTTCTGGTTTTGTGTGTGTGTCGTGAGGTAACATGGTAGGAGAGGAAAAGAGGAAAAAGTTGTTTTAGCCATAGCGGTACTACCGGTACCAGGAGCGGTAGTACCGCTACCCCTACTGGTACCGCTCTGAGATACCGCTCTGAGGATTGCACACAATATTGTCTCATAGTACTCGTTGCGTTACCTTTGCGGTACCATGAGCGGTAGTACCGCCCACGGTACCGCTCAAGTACCGTAACTCGTTACGGTAGTACCGCTTTGGTACCGCTCTGGTACCGCTTTGAGTCCAGTAAGGTCTGGACCCTACTGCGGTACCTCAAGCGGTACCGCCAGCGGTAGTACCGCTCCGTGTTCACGTGGACAAGTACTGTGTGGATTCGAACTCAGAGCGGTAGTACCGCTTGCACGAAGCGGTAGTACCGCTTAGGCCAAAACAGCACATAACGGTTGGATTTGAGGGCACCTATAAAAAGGCCCCTTCTTCCCCAGCTCGTTTTTAGCTCTTCTCTCTCTCCTCCATTGTTGCTGAGCTCAAACTGAGTGGATCTCCCTCCCTACCCAATCAATCTTGCTCATACTTTGAGGAGTGGTGGAGGAGACCCCGATCTATCGTTCTACCGAGAGAAATTTCACCAATTCGTGGTAGTCCTTAGTGGATCTTGGTGGTAGAGTTCCTATGGTGGAATCTTGGAAGAAGTGCATCCATGGAGGCTAGCTTGGTGTTGTACTAGCTCCATGGGTTGTTGGGAGCCTCCTTGTGGTGTGGATCTCGCCCCAACCTTGTGAAGGAATCACCGCCTCGACCGGTGCCTTAGTGGAGAAGGGAGAGCCCCTTTGTGGAGCTCTTTTGAGGAAGAAGGTGAGGCCTTCCTTCGTGGTGTGGCCGCCTAGCCTCTTGTGTGAGGCTAGCACCTCCTCAACAGACATACTCTCTTCTGTGAGAGGAACTGCGGGAAACAAACCTCGCCTCGTCTCCGCACCCTCCGGTTGTCCTGCTCCTTACTCTTACTATCTTGTGTGATTCCTTTGCTTGTTGTACTTGTCTAGGATCATTGTAGGAACACCGCCATCGCTAAAGCTATCACCTTTACCTTCCTTTGCACTAAAAATTGAAAAATACTAAAACTTGACGTAGCGTCCATTCACCCCCCCCTCTTGATCGCTACGATCCATTCAAGTGGTATCAGAGCAAGGTTTTCTTGCTCGGGCTTTACCGCCTAAGAAATGGCCGATCAAGAGGTGGATGTGAATGGAGTCCTTCCCGGTGAGCAATCATCTCCATCATCAATTGCCGATAATACTCCGGCTACTTTGGATGACCTCAAGAAATTGGAGTCATCCATTGTATCTCAAATCAAGGCTATGATGATGGAGTTGATTACTCCAAAACCAAAAACCATCATAGATCCTAAGAGAGGTGTCAATATTCCCCCACCACAAGTTAACACTTTTTCTCTCGTTGGATTTGTTGAACAATCGACAAAGCCACCTCGGGAAAAGGATCTTGAGGATGTTGACACCTCATCAAAAGGGAAGGATGTATCTCCGGTTGCGGGACAATTAAGAGATAATCATGCGGTGTCTCCACCAAGTGATTATGCCGTAAATGTCCCAATACCCATGCCTAGCATTTTGACTCATGGTTCACCACCACTACTTGAATCTAATAGCTTTGGAAATTGGAAATTCTTAATGCGTTCTCATGTGCACAGTGCTTCTACCGAGCTTTGGCGTATCATTGAAGAGGGATATTCACCACAAGACCCAATGAACTTGACAAGAAGGGAAGTGGTGGACGACCAACTCAACGCCATCGCCGTCAACATGATTCACTTGGCCGTTACTCCCAAGGACCGCGCTCATATCCGCTCGCTCAACACCGCCAAGGAAGCTTGGGAAGAAATTGACAAGCTCTTCCTCGGAAATGGGAGCATCCAAAGCTCTCGTTTTAATGAAGTGAACAACATGGCCAACGACTTCGTCATGAAAGAGGGAGAATCGCCCGAAGAGATGTACCGGCGCCTTATTTCTCTCGCCGTGCAAATGCAAGATCTTGGAGCAACGTTTGTGGATGACCCTTGGATCAGGAGAAAGTTCTACAATGCTCTCCTTCCTTATGAGGAAGTAAAGTTGATGGCCATTCGCCAAAACGCCTCTTTCCGTTCTATGACATCCAATGAAGTCCTTCGTGAAGTCATCGCGTTGGACATATCTAAGAAGAATGCGGAAGACCGTGTTGCTCGCGCCCACAATACCCACAAGCTCAACCTTGCATTGAAGATGAAGGAGCATGGAGCTAGTGAAAGCAATGAGGATCCCATTGAGTGGGGTCCGGATGATCTCAAGGCCAAATATCATGAACACATGGCTCTTGCCGTCAAGAGTTTTTGGAGTGGGAACAAGAGACAAAGCTCAAGACCATCTTGCTACAATTGTGGCGACATACGACACTTCGTTGCGGATTGTATCTATGAGAGAAGGGATGAAAATGGTGGATACCTCATTCTTAAGAGCAAGTTTAGATCTCTCTCCAAAGGGCTCACCAAGCTTTCCTCCAACAACGACGACACCAAGATCTCCTTCACCGAGAAGCCTAGAACTAACATGCTAGGAGATCAAGACCATATGGTGGAAAAGGAAAGGCTTGAAAAGAAGGAGGAATTGGAGCTTATCTCTCTGACCCAAGCTTATGAGGAAGAAGTGTGTATGCGTATGACTCTTGAAGCTAGTGCTCTTATTCTTGAAGACTTCAACAACTCTCTCTTCTACCAACTCATCAAGGACCGAGATTATGCTCTTGGTTTGGTGGATGAGCTCAAGGCAAAGAAGTGTTATCTTGAAGAAAACCATGAATGGTCACTTGAGGATGTTGCAACCTTTACCAAGAAGAAAGAAGATGAAGGTCCTAATCCATGTTGTGACAAGCTCTTAGACGAAGTTTGCTTCTTGAGAAGACACAATGCAAAATTCTTGGAAGTCATCTCAACTCAAGAGGAGGCCTTGGATGAATACTATCGCTTGAGTAAGGAGAAGGTGCAATGTTGTGATCACGAAGAAGAGATTTCCTTTCTGAAGAAACACAAGGCCAAGCTATTTGAAGTGAATGAGAGGCAAAATGAGTCCTTGTTGGAGTGGATCCGTTTGAGCAAGGAAAATTTCACTTGTTGTAACCATAAGGATGAAATTACATATCTAAAGAGAAGCAAGGACAAACTTATGGTGATCAAGCTTATGCAAGATGAAGCCTGAAAAGAATACCAACTCTCAAGCAAGGGACACACTTGTTGTAATCATGAAGATGAAGTTAATCGCTTGAAGTCCAAGATTGAGAGTCTCCAAGTCCAAATCAAATTCTTGGAAGGAGTTATTGAAGCAAGAGTTGAAACTTATGAGGACTCGTTCAATGAAGGAGAAGTGGAAATCATGCCAAAGAAGATCAAGAGAGGAAGAAGGATCAATGAAAAGAAGAACGTCATGATAGGGCCCATTGAAAAATGTGTTCCTATTTCTAAGTCTTGATCCATGAAGGACCTTGCTTTCGGAGGTGCTTATTGGGTGGTTGATCTTGAAGCCACAAGTCTTATGTCCGGAAGAAAGGAATTCGTTGCCGTCATCGAGTCACTTATCTCTATCATTCTCATGACGTCAACACAAGCGAGCTTAAAGAGATCGTGTTTTGTAGGAATTGCGTTGAAGGAAATGAACCATGATGAAGTTTCTCAAGCAAATTCAATACAAGTTCTATGACATGTTCCTTGCAAGAAGGAGCAACAATGGAATGGAGTTTATACTCAAAGAACTTGGATGTCTTCATTGGCAAAGAAGGAATCCGTTATTTACTCCTAGCCATACTCTTACCCTAACTTCATGGGGTTGCCGGAAGTGAGAGACAAACCTAAGATGAAGACACTCAAACATGATGATGGAGTATGAGTTTATTGTGTGGTTTGTGGTATTGTGTGCTGAGACTTTTTGATGGATATGATAGTTCCTTGGAGGAGGCGATGTGCTTCTTGTGAGAAAGGAGATGCAATTCCCCGGTTACCATAGGAAGGATGGGTGTTGGCACTCGCCGATCTCAAAAGCTACCTTCTATGAGTGTCGGGGAAGGACGAAGTTCCACCTATGTGGAGCCATCTACACCACAAGGCCAAGTCTTTTCCATTGGACAACCAAGTGCTAGATCACCTCTTCCACAACCTCAAGTTCGGCATCAACAACAATGGGGTCATGGCGAGGACCTAAATCAAGATGAAGATCAAGGGACCTCACAAGAATCTATCCTTTTGGTCCACTCTCGCCGGGGTGCTAAAGCGTCAAGACTCTTTCATAACTCAAGCAAAGTACAAGACATACTCAAAAGCAAGAAATGAGGGGGTCCAACGGTATAGCAACCCCAAGTATCATTTCTTCCCCAAATTAGTCCGACAAGACAATGGACTCACTCTCTACCGATAATCGTCAAGGTTTGCTTCTCTACTTTTGTGCTTCTCATCCGGACATTGTGTCAAAAGTGGGTACTTATACCACTCTTGTGCTATATGTCTAGATGTAAAGCACGCATCAACATAGGGGGAGTGCGGTTTAAACTTATTGAGCTATCCCTCCCCCCATAATGCATAAAGAAACCCAAAGCATATGCTATTTGTCAATTAAGTGACTATGAGCTTCATGTTGAGTTGTAGCCGTGAGTCCTAGGTACTTCTACGCGACCTCACACTACCAAACTCTTACACGGTGGCTTCGGCCACCAACCTCCTCCTTGAGGAGCTTTTGTTCTTTTGTTTTATTTTCTCGTTTTGTTTTTGTTTTTCGTTTCTCCTTTTTCTGTTTGTTTCTTCATGGTAGATTCACCCAAGTTTGGCTTTTCTTGCTTTGATTCTTGCAAGCTTGGTTGGGTAGTACCTTAACAGTTCCGTCATCTAATCCTTAGCCATTATCTATCTCTCGAGCCAACTCAGTCTAAAAGCACAAGTCTACACCAAAATCTGAGTGTCTTTGAGTTTGGAGGCCGGTACTACCGGATCTTAGGCCGCTGCTACCGCTTTGGGCAGTAATCTGACGAAACTGAATTTTTTCCCCAGAGCGGTACTACCGCCCGAGGTACCGGTAAGTACTGGTAAGCGGTACTACCGCTTTTACGAGCGGTACTACCGCTTGCGTTTTTGACTAGAGGTACCGGTTGGGTCGGGATTCATCCCAAACCACCACAACCCCCCATCCTCCTCAAGTCAACAGCGCCCCCAAGCTCAAGACCTCGAGGAAATCGGCCCCGATCTCCTCTTCCAGCCACCGCCGGCCAAATCTCCTCAGTGGAGAAGCTTCCCCACCCTCTTCTCCGCCATGTCCTCCGGTATGAACCCTAATCTCTCTCTCTAGGGTGTGTTGAACTCCCTAGATGCATAGGCTAGGGTTTGATGGAGGTTTACGGTGGAGAAGCCCTCTTGGAAGCCCTACATGTGCGGGGATACTAGCTAGCAACAATGTGTGACACTATGAACTACTTTGCCATGTCCTCAATCTCGATCTAGATGTGCTGAGCTTGAGCGGTAGTACCGCTCGTTCACGGGCGGTACTACCGGTCCAAGCGGTACTACCGGTTCGAAATTGCGGTACTACCGCTTTGACTAGGTTCACCAATGTTGCTTGTTAGTGTCCTCTTTGATCTTTAAATTCATGGCTTGTGCTATCCTCTATTCCCTCCCAAACCTTTGCTAATTCACAGGAACATCTAAGTCCCGTGGTGGTGGCAAGGTCAAGCCATCCTCTCGTCGTCATCGAGATGAAGATGAGCAAGAGGAGATCATTCCGGCGAGAACCACCAAGCGACAGAGGGATGCAGCAGCTGGGGCAAGGGGTCCTCAAAGATCAATGATTGACATCGAGAAAGGCCAATTCATGGAAGTACGAGGGGCCAATCCTTATTTCCTACCAAGAAATGCTCGTCAATGCCCCAATCACTATTTCCATCATGTCAACCAAGAGAGGATCTACAATGAGGTCTATGGGGCCAAGGAGTTCAAATGTTGCCCCCAATACTCCATCAGCATGGACAAGCTCAACTCCAACCTCGAGTACTTTGGAGAAGCGCTTGAGATATGTGACGAACAAGGTCTTACACCTCTGATGACCTTCTCTCACAACTTTTCCAAGGAGGTGATTTGCCAATTCTACGCCACGGTTGTTTTCCTTGAGGATGAAGGAGGCTTCCGCTCCTTGAAGTGGATGACAAGGGAACATGTGATGGAGGCCACGTGGGAGGAGTTTGCTAGATGAATTGGTTATGAGCTCCCCGACAATGACTCAAACACCTTCCGGATTCATCTCCAAGCCAAGCCAATGGCCAAGGAGAAAATGGCCGACCTCTACATTCGTGGGAGGATGTTGTATGGAAGCACCAAAAACCTCCTTCCCGTCTACGACATCATGAATCGCATCTACCGCAGCACCATCAACCCCAAGCACAGCAACCATGATGAAGTGCATGGGTTCCTTGTGAACCTTCTTGTGCGTACTCATGAGATGAGGGGCCGCGGCAAGCAACTGGACGTCATGGACTACATTTGGCATGAGATGCGTGATTGTGCCTTTCTTCGCAAGCTTCCTCAATATGCGCCCTACATCATGAGGCTCATTTGTCTCAAGTGGGAGCGAGCGGGCCGTGGAGATCTTCTTGAGCAATGCCGGCCCAACATAACTATCCATAAGGAGAAGAGTCCTCTTGTCAAGAACCATGACATTCCAAGGTACGACAAGGGGGATCCCAAGGACAAGGACGAAGAAGACGATAGTGATGACTCTGACTACGTGCCCAACTCCGTCAAGACCAAGGGGCTCTTCGCCAAGCTCACCGCTCGCCTCAAGAAGTCCTTTTGCTTCAAGAGGGACCTTGAAGATAGGATGTATCAAGCTCACCATGACAACAAGAAGATCCGCCAACGCCAAAAGGCGATAATGAGGCATATGCAGCTTCCTGTCTCCGAGGGCTCCAAGGACAACATCACTCCTCCCGGTGAGTGGAAGTCCAAGCTTACTTGGTCGAGTTCCGAGGACTCCATCCTCGAGCACATAGTTCGTCCCTCTCCACCACTTCATGGTAAGGGCCAAGTTGAAGATGAAGAGGACGAGGACGAGGATGAGGACAAGGAGATGGATGATGATGAGGAGGAGAACAACGAGGAAGACGATGATGATGATGAGGACGACGACGAGTGATTCTCCTTGGGACGGTAGTATGCTTCTTCTCCCTTTTTGGTGTTACGATGCCAAAGGGGGAGAAGTCGGTCTATTAGGACGGGAATTTGCATGGGGATGCCAAGGGCTTGGTGCTTCTTTTTGGTTTTTCGGCCTTGGCATCATATTTCTTCTCTAGTTATTCGGAACTTTATTCGTATTTGTATGCTACTCTATTTGTGGATCTCCCGATCCTCCGGTTTGTATTAAGACTTATTCATGGTAGCCTATATTGGTCTTCATTATCTATCTCATGATTGGCTACATCAATTCTATGGAGGTACTTATTGTGAGCTTGGGTTTTCTCTAAGCAAAGGTATGAAATTTGCCCAAATCTCCTATATGTTCTTGTGTTGCCTCCATAGTGTGCATATGCTATTCATCTTGTCAAAAATCCGTGTTGCATATGAGCATGGTTTGTAGAATCTAGGGGGAGTCGTTTCTCTAGGATGCTTGCATTTGTATACAAATGCATATTTCAAATATGCACGCATCTAGGGGGAGCTCCGCCTACTTCTTACAAATCAAGAGCCTTATCATAATATCCTATGCTATATTGCAAATTCTTGTGTTGTCATCAAACACCAAAAAGGGGGAGATTGAAAGAGCAAGATCTATATCCCGTGTTTTGTGTGTTTGTTGACAACACTTGAATAATTCTAACCGTGCACAAAGATTGTCTTTGATGGATTTGTAGGTGTACGGTGCCCTCGCTGAACACACTATGATCGGAAGACTGAAGCGTAGATCTTAGGTTTTCTGGTTTTGTGTGTGTGTCGTGAGGTAACATGGTAGGAGAGGAAAAGAGGAAAAATTTGTTTTAGCCATAGCGGTACTACCGGTACCAGGAGCGGTAGTACCGCTACCCCTGCTGGTACCGCTCTGAGATACCGCTCTGAGGATTGCACGCGATATTGTCTCATAGTACTCGTTGTGGTACCTTTGCGGTACCATGAGCGGTAGTACCGCTTGCTAGCGGTAGTACCGCCCACGGTACCGCTCAAGTACCGTAACTCGTTACGGTAGTACCGCTTTGGTACCGCTCCGGTACCGCTTTGAGTCCAGTAAGGTCTGGACCCTATTGCGGTACCTCAAGCGGTACCGCCAGCGGTAGTACCACTCTGTGTCCACGTGGACAAGTACTGTGTGGATTCGAACTCAGAGCGGTAGTACCGCTTGCACGAAGCGGTAGTACCGCTTAGGCCAAAACAGCACATAACGGTTGGATTTGAGGGGACCTATAAAAAGGCCCCTTCTTCCCCAACTCGTTTTTAGCTCTTCTCTCTCTCCTCCATTGTTGCTGAGCTCAAACTTAGTGGATCTCCCTCCCTACCCAATCAATCTTGCTCATACTTTGAGGAGTGGTGGAGGAGACCCCGATCTATCGTTCTACCGAGAGAAATTTCACCAATTCGTGGTAGTCCTTAGTGGATCTTGGTGGTAGAGTTCCTATGGTGGAATCTTGGAAGAAGTGCATCCATGGAGGCTAGCTTGGTGTTGTACTAGCTCCATGGGTTGTTGGGAGCCTCCTTGTGGTGTGGATCTCGCCCCAACCTTGTGAAGGAATCACCGCCTCGACCGGTGCCTTAGTGGAGAAGGGAGAGCCCCTTTGTGGAGCTCTCTTGAGGAAGAAGGTGAGGCCTTCCTTCGTGGTGTGGCCGCCTAGCCTCTTGTGTGAGGCTAGCACCTCCTCAACGCAGACGTACTCTCTTTTGTGAGAGGAACTGCGGGAAACAAACCTCGCCTCGTCTCCGCGCCCTCCGGTTGTCCCGCTCATTACTCTTACTATCTTGTGTGATTCCTTTGCTTGTTGTACTTGTCTAGGATCATTGTAGGAACACCGTCATCGCTAAAGCTATCACCTTTACCTTCCGTTGCACTAAAAATTGAAAAAGACTAAAACTTGACGTAGCGTCCATTCACCCCCCCCCCCCTCTTGATCGCTACGATCCATTCACTCTCCCCATTCCAGCGGGCAGCGGAGGTGTGGTAAATCCCCTCAGAATCCCAGCAGCACGACGGCGTGGTGGTGGTGGAGGAGGATAAAAGCTGCAGGGCTTCGCCAAGCCAGAGCAGACTTGCGGTGGAGAGAGGGGGACGACAGACTTTGGTGTATTGGGGGAAGTGGTCGGCTTCCCCTCTCCTCTATTTATAGAGGAGGGTCGGCCAAGGCATCCCCTTGGGCCCCACCTGCGCACAGAAGGAAAGCGGGGATCAGAAATCATCCCCTTCCAAGTTTGCTTCCCCTTCCAGAGTTGCTCCCTCGAATTTAGGGATTTGATCTTATCCTCCGGGATTTTATCTTATCCCTAGGGGGCTGGCCGGCTGGGCCTTGAGGGCTTGGTGCCCCTGGCCCATTAGGCCAGGCTGCACTCCCTTGGCCCATGTGGTCCCTCCCGGGGTGGTGGGCCCACCGGTGGCCCTCTAGAACCTTCCAGAAGCTCTGGTCAAACACCGAAACTTTTTTCGAACCCCGGAAAATAAGTTCCCTTATATGAATCTTATTCTCGGGACCATTCCGGACCTCCTCGTGATGTCCTGGATCCCATCCGACACTCCGAACAAACTTCGGTCTCCATCTCATATTCCGAATCTACTTATGCGACATCGAACCTTAAGCGCGTCACCCTACGGTTCGTGAACTATGCAGACATGGTCGAGACTCCTCTCCGACCAATAACCAATAGCGGGATCTGGAGATCCATAATAGCTCCCACACATTCAACGATAAATTAGTGATCGATTGAACCATTTACATACGATACCGATTCCCTTTGTCACGCGATACTTTACTTGTCCGAGGTTCGATCATCGGTATCTCCATACCTAGTTCAACCTTGTTTCCGACAGTACTCTTTACTCGTACCATGGTATGTCATCTCTTGTGACCTATTCACATGGTTGCAAGCTAATCAGACGACATTCCACCGAGAGGGCCCAGAGTATATCTATCCGTCATCGGGATGGACAAAACCCACTCTTGATCCATATGCCTCAACTCACACTTTCCGAATACTTAATCCCATCTTTATAACCACCCATTTACGCAATGGCGTTTGTTGTAATCAAAGCATCCTTCCTGTGTAAGTGATTTACATGATCTCATGGTCGAAGGACTAGGTAACTATGTATTGAAAGCTTATAGCAAGTTGAACTTAATGAATTGATCTCATGCTACGCTTATTTGGGTGTGTGTCCATTATATCATTCATCCAATGACATAACCTTGTTATTAACAACATCCAATGTTCATGATCACACATGATCATCTATTAATCAACAAGCTAGTTATGCAAGAGGCTTACTAGGGACTCCTTGTTGTTTACATAACACACGTGTATCAATGTTTCGGTTAATACAATTATAGCATGGTATGCAAACATTTATCATAAACACAAAGATATAATAATAACCATTTTATTATTGCCTCTTGAGCATATCTCCAACAGTCTCCCACTTGCACTAGAGTCAATAATCTAGTTCACATTTGTAAAGATATAACACCTTGGCCTTCTGGTGCTTATCATGTTTTGCTCATGGGAGAGGTTTCAGTCAACGAATCTGACATGCTCAGAAACATATGTATTTTGTAATTCATTTGCGTCTCCACGCATCACTCATTTTCCAAATGAGTCGGCATTAATCGTATATGTTCAGTCTTCTGGTCGAACCTTAATTTCGCGGTCTGAAATATGTCATTAATATTATCACACACAATATAGCTTCAAAGTTCTGACACTAAAAGAACTACACCAAGTTCTCAAAGAACTCTTCGACTCAAACACTCTCGATCATTGTCAATACAATGACATACTCTGCCTTCGTTTGTAGAATCTGTCACAATATTTAGAACTCATCTAAATCTAGCATAGACTTCTTCTAGCTCATTGTGCTACCTTTCAATGAACACTTAGCCTAATTGAGATTTGAAATTTATTTTTATATGTGACCAAACTAATATCGGTGCAACGCCTTACATCGATTTGTTTTTATTTACCTCATACAAAACTATATATATATCCTTGGCTCTTCCAAAGTACTCAAGAATATTCTTACTGTTGTCCAATGATCATGAATCATTCTGGTATATGCTCGTAACACTTTAGAGCACAGGACATCTGATTTTGTACATATTATTCGTGATCTAAAATCACTCATGTGTTTTTACTCATTGAGTGTCAAATACACTCAAGTCTTGTTAAACCTTGACACGAAAAGGAACACCTTCTTAACATTTGTGTATTGAACTGTTTCAATATTCATTCTATGCACTTTGACTTAAACTTACTATGCGATTCAATCTATCTTCATAGATCTTGACGCTAAATATGTTTTAGTCAATATCCTTTCATTAAAGTTAATTCTCAATGAAACCTTTTATTCACATCAAGTACATAATTAAATCATTTATAATCAATGATATGTCTGATACGTCTCCGACGTATCGATAATTTCTTATGTTCTATGCCATATTATTGATGATACCTACATGTTTTATGCACACTTTATGTCATATTCGTGCATTTTCTGGAACTAACCTATTAACAAGATGCCGAAGAGCCGGTTCCTGTTTTCGCTGTTTTTGGTTTAGAAATCCTAGTAACGAAATATTCTCGGAATTGGACGAAACGAAGACCCAGGTTCCTATTTTCACCGGAAGCATCCAGAACACCCGGGAAGGACCAGAGGGGGGGCACTGGGCCCCCAGACCATAGGCCGGCGCGGCCTGGGCCCTGGCCGCGCCAGCCTATGGTGCCGCCGCCTCTTCGACCCTCTGACGCTGCCCTTCCGCCTATTTAAAGCCTCCGTCGAGAAAACCCTGATGCGAAAAACCACGATACGGAAAACCTTCCAGAGCCGCCGCCATCGCGAAGCCAAGATCTGGGGGACAGGAGTCTCTGTTCCGGCACCCTGCCGGAGCGGGGAAGTGCCCCGGAAGGCTTCTCCATCGACACCGCTGCCATCTCCACCGCCATCTTCATCACCGCTGCTGCTCCCATGAGGAGGGAGTAGTTCTCCATCGAGGCTCGGGGCTGTACCGGTAGCTATGTGGTTAATCTCTCTCCTATGTGCTTCAATACAATAATCTCATGAGCTGCCTTACATGATTGAGATTCATATGATGATGCTTGTAATCTAGATGTCATTATGCTAGTCAAGTGAGTTTTACTTATGTGATCCCCGGAGACTCCTTGTCCCACGTGTGTAAAGGTGACAGTGTGTGCACCGTGTGGGTCTCTTAGGCTATATTTCACAGAATACTTATTCACTGTTGAATGGCATAGTGAGGTGCTTATTTATATCTCTTCATGATTGCAATGTGTTTGTATCACAATTTATCTATGTGCTACTCTAGCAATGTTATTAAAGTAGTTTTATTCCTCCTGCACGTGTGCAAAGGTGACAGTGTGTGCACCGTGTTAGTACTTGGTTTATGCTATGATCATGATCTCTTGTAGATTGCGAAGTTAACTATTGCTATGATAATATTGATGTGATCTATTCCTCCTACATATGCATGAAGGTGACGAGTGTGCATGCTATGCTAGTACTTGGTTTAGTCTTTTGATCTATCTTACACTAAAGGTTACTAAAATATGAGCATTATTGTGGAGCTTGTTAACTCCGGCATTGAGGGTTCGTGTAATCCTACGCAATGTGTTCATCATCCAACAAGAGTGTAGAGTATGCATTTATCTATTACGTTATGTGATCAATGTTGAGAGTGTCCACTATTGAAAGTGTAATCCCTAGGCCTTGTTCCTAAATACTGCTATCGCTGCTTGTTTCTTGTTTCTCTGCGTTACTACTTGCTGCGTTACTACTTGCTTGTTTACTTGTCCTCGGCAAAGCACTTTTCCGGTGCCGTTGCTACTACTTATTCATACCACCTGTATTTCACTATCTCTTCGCCAAACTAGTGCACCTATTAGGTGTGTTGGGGACACAAGAGACTTCTTGCTTTGTGGTTGCGGGGTTGCATGAGAGGGATATCTTTGACCTCTTCCTCCACGAGTTCGATAAACCTTGGGTAATCCACTTAAGGGAAACTTGCTCGCTGTTCTACAAACCTCTGCTCTTGGAGGCCCAACACCTGTCTACAAGAATAGAAGCTCCCGTAGACATCAAGCACTTTTCACGGCGCTCGTTGCCGGGGAGGAAAGGTAAAAGGCACTCATACTACGGTCCCGGGTAAAGTATTTTTCCGGCGCCGTTGTGTGTGTGCTCGAAGCTATTTCCTTTAGATCCTGCAATTGCATCTTTTTGTTTCTTGTTTACACTAGTTTGGCATAATGGACAACAATGAGCTTCTTATTCTATTTCCTGATTTAAAACATGGATTGTTTGATGCGAAAATTAAAAAACCTATGGAATCTTATTTGCATGCTTGGTAGTAATATTAGTATGAACGCTTTGAACACCATTGTTGATAATAATATAGAAAGTTCTAAGCTTGGGGAAGTTGGTTTTCATGATCTTTTTAGTCCCCCAAGCATTGAGGAGAAAATTTTCTTTGATGATACTTTGCCTCCTATTTATGATTATAATGATAGTGGTCTTTTGGTGCCACCTACTATGGAGAGTAAATTTTGTTGTGATTATACTATGCCTCCTACACTTGATGAGAATAATAATGATAGCTACTTTGTTGAATTTGCTCCCACTACAACTAATAAAATTGATTATGCTTATGTGGAGAGTAATAATTTTATGCATGAGACTCATCATAAGAATGCTTTATGTGATAGTTATATTGTTGAGTTTGCTCATGTTGCTACTGAAAGTTATTATGAGAGAGGAAAATATGGTTGTAGAAATTTTCATGTTACTAAAATGCCTCTCTATGTGCTGAAATTTTTGAAGCTACACTTGTTCTATCTCCCTATGCTTGTCACTTTGCTCTTCTTGAACTTGTTTATTTACAAGATTCCTATGCATAGGAAGCATGTTAGACTTAAATGTGTTTTGAATTTGCCTCTTGATGCTCTCTTTTGCTTCAACTACTATTTCTTGCGAGTGCATCATTAAAACTGCTGAGCCCATCTTAATGGCTATAAAGAAAGAACTTCTTGGGAGATAACCCATGTGTTATTTTGCTACAGTACTTTGTTTTATATTTGTATCTTGGAAGTTGTTTACTACTGTAGCAACCTCTCCTTATCTTAGTTTTGTGTTTTGTTGTGCCAAGTAAAGTCTTTGATAGTAAAGTGAATACTAGATTTGGATTACTGCGCAGTTACAGATTTCTTTGCTGTCACGAATCTGGGTCTAATTCTCTGTAGGTAACTCAGAAAATTAAGCCAATTTACTTGAGTGATCCTCAGATATGTACGCAACTTTCATTCAATTTGAGTATTTTCATTTGAGCAAGTCTGGTGCCCTTTTAAAATTCGTCTTTACGGACTGTTCTGTTTTGACAGATTCTGCCTTTTATTTCGCATTGCTTCTTTCGCTGTGTTGGGTGGATTTCTTTGTTCCATTACCTTCCAGTAGCTTTGAGCAATGTCCATAAGTGTTAAGAATGATTGTGTCACCTCTGAACATGTGAATTTTTATTATGCACTAACCCTCTAATGAGTTGTTTCGAGTTTGGTGTGGAGGAAGTTTTCAAGGATCAAGAGAGGAGTATGATGCAATATGATCAAGGAGAGTGAAAGCTCTAAGCTTGGGGATGCCCCGGTGGTTCACCCCTGCATATTCTAAGAAGACTCAAGCGTCTAAGCTTGGGGATGCCCAAGGCATCCCCTTCTTCATCGACAACATTATCAGGTTCCTCCCCTAAAACTATATTTTTATTCCGTCACATCTTATGTACTTTGCTTGGAGCGTCGGTTTGTTTTTGTTTTTTGTTTTGTTTGAATAAAATGGATCCTAGCATTCACTTTGTGGGAGAGAGACACGCTCCGCTGTAGCATATGGACAAATATGTCCTTAGGCTCTACTCATAGTATTCATGGCGAAGTTTCTTCTTCGTTAAATTGTTATATGGTTGGAATTGGAAAATGCTACATGTAGTAACTCTAAAATGTCTTCGATAATTTGATACTTGGCAATTGTTGTGCTCATGTTTAAGCTCTTGCATCATATACTTTGCACCCATTAATGAAGAAACACTTAGAGCTTGCTAATTTGGTTTGCATATTTGGTTTCTCTAGAGTCTAGATAATATCTAGTATTGAGTTTTGAACAACAAGGAAGACGGTGTAGAGTCTTATAATGTTTACAATATGTCTTTTATGTGAGTTTTGCTGTACCGTTCATCCTTGTGTTTGTTTCAAATAACCTTGCTAGCCTAAACCTTGTATCGAGAGGGAATACTTCTCATGCATCCAAAATCCTTGAGCCAACCACTATGCCATTTGTGTCCACCATATCTACCTACTACATGGTATTTATCCGCCATTCCAAAGTAAATTGCTTGAGTGCTACCTTTAAAATTCCATCATTCACCTTTACAATATATAGCTCATGGGACAAATAGCTTAAAAACTATTGTGGTATTGAATATGTACTTATGCACTTTATCTCTTATTAAGTTGCTTGTTGTGCGATAACCATGCTTACGGGGACGCCATCAACTATTCTTTGTTGAATATCATGTGAGTTGCTATGCATGTCCGTCTTGTCCGAAGCAAGAGAGATCTACCACCTTCATGGTTGGAGCATGCATATTGTTAGAGAAGAACTTTGGGCCGCTAACTAAAGCCATGATTCATGGTGGAAGTTTCAGTTTGGACATATATCCTCAATCTCATATGAGAATAATAATTGTTGCCACATGCTTATGCATTAAAGAGGAGTCCATTATCTGTTGTCCATGTTGTCCCGGTATGGATGTCTAAGTTGAGAATAATCAAAAGCGAGAAATCCAAAATGCGAGCTTTCTCCTTAGACCTTTGTACGAGGCGGCATGGAGGTACCCCATTGTGACACTTGGTTAAAACATGTGAATTGCAAAGATCCGGTAGTCCAAGTTAATTAGGACAAGGTGCGGGCACTATTAGTATACTATGCATGAGGCTTGCAACTTGTAAGATATAATGTACATAACTCATATGCTTTATTACTACCGTTGACAAAATTGTTTCATGTTTTCAAAATAAAAGCTCTAGCACAAATATAGCAATCGATGCTTTCCTCTTTGAAGGACCATTCTCTTTTACTTTTATGTTGAGTCAGTTCACCTATCTCTCTCCACCTCAAGAAGCAAACACTTGTGTGAACTGTGCATTGATTCCTACATACTTGCATATTGTACTTGTTATATTACTCTATGTTGACAATTATCCATGAGATATACATGTTATAAGTTGAAAGCAACCGCTGAAACTTAATCTTCCTTTGTGTTGCTTCAATACCTTTACTTTGATTTATTGCTTTATGAGTTAACTCTTATGCAAGACTTATTGATGCTTGTCTTGAAGTCCTATTCATGAAAAGTCATTGCTTTATGATTCACTTGTTTACCCATGTCATTACCATTGTTTTGATCGCTGCATTCATTACATATGTTTACAAATAGTATGATCAAGGTTATGATGGCATGTCACTTCAGAAATTATCTTTGTTATCGTTTTACCTGCTCGGGACGAGCGAGAACTAAGCTTGGGGATGCTTGATACGTCTCCGACGTATCGATAATTTCTTATGTTCTATGCCATATTATTGATGATACCTACATGTTTTATGCACACTTTATGTCATATTCGTGCATTTTCTGGAACTAACCTATTAACAAGATGCCGAAGAGCCGGTTCTCGTTTTCTCGCTGTTTTTGGTTTCAGAAATCCTAGTAACGAAATATTCTCGGAATTGGACGAAACGAAGACCCGGGTTCCTATTTTCACCGGAAGCATCCAGAACACCCGGGAAGGACCGGAGGGGGGCACTGGGCCCCCAGACCATAGGCCGGCGCGGCCCAGGCCCTGGCCGCGCCAGCCTATGGTGCCGCCGCCTCTTCGACCCTCTGACGCTGCCCTTCCGCCTATTTAAAGCCTCCGTCGCGAAAACCCTGATGCGAAAAACCACGATACGGAAAACCTTCCAGAGCCGCCGCCATCGCGAAGCCAAGATCTGGGGGACAGGAGTCTCTGTTCCGGCACCCTGCCGGAGCGGGGAAGTGCCCCGGGAAGGCTTCTCCATCGACACAGCTGCCATCTCCACCGCCATCTTCATCACCGCTGCTGCTCCCATGAGGAGGGAGTAGCTCTCCATCGAGGCTCGGGGCTGTACCGGTAGCTATGTGGTTAATCTCTCTCCTATGTGCTTCAATACAATAATCTCATGAGCTGCCTTACATGATTGAGATTCATATGATGATGCTTGTAATCTAGATGTCATTATGCTAGTCAAGTGAGTTTTACTTATGTGATCTTCGGAGACTCCTTGTCCCACGTGTGTAAAGGTGACAAGTGTGTGCACCGTGTGGGTCTCTTAGGCTATATTTCACGAGAATACTTATTCACTCGTTGAATGGCATAGTAAGGTGCTTATTTATATCTCTTCATGATTGCAATGTGTTTGTATCACAATTTATCTATGTGCTACTCTAGCAATGTTATTAAAGTAGTTTTATTCCTCCCTGCACGTGTGCAAAGGTGACAGATGTGTGCACCGTGTTAGTACTTGGTTTATGCTATGATCATGATCTCTTGTAGATTGCGAAGTTAACTATTGCTATGATAATATTGATGTGATCTATTCCTCCTACATATGCATGAAGGTGACGAGTGTGCATGCTATGCTAGTACTTGGTTTAGTCTTTTGATCTATCTTACACTAAAGGTTACTAAAATATGAGCATTATTGTGGAGCTTGTTAACTCCGGCATTGAGGGTTCGTGTAATCCTACGCAATGTGTTCATCATCCAACAAGAGTGTAGAGTATGCATTTATCTATTTTGTTATGTGATCAATGTTGAGAGTGTCCACTAGTGAAAGTGTAATCCCTAGGCCTTGTTCCTAAATATCGCTATCGCTGCTTGTTCTATCGTTTTATCGCGTTACTACTCGCTGCGTTACTACTGCTTGTTCTATCGTCCTGGGCAAAGCACTTTTCCGGTGCCGTTGCTACTACTTATTCATACCACCTGTATTTCACTATCTCTTCGCCGAACTAGTGCACCTATTAGGTGTGTTGGGGACACAAGAGACTTCTTGCTTTGTGGTTGCAGGGTTGCATGAGAGGGATATCTTTGACCTCTTCATCCCTGAGTTCGATAAACCTTGGGTAATCCACTTAAGGGAAACTTGCTGCTGTTCTACAAACCTCTGCTCTTGGAGGCCCAACACTGTCTACAAGAATAGAAGCTCCCGTAGACATCAATGTCATCCACATATAATATTATAACGATGTCTCAGCGCTCCCACTTAATTTCTTGCAAATGCAAGCATCTTCATCGTTTTTGATGAAATCAAAAACTCTTTGACTATTTCATCCGGTGAAGACCCAACTCCGCGAAACTCACTTCATCCAAATGAAGTTTGTATACCTATCTAGTATTCCACGGACCAGCAAAACTCTTGGTTGTATCTAGTATACATCCTTAATACACACTTCTATAAGGTATGTATTTCTGCCGTCCTACTAATATATCTCATAAAAGAAATTTGTAGTGGCTACTAGAATAATCCATATAGACTATAAGCATTGCTACGAAAGATCTAATCTTATCGTAGTCAACTCTTTGAACTTTGTCGTAAACAACTTTTCGACAAGTCGAGCTTCTTCAAGGATATTGCATCCAAGTCCATCAATTTTATAGATCTTTTTACTTTCAAAAAAGTATTCACCTATCTTGGATTTCATGGCACTTAGCCATTTTAACGGAGTCAGGGCCCATCATAACTTCTTTGTATGTAGTTGGTTCATTATTGTTCAAAATCAATCCTCTATCCACAAATCATTTATTTGATCACAAAGTAAACCATACCTACAAGGTTCAATGGGTGCTTCGATCTCCATGACTATAACTCTTTGTAGACATGGGAGCTATGATCGTCGTGGCCGCTTCCGGAACCATTTCCGATGCTGCGCTACTCTGATCATCATGCTCAGGTTCATAAACCTTACCAAGTTCCATTGTCATCCCACTCAAATACTTCGCTAGAAACAATTTCTTGGAAATAAGTAAGAAACATCGACAAACACTTTTGTCTTTGACTTCATAGTGGAAAGAATTCCCAATCAATTCTCTGGGATAACCAACAAAGACATTCATCCGATTTTGGTTGTAAACTCATTTACTTATGCTACGCATACCAAAATTTAAGAAAGGACTATTAGGGTTTATACCCATGCCATAACTCATATGGTGTCATTTCAACGGATTATGATGACGCTCTATTTAGTGTAAACGCGGTAGTCTCTAAAGCATAATCCACAAAAATATAATGGCGTCATTTTATTTTATCTCATCATTAATCCAACAGGTTTGGATACGTCTCTCGGATACTCCACCATCACTATGATACTCCAAGAAACGTGAGGTTGTAGAACAATTTCATAACTCTCTTAGATGTTTGCTAAAACTCGTAATTCAAATATTTCCACCATGATCCAATCACAGATATTTGATTTTTCTATTACGATGATTTCCACTTCATGCTGAAATTTATTTGAATCCATTCAAATGTTTCAACTTCTTCCTTATAGAATAAATATATCCACATCTATACACTCAATTCATCTTTGGAAGTTTTCATGAAGTAGAGGAATCTCCCGCACACAACTATGCCCAATCAACCACATACATCATCATGTATGTTTCCACTAAGTTAGTTGTCCGTTCAACTCTTGGCCTATGAACGGTATTTCAGTCATTCTCTTTAGAAGAGATTTGCAAGCGCCAAACGATTTAGAAAAACGAATGACTCCAAAAATCCATTTGCATGGAGTTCCTTCATGCGTTCCTTTCTAACATGATCTAAATGGCGGTTCCACTAACAAGTGGAATTCACATCATTTGCCTTATGGCATTTTAGCGTCAGTGTTATGCATGTGTGCTTCACCATAAAGATTTATAATAACTTATCCATTGTATATGGAATGATGTCATAATTTGAACAACTCATTGTTTTCATTTAACCAGAACAAAACAACAATTATAAAGTTCTTTATTATAAATCTGAAGGGCTAGATAGAATGCCAACAATGAGCACAATAACACTTTATTTTTGTTCCAGACGTGCATTCCTATCATATTCCTTGTCAATCACTTAGGCCATTGTATTGTTGTATTGTGTTGTTTTGTATGACACATCATACCAACCAATATGGTACGAATACCCAAGAATTTCATTGTGTGACCAAACAAGGAATACATTCATAACATGTATATCATCTATATACACCTAAGCTAGACTTTCTAGTCTTTTCTTTCTTTCTCCCAAAAAATCTTTTGTAGTTTCTCTTTTAGCTTTCCTCATTCTTAGAAAACACTTCACCTTTAATAACTTATAGGTCCACTAATCAAATACCAATAACCTTGAGGTTCTTACTTTGAGGTTGATCATCACATGACAAGTTTTCCAGATTTCACTATTAGTAACTTTTTAATATGATGAATAATGTCACTCATAATTTTATCCATCAAATCATGTCGACTTTTCGAGACCATGTATGTACATGCTAGGCTCGTAAAGTTTAACCTTAGTACTCATATGTGCAAATCTGGCTTGCACCCGTTGTATGCACACATAGAATCTATAGCACCCGATCATCACGTGATGCTTCGAAACGACGAGTCTTAGCAACGGTGCATACTAAGGACGATAGTTTCATGGATGTGCGAATATCGTTAGTGCCCAACTAGTTGGAGGATTGGGACGCCTAGCGTCCTCAACCTTGGTACATTCCCATAAAACTTATGAGTTTATGTAGTCTCACTGAATTATATTCTATCATCTTGCACTAAGGTCTTAGATATCACATATATCTCATACCTCGCTTATTTCTGAAAACAAAATTTCCAGCTCTTTACTTTTCAAACGGATTTGAACTTCAAGTTTCACGGAGACAAGATGATTTTAGGTACTAATTGGAACCATTGCTCTTTGAATCAGCAATGTGAGGTTTACTAAAAGTTTACAATATGACTTAATCATTTCTTGATTTTTTAACAATACGGTACCAGTCTGTAAAGTTACTTGTCAGACTTGACAGTATTTCTATCTCAATTACAAGACAAGCGTATGGTAGATAACGGATACCAATTCTACAATTTAATTCAGAATACTATTCAGACTATGTTCATGATAATTAGTTCATGTTTTAATCTAATTACTAGTGAACTCCCACTTAATACAACATCCCTCATAGTTGTTTAGTGATAAGGGGTGGCCCGATCTTCTCAGTAAGCAACGGTGGTGATGATGATCACGGGGTGATTGCAGCGGAGGTAACTTGATGAAGTGGATGATAACTTGTATGACGCAACGAGATCTCTCGATTGGTCCTTGTCGCCAATGCAACAGCTCTCAACCCTGCAAGATATTCGCAACTCCACACACTTGCGCACGTAGCCGCCGACCACGAAGCGATAAGTTGCAACCGTCTAATTCCCAATGGAACAGCAGATCACACAAGACTTTATCAGGATCTACACAATATCAAGCAATATCAAGCAATATGGTGTAGGGAATTCAAGACTTATATAGGCGTCCAGGATGACCTCAGGTCAAAAAAGTACGAAAATAACCGACCCAGAATAGATCTGGTCGAGACAGACTCGGAGTCGGCCGGTCTGGCGGCCGGTCGACCGGAGTGCAGGACCGGCCGGTCCGGTTCAAACCGGACCTGGCACCGGGTGGTGACCGGGCGATGCTCCCGGGCATACTGGATAGTGCCCGGATGGCACAAGCGCCGCGGCCGGTTGAAACCGGGCTGACCCGACGCAGGATCCGGTCGGACCGGGCCTAGGACCGGATGGTCCGGCGGCACGGCCGGTCGGACCGAATCTGGCACCGGCCTGAACTTCAGCTTCCCCTCTCGCGCATGCCTCCCGCTCCTCCCTCGCGCGTCCATGGGATGTCTTCATGTCCAGCTCCATGTCCAGCTTCACGTCTATCTTCTGGTCCAGCTGCTCCTCTCCTCCTCGTGCGATGCTTGCTCCCTCCTCATACCTGATCATACATAAGTAATAGCACTTAGGAAGTATAAAGTTCTCATCAATCAAAGTATCGTTTAGGAACAAGTTCACCTGTTGTTTAAGTAGCTTCGCACGAGCTCGTGTCATTGGTCCAATCCTAACTTCATTGGACTTGAGCTTCACAACAGGATCATCTTGAACTTGCAATGACGGAGGTAGTAGTGAGGTAGGGATGTCCTCATCATCTCCCCCCTTCAAAAGGCGTCGACCTCGACGCTCCAAGGTTTTCTCCGTCATATGGTGTCAAATCAGCAACATTGAAAGAATTACTGACACCAAACTCATCAACTGGAAGATCTATCGAGTATGCATTATCATTGATCTTGGCGAGCACTTTGTAAGGACCGGCACCACGAGGTTTCAACTTAGACTTCTGCAGCTTCGGGAACCTATCCTTGCGAAAATGTACCCAGACCATATCACCAGGCTTGAACAACATCTCCTTACGCTTCTTGTTCATCCTTGCAGCATTGCTCTTGCCTTTCAGCTCGATCAACTCTTTGGTCTTCACATGTATCTTCCGTACGAAATCTGCCCTTTTGGATGCCTCCATATTAACTCTCTCATGTATGGGCAAAGGCAACAAATCAAGTGGAGTAATGGGTTTGAAACCATACACCACCTCAATGGGACACAACTCTGCGGTAGAATGTACTGCCATGTTGTAAGCAAACTCCACATGCGGCAAACACTCTTCCCACTCCTTCAGATTTTTCTTGATCATGGATCTCAACAGTTGTGATAATGTTCTATTCACCACTTCAGTTTGACCATCAGTTTGAGGATGACAAGTAGTGTTGAACAGCAGTTTCGTCCCCAGCTTTCTCCACAGCGTCTTCCAGAAGTAGCTCATAAACTTCACGTTACGATCAGAAACAATAGTCTTCGGGACTCCATGTAGACGTACAATCTCCCTGAAAAACAGGTTAGCAATATGCGACGCATCGTCGCTTTTGTGGCAGGCAATAAAGTGTGACATTTTAGAAAATCTGTCCACTACCACAAATATAGAATCATGACCTCTTTTAGTACGCGGCAAACCCAACACAAAATCCATACTAATATCTTCCCAAGGTGTAGTAGGTGTCGGTAAAGGAGTATACAAACCGTGAGGCTTCAGCTTGGACTTGGACTTGTTGCAAGTAATGCACCTCTTCACATACCTGTCCACATCCCGCCTCATCTTTGGCCAATAAAAGTGGTCAGCTAGCATGAGTAGCGTCTTCTCACGCCCAAAGTGACCCATCAACCCTCCAGCATGTGATTCCTGCAATAAGAGCAAACGCACAGATGATTCTGGAACACATAGTTTGTTAGCTCTAAACAAGAACCCATCATGTATGTGATATTTTTCCCATGCTTTACCAAGAGCACATAAGCGATATGGTTCAGCAAAATCATGATCAGTAGCATACAAATCATATAGCACTTCTAATCCAGGAATTTTAACATCAAGTTGAGTTAATAACATATTCTTCCTAGATAGAGCATCAACAACAATATTATCTTTTCCCTTCTTATGTTTAATAATGTATGGAAAAGACTCAATGAACTCAACCCACTTAGCAAGACGCTTATGCAAAGTAGACTGAGCTTTTAGGTATTTTAAAGCTTCATGATCAGAATGTATGATAAATTCTTTTGGCCACAAGTAATGTTGCCAAACCTCAAGAACTCTAATGAAAGCATACAATTCTTTATCATATATAGGATAGTTCAACTTAGCACCAAAAAGTTTCTCAGAAAAATATGCAATTGGACGACCCTCTTGCATCAACACACCACCAATTCCAATACCACTAGCATCACATTCAATCTCAAATTGCTTATTGAAATCAGGAAGTGCAAGCAACGGTGCGAAGTTAACAATCTCTTAAGTTCATCAAAAGCATGATCTTGGGCTGCGCCCCGCTCAAATATTACACCCTTTTTAGTTAAGTCATTCAAAGGTGCAGCAATAGTACTAAAGTTGGGCACAAATCTTCTATAAAACTCAGCTAGACCATGAAAACTTCTAACTTGACTCACATTCATGGGAGTAGGCCAATTTTGAATAGCTTCAATTTTAGACACATCTACTTCTACTCCATGCTGAGAGACAACATAACCCGAAATATGACCTTATCTTTGCAAAATGTGCACTTCTCAAGATTACCATAGAGTTTATTATCACGCAACACTTGCAAAACATGTCGAATATGTATAGTATGATCAGATTCATTGCAGCTGTAGATTAATATGTCATCAAAGTATACAACCACAAACTTTCCAATAAATTCACGCAAAACATGGTCCATCAGTCTCATGAAAGTGCTAGGTGCATTAGTCAAACCAAAAGGCATTACTAACCACTCATATAAACCAAATTTTGTTTTAAAGGCTATTTTCCACTCATCCCCTTCTTTCATCCTAATTTGATGATAAACACTACGCAAATCAATTTTAGAGAACACAGCAGCACCACTCAATTCATCTAACATATCCTCTAAACGGATAGGGTGACGATATCGAATAGTAATGTTGTTTATAGCTCTACAATCTATGCACATACGCCAAGTACCATCTTTCTTAGGAACTAAAATAACAGGAACATCACAAGGACTAAGGCTTATGCGGATATAACCTTTGTCGAGTAGCGCTTGTACTTGCTTCTGTATCTCCTTCGTTTCTTCGGGGTTCGTTCTATACGGTGCCCGATTGGGTAGCGAAGCTCCGGGAATCAAGTCGATTTGATGCTCAATACCTCGCAATGGTGGAAGTCCTGCGGGTACCTCATCCGGAAACACATCACCAAATTCCTGCAAAACATTAGAAACACCAAGAGGAAGAGGGGTCATGTCGTTAGAAACCAAAACCGTACCCCTGTACAAAAGCACAAGAGGCATGGCTGTAGGATCCTCGCTAAATTCTCTCATGTCTTCTTTGGTGGCTAATGAGACTAAGGAATTCACTCTCTCACTTTTCGTTATATCACTCACGACATTACAATTCTCTCACCTATCTAAAGAAGCATCCTCCAAGTTTACTTCAACTTTCTGACGAGATTCATTGACAATTTGCTGTGGTGACATAGGCTGTAAGTTTATTTTCTTGCCCTTGTACTCCAAGTGATATGTATTGGCACGGCCATTGTGTTGCACAGAACGGTCATAGAGCCAAGGCCGACCCAATAGTAGGTGACACACCGTCATAGGAACCACATCAAAGTCAATGCAATCCTTATACGGTCCAATAGCAAATTCAACACGCACCATGTGGTTGACCTTCATCTCACCATTGTCGCTCAACCACTGAATAGAGTATGGATGCGGGTGCGGTAGATACTTCAACTTCAGCTTGGTGCACAACTCCTTGCTTGCTAAATTACGGCAACTCCCGCCATCAATAATGACCTTGCAAGCCTTGTCAGGACCAACTAAAGCCTTTGTTTGGAACAAATTACAGCGCTGAGTAGATGCACTAGGCAACACATTAAGAGCACGCTGCGACACAACAATGGTGCGAGCATCAGACGGATATGCATCTTCACCATCAGTGTCATAGTCATCATCTTCTAGAGCATTAGGATCAACATCATCTCGAGTCTCATACACATTGTCCTCATTGATAATCATGACTTTGCGGTTAGGACAATCCCTCTTGAAGTGACCTTTACCACCACATGTGTGACAAACCATATCACGGTTACGCGCGGTAGACACGCCAGAACCACTCGTACTTACAGCAGATTCGGACTTCTTTGCATTAGACACATTGGAGACCGGCTTGCTAGGCGGAGTAGAGTAAGGTGCGGAGCGCGTCGATGGCGCTGGCGCCATAGATGGGGGCGCGCGAGGTGTAAACGCCCAGCTCCCGTGGTACGACCTTTGACCTTTGCTTCGTCAGCCAACTGTGATTCAGCTTCTCTTGTATGATGTAACAATTGATTCATATTGGTGTAACTATAGTGACGAACAATGCCTTTTATATCATACTTCAAGCCGTTGAGGAAACGCTGCATTGTCATCTCGAGAGACTCACGGACACGGCCACGCTGCATAAGCATCTCCATCTCCATGTAGTATTCATCCACAGTCTTCACACCTTGTCTCAATAGAGTCAACTTATCAAATATATTCCGCAAGTAATTTGTAGGCACAAAGCGAGAAGTCATTGCCTCCTTCATGGCACGCCATGTGCGTATAGGTTGCTCACCATCCTCATCTCGGTTACGAACAAATGCATCCCACCAACGCAATGCATAGCCATCAAATTCGGAAGAAGCAGGCTTTATCTTCCTATCTTCAGTATAATGTGGATGTAAGCTCCATAACTTCTCAATCTTGAGCTCCCAAGTGAGGTATTCTTCAACATCAGCTCCTCCTTCAAACTTGGGGATAGAAAACTTGGGCTTTCCCAATCCATCTTCCATCTTGTCCACGACCATTGCGGCCAAGTGGAGCCCAACCTCGAGGACGATTACCACGTGGTGCACCACGAGCATTGTGTGCGTCATCTTCAAGCTCAGGATCTTCGTCGTCGTCTTGTTGTTGTTGTGCGGTCAAATTCTCAACAAGTAAGCGCTTGTCAGCAAGACTGCGTTGTATATCCGTCATTTGATCTTGCATCCTAGTGACGGTCTCACTTGTAGTATCCAGCTTCTGGGAGATCCCTTGGACCGTTCCCGAAAGGGCATCATGTTGAGTGCGGGATTCATGTCGCATCTCATTACGAAGAGCTTGATACTCCCTCCAATTGATGATATCTGCAGAATCCTTGTTTTCCTGGTTAACAATTTTTGCATCACTAGCAGACATGATTAGTAGGTTAGTGCACTAAATCAAAAATATTTGGTGGTACTCTCACAACTCACTCAAAAACTGATAAGAAAAAGGAGATCTTACCGTTCCAAAGTAAATTAGTGTTGCTTACCACTTGCAGTAACAACTAGTGCACAGATGTAGCGAAGCAAATATCAAGGGTATAAGAACAAATCACACGGCAAAGTAGGATATATGTGGGGCTGTAGGTGGGCTACCTATTTGCACCAATAACAAGCTCTAGCGCTGACCGTAGACAACCAATGATACTCACACAAGGCGATATAATGGGGCAATGCAACTATATGTAGGAAAGGTTGCAATGCTCTAGAGAGACGCTAGCAAAGCTCAACGAGACATGCACAAGATTGCTCAACTACGGGTGCAGTAAAGTAAACTTAGGCCTTCACTTGATTCTTCTAGCACTTCACTTTTCTTTTTGGATTTTTCTTTTGTAACGCAGCTATGTAGCTCTTTTTGCTTCTTTTCAATTTTCTCTCTTTTGTTTTTTATTTTATTTTATGACACAACTCCTTGATAGCACGGCCAACAAGATATGCAAAGCACCAAAACCCTAATGAGCAGCCTGTCGAGCGGTAAAACTAGTCTCTTCTGGGGAAGTTCCTTGTCACTTTATATCGATAGGCTGTGTCTATGGTTGGGAACAAGCACACTGTACGCTATGTGGACTCGGAGTAACAAAAACTGAAACGAGATGATAATAGAGACTCAAACCCTAACAATACTAGATGCAAGAAAAAGATACGCAAAAACAACTACGAAAAGAAACTAAAACTTGAAATTAGTGCAATCTAAAGGCTATGGCAAACCCTAACCCTAATTTTTTTTGGCTTTTTCTGGATAGGAAACACTCACAACTCAACTATGGGGTGGATTGTGGATGGCTTACCGAGGAAAACTGGAAATCTGATACCAAGATGATAAGGGGTGGCCCGATCTTCTCAGTAAGCAACGGTGGTGATGATGATCACGGGGTGATTGCAGCGGAGGTAACTTGATGAAGTGGATGATAACTTGTATGACGCAACGAGATCTCTCGATTGGTCCCTGTCGCCAATGCAACAGCTCTCAACCCTGCAAGATATTCGCAACTCCACACACTTGCGCACGTAGCCGCCGACCACGAAGCGGTAAGTTGCAACCGTCTAATTCCCAATGGAACAGCAGATCACACAAGACTTTATCAGGATCTACACAATATCAAGCAATATGGTGTAGGAAATTCAATAGTTTTGCAGAGGAAACAACTAAGAACTAGGTTTTATCTTAAACGTGGTCTAAAACAACTTTGGGGGCGTCCTATGGACTTATATAGGCGTCCAGGACGACCTTAGGTCGAAAAAGTACGAAAATAACCGACCCAGAATAGATCTGGTCGAGACAGACTCGGAGTCGGCCGGTCTGGCGGCCGGTCGACCGGGTCTGGGACCGGCCGGTCCGGTTCAAACCGGACCTGGCACCGGGTGGTGACCGGGTGATGCTCCCGGGCATACTGGATAGTGCCCGGATGGCACAAGCGCCGCGGCCGGTTGAAACCGGGCTGACCCGGCGCAGGATCCGGTCGGACCGGGCCTGGGACCGGATGGTCCGGTGGCACGGCCGGTCGGACCGGATCTGGCACCGGCCTGAACTTCAGCTTCTCCTCTCGCGCATGCCTCCCGCTCCTCTCTCCCGCGTCCATGGGATGTCTTCATGTCCATCTCCATGTCCAGCTTCACGTCCATCTTCTGGTCCAGCTGCTCCTCTCCTCCTCGTGCGATGCTTGCTCCCTCCTCATACCTGATCATACATAAGTAATAGCACTTAGGCAGTATAAAGTTCTCATCAATCAAAGTATCGTTTAGGAACAAGTTCACCTGTTGTTTAAGTAGCTTCGCACGAGCTCGTGTCATTGGTCCAATCCTAACTTCATTGGACTTGAGCTTCACAACAGGATCATCTTCAACTTGCGATGACAGAGGTAGTAGTGAGGTAGGGATGTCCTCATCATTTAGTGGCACACGATCCATATCCACTACACCAAATCCGATCATCACGTGAGATGATGTAGCTTCAATGGTGAACATCAACATGTTGATCATATCATCCATATGACTCGTGTTCAACCTTTCGGTTTCCCGTATTCCGAGGCCATGTCTCGTACATGCTAGGCTCGTCAAGCAAACCCAAGTATTTCCGCGTGTGCAACATGGCTTACACCCATTGTATGTGAACGTAGAATCTATCACATCCGATCATCACGAGATGCTTCAAAACGACGAACTTTAGCAACGGTGCATACGAGAGGAGAACACTTTATTATCTTGATATTAATGTGAGGGGTCATCTTATAATGCTACCGTCGCGATCTAAGCAAGATAAGATGCATAAAGGATTAACATCACATGCAATTCATAATATGTGATATGATATGGCATTTCTTCTTATGCTTTTGATCTCCATTTCCAAAGCACATGAGCATGATCTTCATCATCACCAGCATTGCACCAAGGTCCATGGTGCCGCTTCATGGTTGTCCATTACTTATAACTACTATAACAACTACTTGAAATAAAGCTATTACATGATGAATAGACACGCGGGTCTTAACAAATTTAAAGACAACCATTAGGCTCTCGTCGGTTGCCATAATACAATAATGAAAATCTCATACATCAAATATAATCATCATCACATCATGGCCATATCACATCACCAAAACCCTGCAAAAACAAGTTAGACGCCTCTAATTTGGTTTGCATATTTTACGTGGTTTAGAGTTTTCGAGTAAGATCCAATCTACCTAAGAACATGAACCACAACGGTGATACTAATGTTGTCAATAAAAAGAGTAAATTAAATCTTAACTATGGTGAGAGAGACAGACACCCGCAAAGCCACTTATGCAATACAAGTTGCATGTCAAGCGTGGAGCAAGTCTCATGAGACGCGGTCATGTAAAGTTAGCCCGGGCCGCATCATCCCACCATCCCGCAAGATGCAAAGTACACTAACTAAAAACAACAAGAGCATCAACGCCCACAAAACCATTGTGTTCTACTCGTGCAACTGATCTATGCATAGACACGACTCTGATACCACCGAAGGGTTCGTTGCATGGAAAACAAAAAATTCTACCGTGAACATGAACAAAAACCAAGATCCAATCTAGGAAGAATCAAGATCTAATCTACGAAGATCGAAGCAACGAGATATATGTGAGACTAACCCTCGAAGATCCAAAGCCTACGAGATTAGATCTCGTTGTTGATGTAGTCGATCGTCCTGTGCTGTAATCCGGCAGCACTTCCGTACTCGGTCGTGCTACGGTGTCGATGAAGCCCGTCCTCTCCCCGTTCCAGCGGGCAGCGGAGGTGTGGTAGATCCCCTCAGAATCCCAGCAGCACGACAGCGTGGTGGCGGTGGTGGAGGAGAAAAGCTGCAGGGCTTCGTCAAGCCGGAGCAGACTTGCGGTGGAGGAGAGAGGGGGCGGCAGACTTTGGTGTGTTGGGGGAAGTGGTCGGCTGCCCCTCTCCTCTATTTATAGAGGGAGGGGCGGCCAAGGCAGCCCCTTGGGCCCCACCTACGCACAGGAGGAAAGGGGGGATCAGAAATCATCCCCTTCCAAGTTTGCTTCCCCTTCCAAAGTTGCTCCCTCGATTTTAGGGAATTGATCTTATCCTCCGGGATTTGATCTTATCCCTAGGGGGCTGGCCGTCTGTGCCTTGAGGGCTTGGTGCCCCTGGACCATTAGGCCAGGCTGCACTCCCTTGGCCCATGTGGTCCCTCCCGGGGTGGTGGGCCCACCGGTGGCCCTCTAGAGCCTTCCGAAGCTCCGATCAAACACCGAAACTTTTTACGAAGCCCGGAAAATAACTTCCCTTATATGAATCTTATTCTCGGGACCATTCCGGACATCCTCGTGATGTCCCGGATCCCATCCGAGACTCCGAACAAACTTCGGTCTCCATCTCATATCTCGAATCTACTTATGCGACATCGAACCTTAAGTGCGTCACCCTACGGTTCGTGAACTATGCAGACATAGTCGAGACTCCTCTCCGACCAATAACCAATAGCGGGATCTAGAGATCCATAATGGCTCCTACACATTCAGCGATAACTTAGTGATCGATTGAACCATTTACATACGATACCGATTCCCTTTGTCACGCGATACTTTACTTGTCCGAGGTTCGATCATCGGTATCTCCATACCTAGTTCAACCTCGTTTCCGACAAGTACTCTTTACTCGTACCGAGGTATGTCATCTCTTGTGACCTAGTCACATGCTTGCAAGCTAATCATACGACATTCCACCAAGAGGGCCCAGAGTATATCTATCCGTCATCGGGATAGACAAATCCCACTATTGATCCATATGTCTCAGCTCGCACTTTCCGAATACTTAATCCCATCTTTATAACCACCCATTTACGCAATGGCGTTTTATGTAATCAAAGCATCCTTCCGGTGTAAATGATTTACATGATCTCATGGTCGAAGGACTAGGTAACTATGTATTGAAAGCAGCAAGTTGAACTTAATGACTTGATCTCATGCTACGCTTATTTGGGTGTGTGTACATTATATCATTCATCCAATGACATAACCTTGTTATTAACAACATCCAATCCTCATGATCACGAAACCATGATCATCTATTAATCAACAAGCTAGTTATACAAGAGGCTTACTAGGAACTCCTTATTGTTTGCATAACACACATGTATCAATGTTTTGGTTAATACAATTATAGCATGGTATGCAAACATTTATCATAAACACAAAGCTATAATAATAACCATTTTATTAGTGGCCCCGGCCTGCACCAACCTATCTAGACAGCAACCTATCTAGACGCAAAGTTAATTTTGCAATATATAAATTTTATATAGAAAAGGTATTGTTGTTGGGTCTCAGTCCAACACAAACGGGCAAGGAGGAACACGGCCGTGTGTCTGTGTTTTAACCGAGACGAGCCAAGAATTACACATTTTGTGTCCAAAATGGGTCGGTCCGGTCGAGATAGTTAAATGGCATCTCCAGGGGTTAGGCCACAGACACCAAAATGGACAATTTTGGGTCGGGTCTACCCCAGTGACCCGACCCATTTTTTCAATAATGTTTTTTTATCAATAGAAAGTATTTTACATATTGCAAAAAAGAAAAGGACTTAAAATTAAAACCTTGGCTAGGGTTCGTGCCATGAACGCCTACTCGTCATCGTCGATGTCGAAGAACAGAGGCGCCCATGGCCAAGGCCAGTACAAAGCTGGTTGTGGCGCCGACAACAACGACGTTGGTGCGGAATGAGGTGGTGGCAGCGGCGTAGGCTTGGGAGGAGGTGGTGGCACGCGTACATGCCTACGTGTAGAGCTGATCGGAGGTGTCACCGGCCTACCCTGAGCCTGCGTGAACTCCCTCAATTGGACGGTGAGGCCGTGCCACTTGGCGAGCTCATCGAGATGGCTCAAGATTATGTCTCTCCTCACCTTCATCGAACTCGCCTCTACACAACTATGTGGTGTCGGCTAACGACCATATACTCGATGCTAGACCGGAACTTCAACTTCAACGAATCCGACGACTCGCAGTTCGACGAGTGGAATGAGGCGTTCGAAGCAGACGCAGAGGCACCGGAAGAGGTCGCACAGTGGGGCGAGGAGCAACCGTTCGACGGCGCAGGCGGCCATCTTGGCCTCCTTCAACGCGCACAATTTCCGGAGACTGAAGGAGGAAGAGGTGGAGTATATCAACCAAGCGCACTTGAAGCAAGTCGTCGAGAACTTGCGCCAGCGGGCGTCCATGGAGGAGGCAGATCGCCTGCCCATGGCGGCCGAGCGGCAGAGGCTGCTTCAGCTGAATGAACAGCGTCAGGCCGCGGCGTTCGCCCGCGAGCAAAGGAGGCTCGCCCAGAACGTGTAGTCTTGTTAGTGGCAACAAAGGGCGGATAATGACGAGGAGGCATGCCCGTCGAGCATCCCAACCAACGGCTAGTAGATTAGGGCTTAAGTCATTCTAGTTTAAAATTCATGTTTCTTTCAACTTTATGTAAATAATCCTAAATTTGAATGCAACTCCTGCTCAAAGTTAAGACAGTTAAGCCACTAGACTAAGGTGCAGATCTATTTTTGTGGTTCACGCGAACCTAAACAGTCACTTTGGAGTTCGTTTGGGTTGGACCGTGTCATAAGAGCATCTCCAGCCGTGTCCCCCAAACCGTTCCCTAAAGGTATTTGGTGCGTGCTCGGACAAAAAATCGTTCGCTGCGCGCCCCAAAGGCCCTTTTTATCCGGCGCGGTCCCATACGGTGTCCGGCACCCCGAGCCCATCCCCGCTACACAGGGGATGCTCCGGGCACGCCGGACACAACGAAATGAGAGGCGAGGAGGCGCGGGCCTGACGCGTCAGCGGCTCGGACGCTCAATCGCCGCCTACGTAGCGATGGTGCAGTTGCCGGGAAGGGGAACCGTCGCATTGGCAACCGCGTCGACCGACGCGCCAACCACCGGAATGGAGCGCCAACTCCTCGGAAGAGCAACCGCGTCGACCGCTCTCTTCGACTTCTGCGTCGCCGTTCATCTGCGCTTAATAAGACCCGTACGTAGGCGCTTTCGGATCTTTAACCGGCCGCCATTCATCCAAGCTTCTCACGATGAGCTACATCTCCGGCCTTCCATCTTACACCTCCGAGCGAGGGCAAGCCTCCAAGATGGCGTCATTGGTGGGACGAGTCCGGACGCCCGGCAGCGGCGATGATTCCCCGCCGCCACTGGACAGCACGGAGGAATGGCAGGCCGTGGAGGAGGAGGCGGAGGAGGAAGGTTCTGAGGAGGCGACGGCAGCGGTGGCCCGTGCGAAGGCGAAAGCGGACGCGAAAGCGAAGGCCAAAGCCAAGGTCAAGGCCAAGGCGCAGCCGGCGAGCACAGCGACGATGAGGAGGACACAAGTTCCTCCGACGCGTCGACCGACACCGCCTCTTCGGAAGAGGTGACGAGCACGAAGCGCCACCGTGATGAGGACGACGAGGCAGGGCCATCAAAAAAGAAGAAGAAGAAGAAGAAGAAGTTTAAAAAAATTATATGTAATTTGATTATTTTTTCGAAGTTTTTATATGTAATTTGTTTATGTTGTACCGATTTAAATATTAGTACATAGTTTCTTTTATCTATTAAAACGACAAAAAAGAGTATTTTAATATTTAGGAGCGACGTTTGAGGACGCGTACGGGAGCGACGTTCCCAAACACGACACGAATGAAACACGTCCCCAAACACTCAATCCGGCTCCGTTCGGGAAGAGGAGAGGGGTTTTCTTGCAGGCAAAAGGTCCGTCCATGTGACAGCCCTGGCTGGTTCGCTCAGGTTTTGTATCAAGCACAGCAGTAAACATCTACTTCTCCAGCTAGCAAGTGTGGAGCGTGGTGGCTGGCAGTAAGAAAGAAGGTGGAGAGGCAGCAGAAGGCGACATGGTAGATGATGGAATCAGGCAGCGGCCAGGCCAGTGTAGTCTGTAGGCGGGCGCATGGGTGGACCCTCGTGAGTGAAGGTGATGTGACGGACGGCGACACCACGCTTTTGTCCCATTCATCCTCTCCTCTCCTCTCCTCTTCTTCCCCTGCCGCTCTTTGCACTCTGCTCCGCCTATAAAGCTCGTCTCCGCCAGCCTCCACCCCTTCCAATCTCTCCTCTCTCAATTCATTTCATTCATTCATATCACCCTGCCCCAGCCTACTCCAATCAGTGAAGCTACCTAGCTCCTCCTCCTCCTCCTCGTCCCCAGCTACGCCGCCACCCGCCGCTCTACTAACCAACAACCCACCCATCCATCCTTCCTTCTCATATCAAGAAACACATCACCAAACAACAAGAAGCATCCAGGATGTTCGCCGACGCGGGGTTTGGCTTCTCGGCCTACTCGCCGCCGGGCTACTCGCCGGCCTTCACCCACCCGGACTTCTCCTCCACCTTCACAACCTCGCAACCTACTGCCGCTGCTCCTGGCCTCATGTCTCCCCTTCCACATCTGCCTACCGGGCAAGACGACGCCATCTACGCCCACCTCGTGAGTACCTCCCCCCTCCCCCTTCCCCTTCTTAGATCGATGCTTGCTTGCTTACAGTAATCTTGTCTTCTGTTCCATCGAAAAACAAACTAACAAACTGATAATAATTAACACACAGCACTTTGTGGTTTTTCCCCTCACTTGTCCTCTCTCCTAGAACGAACAACAAGAACACAGCGGCGGGTGCTTGTCTGAATCTGCGTCCTAGACCAACTTGGGAATTAAATTAAAATACTACTAAAATAAAGCTGGTGCACCCTCAATTCGCTTTGCACTGCCGCTGCCGCTGCCGCTGCCGGGGCCGCCGTCATTTGGACAAACCGGAACGTCGCTTTCCTCTTCTTGTTCTCGCTCGCCCGCTGAAATCGACCGCCTGTCGGGCCGAATTATTATTAACTTAATTGCAAACTCCTCACCTCATGTCATGCACCACGACTAATTATTTATATGGACACAGCAAGGGAGGTGTCAACTAGAACCCTCCCCCTTTTCTTCCTCCACTAATCAAACTAAATATCTATGTCGCCCATTTTTGTCATTGCCCCTTTCTTTGTTCCAACTATATGCTAATAAATAAGTGCTATACTAGTACTTGTCATCAACATCAATCAAACAAATACGCACACAGGCTGCAGGCACATTTTTAGCTACTCATAAACATCCACATCGTCCACGTCCTCACTCATCGATGATTCATCACTACACTCTTGTTTTACATACCTGTAACTCTCCTACTGATGGAGAGATGCATCTTTGTGCTGTTGGATTACTGCTGGTTTTCCCATCTTCAGATGTCACTTGCTCTGCTTCCTGCAAACACTACTCACGCCGCTAAATGAGCATCCCCCATCCAATGAGAATAATACAACTTTTCATTTCCCTTTTGGCCTTGAATCTTCCTACCAAAAACCTCTCTGATCTTTTCAAGAGGGTGCTGGGATATTAGCTGCCAAATCGAGTCCTTTTTGGCCAATTTAAGATGCTCATCAGATGCCCCTGTCCATCAGCCAATTGCAGCGGTATATGCTCTGCTCTGCTACTACCATACCAGCATGACAGTGACTTGCTCTTGGTTGACATGTGCATGAGCACACCACCTTAACTACACTACAACAGATGCAGACTTAGATATTGCTACCTAGCTCTAACACGTCTCCTACAGTCCCCACTCAACAAACCACTTGTCTGTAACTACTTGGCTTTATTTACTCTTTTCTCTTTACTCAATGAGTGAGTGAACTGCCTTGCCCATGTCTGTTAGCACTCAGTTTCAGTTAACTTGGAGATTACTATTATTGTACCTGTGATGAAATGAAGTACTCCCTCCGATTGATATTACTTGCCACTAGTATGGATGTACCAAGAACTAAAATATGGCTAGATGCATCTATATTAGTGGCAACTAATATGGATCAGATGGAGTAACTTAATTAATTCTGAGTGCCAGAAATCAAGTTCGTGTCTTTGTCATTTCATTTTAAGTCCATCAAGCTTACTCCTCAACCCTGACATATCATCTTTGATGTGAAAAATTAACAGGGAGACATGGGGCAGCCATCCTTGATATCGGAGTACGACCTGGGAGGGGAAGGGGACCTGTTCAAGGCTCCCGAGCCCATCATCGACGAGCCGCCACTGCTCGGCCTCGACGACCCGGTCGCGGCCGCCATCTCCATGATGTCCAACAACGCAATGGACTCAATGGACGACACGATCAAGGCCTCGTCCATGGGCCTCAGCGAGGTGCTGTACGAGTGCGAGAAGGAGCTCATGGAGAAGTCGGCGATCGAGGAGACCATCTCCGAGCTGCTCGACGTCAAGATCCCCATGCTGCAGGTCGAAGATGTAGTCACTGCTGGAGACGATGTCCGAGCATCAGCTGCTAGTGAGTGCTCGCTGCAGAAGAGTGTCAGCTCTGGGTGCCTCAACTCCGCGGAATGGATGAACGGGTCGGTGAGGCCCAACTTCCTGGACTTCCAGGGGCTCGACTTCGAGGCGGCGTTCGGGCTCAGGAGGGCTTACAGCGAGGGAGACATCCAGGTATGATGTGATCGATGATCCTTTTCTTTTCACTCTTGCACTGCACTACACAAAACCACACATATATGGAATTATTGTGACAAGCACTGGCTGGCTCTTGTTGTATCTCAAATGAAGAGCCCAGCTGTCGACAAAAGGGACGCCAAGTACAAAAACCGAACCAGAAAGGCATTGCTTTTGCACTGCACTGGACAAAGCTTGCTGTAGATGTAGTTGAGTTGTGTGCTTTTGCGCTAGAGAAAAAGGCCGTTAAGTAAAGCTATGAACATGACGCTAGCTAGCTACTGATGTGATGTGATTTCAGATGTTACTAATTCTGCCCAAAGCAAACTCTCCCATTAATGACCTGGCCTCCCCTTTAGCTCATACAGGGGAGGCATATACCTACTGTGCACACTCACCTACCGTGTTACTTCTTAAATTACTAATTAATATAACTTGTATTTTCCAATTTACACGCCCGCGTGAAGTATTTCGCAATGGTACATAAATGACATGTCATTCTGATGTGTGTTTAGGTGGATTATCATGCATGTAAAGATTTTTTTTCTCATATTGCAGGCATACTATTGGTTACTTAATAGAAATTTTACATTCTTTTACAGAATCTTGGTGCCAATACCCCTAGGCCCGGGAATTCAGGAAACGTTGAGAGGCTTGTGACCATCAGTGACCTGAAAACAGAGGAAAGGAAGCAGAAGCTCTCCAGGTACAGGAAGAAGAAGATCAAGAGAAACTTTGGCAGAAAGATCAAGGTATGCAAACATTCTGTTCTTTACACAATTAAGGTTGGCAAAATGCAAGATGAGTAAGTAATAAAATGTTTGCAATTCTCTGTCGCAGTACGCCTGCAGGAAGGCTCTGGCAGACAGCCAGCCAAGGGTGCGAGGGCGGTTCGCTAAGATGGATGACGGCGACATGCTCAAGCCCAGGAAGTAGCAAAGTAGATAATGGAAGGCCGCTGCAAAGCCAAGCCTGCAAGGAAGAAGGAAGACAAGACTGCATGCAAGGGGATTAAGCCGCTGCCGAGCTGCCAGCAAGCTCGGTGGCTTCTAGAAGCTTCTAGGTGACCTTCTAGGATGGCTGCCGTGCTGCGCTGCTGCCCGTCGGAATTAATTTTAGTTCGCTTCATCGATCCGCTCCGTCGGGCGGCGTGCATTTTCTATTTCCCCTGTAATAATATGATGATCCTTTTGGCTGCAAGAGAGTGGAGAGCAGCTCCTCTAGCTAGCTAGGCTCCTCTGGTGTACAAAGGGTTTGAAGATGGTAATAATAATAATAAAACTCGGCTCCTCTCTTGCCAGCCATGTAATAATCTTAATAGTCTTATTAATCTTAGTATAGTTTTATTATGATTGCTAAGCTGACCTTCTCATAAAGTAAACTGTGGTTTGCTGTCAAGAAGAAGAGAGTTTTCTCTTCCATCCTCAGACTTCAGCCACAAGTTGTGATGACCTATCTACCTAAAAAACAAATTGACCTGTCAGTTTCAAGGCCCTAGCATTCAACGGTGTAAGCCGCAAAGAAAAACTAGCCTTGCAAAATTCTGCCCTATTACACTTGGCGTCGGCCAAGCTTACTCTGAAGTTCCATAGATCCAAAACCATCTCGGTGAAAATCGCATCTTCGAAGACTCCCCCCCACCCACACATACACACACAAAAAACTCACAATCACACACCCATGAACGAAAACGGAAGGAAAAAAAAATGGACATCCCGGGCTACAATGACTAAAGGAAAAGTGCAACATCCAAATCAAGTTGGAGGAGAATAGTTCAAAATAAGGAACATCCATCCAAATCAAGTTAGAGGACGGAGATAGTTTGATTTAGACGTTACGATTGCTCGGTGCAGGCTCTACGACATTTTCAGGTTCTCCCTCCATTCTAAAATAAGTGTATTAACTTTTTCTAGGTACATGTGTATCTACAACACAAAATGGTTCTAGTACATCTGTATCAAGATAAATCTGAGACACTTATTTTAGTATAGAGAGAGTACAATTTTTTTTCGTTCGGCCCAAATCAGAGGTCACCAGAGTTCGCAACTTTATCACAATTTTTTTTTGAAACGGGCTTTATTACACTGTAGAGTCAATTCATATGGTAGGTGTTTGACATTGTTTATTTTGATACACCCTTCTATATAGTTGGTGAACGAGTATGATATTTGGCGTAATGCGGCGGATATATTATTAGGCTCTCGGACCTAATAATATAAAGGGTACAAGTTTTGAAGGCTAAGAAGGCTCTACCAGAGATGTGGTAGGTTTAGACAACAGAATCCTAGACTACCAAATACAAGTAACCGAATAGATCTCTAACACTTGGTGAAAGTTTGGAGTAGAATTTAACTTTGAGAAATACTTATATACACTACATTTTGGCATAGAGGGAACTGAACATTCAGTTACGCACTTGGGTAGATTTGACAGTCTGAATAAATGTAGCAGTAACTGAAATCATTTTTTTCAGTAAGTTCCAAAACCTGTACTCGTGCTTGGAAGTGATGCTTTATCGAGTCTCAAATTGTTTGTACGAGTAAAAAAATAAAGCAGAAAAGCATTTTCAGGTTACCAACTTCTTACTTGTGTAGTATTAAAAATATCATCAAACAACCTACTTCCCACCGATTCAGTTCTAGATTTTACGATAGTACCACAGCTCCCATTTGATGGAAATTAAGCGTTATTGTTTCTGGGATTGACCAGGCCAAGTGATGGAGGCGGAGAGTAGTCCGGGCGGCCAAGTAAAAATGGTAGCATCACTTGGAATGGTCAAGCGAATTGCATGCATTGTGAATGAAAATGAATGCATAGAAGGCATTTCCTTTTCTCCCGCGAAGAAAACAAGAGCCAAAGCCATGGCTTCGATGCACGCGTCCCATCTCTTCCTCCTCCTCCTCGCCGCCGGCGGGGTTTCGGCCCGCACTTCGTCCCTCATCAGGTCGACGTGCGCCGCCGTGGCCAAGTCCGAGGTGTCCACTCCTACCCGTACTGCATCCTAACGCTGTCGGCCAACCCTGCCGCCGCGTCAGCCACGGACGCCCGCGGTCTCGCCGCCGCCGTGGCCGACCTCACCGTCGCGAACGTGACTAGGACAATCGACGTCCTCAACGACCTCATACGCGGGCTCCAGGGCTGCGTCTTCGCGTACCAGGCCATGCAGGGCTCCGTCGCCGGCGCCCTCGACGACCTCCGCGCCGGCCGGGCGGACCTCCGCCCGGCGTGGTCCAACCTCAGGGCCGCCTCGTGGCAGCCGGATTACTGCGACCTCGACCTGCTGCAGATCATTAACAAGGACCCCATAAACGACGAGAACAATGCTAATCATTTGCTGTCCGGTTTAGCGTCCAACATCGCCGGCCTCATCGCCGCCGCGCCCGCACCGCCGCCCCTGCCTCCTCGCTAGCTACATCACTTGGCGTCTTACTGATACTGGCTTGACAGTGATTAAGTTGGTTTTGTGCAAGAGGTCCTTTTCCAAAATCCAAGGGAGAGCTTCCTTAGGCCATTGTTTTCAGTGCATTTCAGTACATTTTGTTTGTAGAAAGTTTGTCAATTTTTCTGAAAAAATTGATGTTCTTAATACAACAGCTCAGCGTAGTCTTATTCAGGGACAGAGGGAATACATGTTCATAATTTTTAGTTTATGCAAAAGCTTAGCGAGTGCTTTATTCAGGGACGGAGGGAGTACATGTTCATAATTTTTTCTAAAATCTTGGTCAAACTATATATAATTCGACTCAAAAAAAAGCCCTATTCATTAGAACGAGAGAGTGAACATCAGCTCCTCTAACTAGGCTCTTCTGGTGTACAAAGGCTTCAAGATGGATTTTTTAGAGCCATTCGACGCACTTTACTGATCAGCAAACATTGTTACATCGTTGATAAGCATAGCTATAATAAACGTAGAGGGTTCATCAACCCAGATACAATTTGAACCAGAATGAAAAGCATTCCTAGCAATCAAACTTCTCGAACACTCTCTTGCCAGCCATGGAATAATCTTTTTAATCTTGCTACTAGTATCATTATCAATACATCTCTGGTCTTTCCATGATTCCTGAAGCTGACCTTCTGATAAAGTAAATTGTGCTTGCAGTCAAGAAGAAGAGTCTTTCGCTTTCATCTTCAGCTACTACAAACAAATTGACCATCTTTCTCGATGCCTCAAATTTGAACAGTCCACACCACAAAGCAAAACCAGCTGTTATATCATATACTTGGCATCTTATGATCGCCACCTCCAAGCTTTCTCAAGTTTGATATATTCACAGCTATCAAGATTTCTATTGACAGATCGGTTACAAGTAGGACTTGGTGTAAATTTTAAATATCAACAGCAAGTAATTTGTAAATATCAACAGCAAACATTGTGTATTTGGAGCTTGGATACATTTTTGTTTTGTTTTGTTTCACGGCGAGCACTGAGAAGTCAGTGGTAAAAGTAAAACTTTATTTTCTCCCATCCTGGAGCCCCAAAAGGCATCTCACAATCACTCACCCAGGAACGAAAAAGAAAGGAAAACATAGACATCCGGTTACAGTTGCAGAAGAAGTGCAGGGAATGTAGGCCAAAAATGGAGAATAGATCAAAAATAAAGGACATCCTTCCAAATCAAGTGGCTGAAAACGATAGTTCGATGTAAACATCACGATTGCTCAATGCACGCTCTACATTCCAAGGTACTACAATTCCTTTTCATCAGGACTTATTGCATCGAGCACAAGGGACAAAAGCTCAGCGGTCGCAGCCAGCGTTATTACACTCAGCCATGGTCTAGATGGCGATTATGGAAAGGGAGTGGACTTCTGTTTGTTCTTCCGAACACGGTTGATTCACTCATTAGTTCACGCCATAAACCCACTTCTCCTCGTTGCTGGTGTAAGAGACCAGCTCCTTGGGGGTAAACCAGAGAGCGATCTCATCCTTGGCTGTCTCTGGGCCGTCGCTCCCATGAATAATGTTTCTGACGTTCAGGTGATATTGTGAGTACAAACACAGACATTTAAGAAATTCAAAATTGAGTTTATTTCAGTGTGTCTCAATCTTTCTAATCAACAAGACTACAACTAAACAGCGACGAAAGGAATCAAATAATGGATGATTAGATGCAAGGTGGGCATACGAAGTTGATGCACGGAAATTCTGAGTACTGCGTCACTGCTAGGCCTACTGATACAGAAAATGAGGTGTACCTTCCAACAACAACAGCGAGATCTCCTCTGATGGTTCCTGGCTCAGACTTCTGTGGGTCCGTGGCACCAATCAGTTTCCGGCCGTACTTGATAACACCCTCTCCTTCCCAAACCTTCAGATATATGGAACAGATTAATATATCACTGTTTGCCATCAAGAACAGAGGGTAATTTTATTCGTGTACAGGGATAGACTTGATTACCATGGCAAGTACAGGGCCAGAGCTAAGGAAGTCGCACAATCCACTGAAGAAAGGTCTTTCCTTGAGATCATGGTAGTGCTTCTCGGCGAATTCCTTGGATGGAACCACCAGCTTGATGGCAACAAGCTTGAATCCTTTCCTCTCAAATCGGGATACTATCTCAGAAATCTGTCTCAGGAGAGAAAAGAGAGACATCCATCATGATACTAATAGGAAATTAAAGAAATGCATATGCAAAAAAGACTAAACATTACAAACTAGTGATGGGCTGCATATTTTCTTTCTGAGGGGTCATCATGGGCTTCAATTCTTTTCTGACGGATCATGATGAGCTGCATATTTTCATTTTGAGGGATCCTGATGGGCTGTATATTTTATTTTTGAGGGATCGTGATGGGCTGCATATTTTCTATTTGAGGTATCGTGATGGGCTGCATGTTTCTATTTGAGGTAGCGTGATGGGCTCTGCATATTTTCCCTTTCAGGATTTAGTGATGGGGTGCATTTTGTCTTTTTGAGGGTGTTGTGATGGGCTGCACTTTTAAATTTGAGGTATTGTGAGTTTGTGATGCACAGCATGGTAAAATTAGATCGGCGTGTCAGTCTGACTGTAACTAGAAGATACCTAACATTACCAACAAACAAACCCGACACCAGAATGGGCCAGTACAACCCAAGCCCCTGCTATATACACTACCGAACAAAGGAAAATGTGCAATCCAACAAGACAAATGGAAAAGAGAAAATTATGCTGTATTAGAAATTTGTCCTAGAGAAAAAAAGAGACACCCATCAGGATCCTATAGTGAAATACCAGAATATATATGGAGACGAGACTAAACAGTACAAGCTTATGAAGGGCTTCATGGTAAAACTAGATTTGCATATCAGCCTACTGGATACTATGTGTGGCATTATTATCAGACCAACTTTATGAGCCATAATGCATCAGTGCATCCTGCCTAGGGGTGGACATAAAGCTCAAGGCTCGAGGCTCGGCTCGGGCTCGACAAGGCTTGGCTCGGGCTCAACTCGGCTCAAAGGTTGGGCAAGCCAAGCCTAAACCTTCCGGACAAGGCTCGAGGCTCGACAAGCCTGCTCGATAGGGCTCGCCAGCCGGCTCGAAGGCTCGATGTAATTAAAGAAATAGTCATACCTTTGCTAAAATTGTACCATCTCACAGTTATAAACAACAATTACATAGGTATAAGCTTATGATTAAGGGTCAATTTGTTTGAGCGTATGCATATGGAGAAGACGGCATCAGAAGAAGCTCCTAGAAACAATTTCTCTATTCTTTTGAGCTCATGCAGTTCGGTCATATTTGTTGTATTGATTTGTGAGAAGTCTAAAACAGCCCCAATTAAAAAGTTGTCATCTCCAGATCTACTGATGTACACCCTACTGAAAACTTCAATTAAACTAGTGACCAAATAAATCCCCACTAAAAAGTTCAGAACGTTAGTAGTACAAAAGATGAGTTATCTAAAGCATTAGCACAGAAAAGCTAGGAGTACCAAATCATGACAGACTGTTGCGAGCTTGCTGCATATACACCTGCCCAAAACCAAGTGATGGCGATTGGAGAGGAGGCCGGGCCAGGGATCACACGCGGTGAGACCCAGGCATACGTGCGTGACTCACACCGCGAACTGGTGGTCCAGCAGCGCGCGGACGAGGGACTGCGGCTCAGACGAGCGCAAACCTCATCGGCAGGCGGGATTTGAGGCGGCATGTGCGAGGCGATGCAGCACCTGTAGGCGAAGGAGGATTCAAGGATCGGGGGCGAGATGAATGTGGCCTGTTGTTGGGAACTCTAGAGACGGTCAGGTGGTGGCGGCCGGCGCAGGTGGTGGCGGCAGGGTGCTAACCCTAGGCCTAGCGAGCGAGAGGATGGGACGAGGTTGGCAGTAAGGTTGGGAAATCGCTGGGCTGGCCTGCGGAGCGCTGCCGCGTGGGGCTGTGGCGGCTGGCTCGCAAGCCGACCGAGCCAAGCCTCGAGCCCAATTTCTGGAACCGTTTATGTGACAAGCCGAGCCAGGCTCGACTCGAGAATTCGCGAGCTTGACCGAGCCGAGCCACAAGCCGGCTCGGCTCGACTCCACCCCTGATCCTGCCCACCTACTGATGATACTACCAAATTAAGGAAAAGTTCCAGAAGCTTGATGGCAACAAGCTTGTATCCTTTTGTACCAAATCGGGACACTATCTCAGAAACCTGTCCCAAGAGAGAAACCAGAAGACACATACATCATGATCCTATAGGAAACTAAACAGTGCAAACTTGTGATGGGCTGCATATTTTCTTTTTGATGTACTACTGCTGTGATGGGCTGCATATTTTCTTTTTGATGTACTACTGCTGTGATGGGCTGCATATTTTCTTTTTGATGTACTACTGCTGTGATGGGCTGCATATTTTCTTTTTGATGTACTACTGCTGTGATGGGCTGCATATTTTCTTTTTGAGGGATTGGAGATGCGGCATGGTAAGAATGGATTTGCATATCAGCATGCGTGCAGCTAGATAGATCAGTAGCATTACCACCAGACCATCTTTTCACTGAAAAACCTGACACCGTAATAGGCCAGTGCACCAAGGCACCTACTGTTGATACTACCAAATCAAGGAAAATGCTCCATCCAATAAGACAAACACAGAGGAGGAAAGAAAGGTTTCCCTCCGAATCCCCAAATCAATTCTAGTTAGGCAACTTCATATATAGGCCCACATGGTATCCAAGTGTACAGAACAATGGATAGCCGACAACAGATCTCAAGGCTAATGTGTGTGTGTGTGTGTGAAACATAATACACAAATGTCTAGTCGGCCAATGTGATAAGAGTAGTGTTGGATCTTCCGTTGGGTTAAGTGAGTGAAGTGTGGAGACGAATGCAGTACAAGTACACAGCATAACGAGGTGATAATACTGGAATATATAAACACTGTGGACGGAACAGACTGAAAACTCGTAAGCAGATGAGAAGAGGTGTGAGATGTGGGCTGGTTGGCACTCACGAGTCCTCTCTGGACGCCGTCAGGCTTGATGGCGATGAAGGTGCGCTCCAGCTGCAGACGGAGAGCGCGAGGGCTGGGTTAGTTACACATTGCATTTGCATTCTATCGATTGAATGGGAAAGGGTGTGGGGAGGGAAGGGTACCTCGGCCGCATGCACCTCCTGATCCTGGAGCATGTAGGCTGCATCCAATAGTAAAGGAAACCAATACTGCATGATCAGTACTGATAAGAGCGATACGACAGCGGTGATGCCATTTGCAAGTGTTGGATGTGAGAAACGAGGGGACTGACCAGCGGCGGGTATGCCGGCGATCCACCCGAACCGGTGGGCGGCGTTGGCGCCGGAGGCCTTGGTGTGGTAGGAGTAGGCGGCGGGGAGCCTGGTCCTGCCGACGTTGGTGAGCGTTGCGAGCGCGGCGTTCCTCCCATCTGCAAGAGTGAGCGAGATTTGAATCCCTGGTGCGATCTGATCTGGTGGTGTTGGAGCGAAATGGGTAGTGACAGACAGACAGACTGACCGGCGAGAACGGAGGAGCGGGCGGCGGCGGAGGAGGAGGCGAGGAAGGACCTGGCGGCCTTGCAGGCGGACTGGTACATCTTGGAAGAGCTCATGGCTACCGGCGAGAGGTGGAGGGCGAGAGCGAGATGGATGGGGGGTTCGTTTAAAGGCAGCGAGCGAGCGAGTGGCAAGCAAGGAATTGAATCGCTTGGTTGGTTGCTTTGCTTTGCTTCAGATCTGATGCGCCTCGCCCTCGAGTCGAGCGGTGGTTGGCGCACCTCTTGCTTATTTACCCTTTTGCCCCTCCCCTCCCTCCCATCGGTCGCACCGTCACGACCGGTTCCCTTCTGTTACAATGAAATGATATGATCTCAACAATGCCAGAATGACAATTTCAACGACACTGCATCGCTTCAGTTCCACTTCACACAAATGAAACCAACAACTAGTACCAAACGCAACTCCAAATTCAGCCAACTGTTCTATGTAATAAGTGCAACACCAACAATACTAACAATGAATTTGTATATTCTGCCAAACTATACTCCTCAACACTTCATTCCTACCCTCCTCATATAATTCTGCACAAAGCTTCTCACCACCTGTTCTACTTTACTACTTACAATGCAATGCACATTTCAAATCGATCCATGTGTCCACTCTCCAGTTGACAACATAATATCAATCCTAGAACAACAACCTACATGCATGCATGCTCTACACATCACCATGCTCCGCTCGTCTTGTTCTCAAGCTCATCACTCCTCAATTTGCAACCGCTCCTTACTGCTCGCACCCACGAATCCACCTGTCAAATTGCATGCCGTAAATTACTTGTACCGCCCACTTTCTCTACAGTCAGATACATAAAACCCCTCGAAAACTATCTTCCTTTAGGTTAAGACAAAACCACACCCTCGTTCATTCATTGCATACCTGTATCTCGCAGCTGCTCGAGCACTCAAACCTCAGGCCCAGCCGGGTCAGTATGTAGAACGCGTGCCGAGTCTTCCCGTCCTCCGGCACAAAGTTTGGAAGCTCTCCTACATCCACCACGTCACGCAGCATGGTGGACTCCAGAGGGCTCAAATCTGAAGAAACATGCACCATTACTTCACTGTCGGCCAGCCTTTAAATTCAGGTTCACCGGTATGACGAAAACATTATGGCAAAGGGAAATGTGGTTTTAAAAGGCGTATGTATTGGACAAATATGCTATTGGGTTCTTCATCTGTCATCAGATGGCCAACGCTGCATGCTTCCAAGTTTCGGTTTTGCTTACCTGTGGACTTGAGGTAGTAGTATATACACTGCCCCTGCAGGACGACAAAGCGAGGGAGCCAGTCGTCCACCTCCGTGTCGTCTATGATGGGTGGCTCCCCTGGAAGCTGACTCCACCTCTACACGCATCAACAAATATTACTTATAGTCATCAGCAGTCCATTGACCAAGCTCCACAGGAACAAAGCTATTTGGGGGAAAACACAAGTGCAGTGGTTTCTTACGTACACTTCTGATATAGAGGTACCCGCAGAGACGTGCGTATCTCAACACCTCGTCGATGTTTTCCAACCTAGAATGCAACGCTATATTAATCAATCAAATCTGACCCCAAAAAAAACACTGAATACATAGGATTTGATTCAGGTAAAATAATGCCCATGTTCACTTGAATACTGGAAGGAAGGGGTATTCAGTCATACCGAGCTTTTAACTGGGACTCCCTCTCATCAGCATCAGCGATTTCGCTTCGTAATGACTCTACCTCAGCTCTGGTCAATTCGATCTGATAACAGTGAAAAATGCTAGTGTCATAAGACAGTGTTCACAATACAGGACAGAACGAGAGATCATATAATTT
>NC_061511.1:206885166-206902285 GCF_022539505.1 Lolium rigidum | reverse complement strand
GATCAGTCATCCATGCTCTGTGATTGATGAAACGAATTGTCCCGTAATAAATTTCACCATGGGCTATAAACATGACTAATAAAATTCATTACTAATTAAAATGAAAATATGAAAACTGCAGCGCATATAGTTTTGAGTTGCCATAATTTAGATTTAATGGTTAACTAATCAAATCATAACTCGGTGTTGCTTGAACTCCGGATTAACCAAGCTTAACCATCAGATCACATTTATTTTTGCCAAGAAGATATGCAGATATAGAGATATCTATCATAAATAGAACTAGTACAATATAAAACTTGGTCCGGAACTACCTGTATCGCACCTCTTCTTCTTTTGACTATATGTTGCTTCACTCACTGTACCAACCTGCAAGAATTGCAGTACAATTCTCAAGTTCACTTTATAGAAACGACAACTGCATACTTGGCTGACCATATAGAAACTTTTTTACTGCAGCATCAGTGCGCTCCAACGCAATGCCATCTACAAAAATTAAGCGAGAAAGTGTCAAAAAATGAGTGCAAATCAAAGAAATTTTCTGTTAGAAATGTTCACTGAAGCCTGTCCATAAGGAAATCCACAAACTTTGCATAGAGGTACCAGTACGGTGAAGAATTCTGTAAAAAGAACTTGTATGATCGGAAGAAGATATATGGAGAAGAATTATAGCTGATTGAGAAAACTCACAACACAGAGTTATGCCGGTGGGAGCAATTTGGCAGGCACGGGACGTGACGGCGGCGGGCCAGTGCCGCACAGCTGGCCACGGGCGCAGGTCACCGCGCACGGGCTCGGGTGCAAGGCGGCGGGCATCGGAGACGGAGCCGCCCGCGGTCTCGATGGAGATTCGACGTCATCGGCGTCCGCGGGTCCCCAAATGTTCCCGTGCAGGGCGGCTCCGGGCAGGTCTCGCCTCGCCTGCAGGGTCGAGGCGGCGGGCAGGGCGGTTGAAAGCAGGCCTCGGTTGCAGGGCCACGGCGGCGGGCAGGGCGGCTGGGAGCAGGATCGCGGGCAGGGCGGCGGCAGATCGTGGCGATGTGGGCTGGGCAGGGGAAAGCGACTCGTGCGTGGTGGTGTTGGTTCGTGCGTGGATATTCGATTATCTGAAGAAGCGGTTTGTTTGGATTAGGCGTGGGATTATGGCGTCTAAGGGCATGTACACTGCTAGCTTGGGCCAGTTCTTTTGTACGTACTTTTTAAGCGCCCGACTCTTTCCTATGCCTCGACGCAAGAAAAGAAACAGGGATTTCCCTCGTAACTGCCGAAACTACTGGGATTGATTTCCTAGCGCCTCTGATTAAGCGCCGCGTTGTACATGCTCTAACACCGTTTTAGCAGTAAATCTAAACCGGTGGTTGCGGTGATTGGATGGTATGATTGTCCAGATTTACCGCTCTGGCCCTTTTAATAATACTCTAGTATTATCTCGCAAGTCGATTCTGGTTGGACTCGGGTTGCGCGGCGTCGAGTAGACTCCGCTCCGGCCAGTCCAATCTCCGCTCATTAATGCTCGATCGATGAGGTACGACCAGCGTGGGAAAGACCGGCCTACAATTGATGAGGAGCTGGTGGGCTAACATGGATAGGTAGTGACAGGCTCTTTTATTAGCCTGTCATTAAAATATTTTCAGTTCCAGCCACCTTTTAGAAAAAGATCAGTGACATTCTTTTTTATATGCCTGTCACTAGTATTTTGTACCAGTGACAGGCTTATATGTGCCTGTCACTGATACACTTACTAGTGACAGGCATAATTTTGTCTGTCACTAGTCACCTGGAGGCTATAAGCCTTTCTGCAGTAGTGTGTAATGGCCGTCTCTCCAACCCCAAGTAGCACATATAGCGTACTTCATCACCGGATCTATCAACCCCAGGAAGATCTGCTGTGACTCCCACAGAGTGCTTCTCCTAATGTAAGTCCCTTGTTTTAGCGCCATGTTCTGGGTTCGGATGCTTGTTTGTCTGAAGCTCTTTTAGTTCATTCCTAGCTATGACCGTAACACGTTGCTATTTTCTACTTCATTGCTAACTTTAAGCGATTGAACATTTTGGTTTGCATTCCCTGCTCTGTAGATGTAGCCATCATAACTTCTATCTTGCTCAGTCGTTGTTACAAAAATTATAGGAATTATAGTAACATCCTGCTATTATTTAGTTCACGGCCAATTTCAAGTAATTGCACATGTTGGTTCGCATTCCCTGCTCTATAGCTTTTGGCATCGTAACTTCTATATTTGGTTTACATTCCCTGCTCGGTAGATCTAGCCATCATAACTTTATCTTACTCGGTCGTTGTTACAAAAATTATGGCCTGCTACTATGTTGTTTGTGCCAATTTTTTACTCCATGAACATGTTGGCTTGCATTCCCCGTACTACGAGGTGATGCCATTGTTTTGTATCTAGTTCATTGTAAGCTAACAAAGTAAGGACTTAGTTTGGCATGCTATCACTCTGCTATCTAGCCTCGTAGTACAAATAAACTTGTCATACTACTAGATAATAATTTTGCGTGCCATCTTGTTCTTCAAAAGCTGCATTATTGACTTGTTTCTCGACTTGGCATGACGCTCACATATGGAAAGCTGAACATATTGGTTTGCATTCCCTCTTATACAAGTTCACGGGTGATCCCACTATATTCCGTATCTGGTCCATCCTAAGCTCCGACATTAACTATCCTCTATGTGTTGCTCATTACAAGTTTATATCCCGAAACATCTTGATTTGCAACCCCTTCACTATAAGTTCGGGAGTATTATTTAGTTCACGGCCAAAATGAAGTAATTGCACTTGGCACATGTTGGTTCACATTCCCTCCTCTTTAGCTTTTGCCATCGTAACTTCTATTTTTGGTTTACATTCCCTGCTCTCGTAGATGTAGCCATCATAACTTCATCTTGCTCGGTCGTTGTTACAAAATTTATAGCTCTGCTACTATGTTGTTCATGCCAATTTTGTACTCCACTGAACATGTTGGTTTGCATGGGACTCGGCGATAGTAAGCCTGCTTGTTTCATTCTAACATGCTCTGTTATATTGGTCTGTTGGTATGCGGCATGCACTCTTTGTTTGCTTATTGTGCGCATTACAATGATCTTGTTATAACGACGAAATGATGAGTTCCAAATTCTTTGGCAAACAATATTGCAGGTGTCTTTGCGTTTCCATTGTTGCTTGTCTTAACTTGTAATGTCTTTGTTTCGGATATAGGTGCTTGCATGGACAACTTAAAAGATTGCCGGATCGCTTCATTGTATTGCTAGGTTTAATTACCATTCAATTTCTCTCGGGTTACGTAATATTTTTCAAAGCCTTGCGAGTGATGTAATATTTAGTTAGTTTTTATAGTTCTTTCGCGCATTTTTTCTTTGGTGCTTGTCGTAAGTGAGGCTATCAGAGCGAAATCAATGCTTTGCGTAAATATTCTCGATATCTAAATCACGAATTCCCATCCCTTAAACGGCCCAATTAAGCGAAATCACATACGTGCCGGCCCGCAAAATCCTAAAGCGCCTTTTACGCCGGCATATAAACAGCAACTAAACGGGCTGGCCCACTTACTTATTGGGCCAGCCCACTTGATTAACTGTGGACCCCACACTTTTATTGGGCCGGCCCACTTGCTTTATGGTGCCCCCACCCACTACTGGGCCGGCCCACCAACTAGTTGGGCCAGCCCAATTGCTTTTGTTGTGGTCCCCACGTACTAAACGGGCCGGCCCTTTAAGACGAATGTGGGACCCACCTGTGTTTTTGGCCCGGCCCGCTAGCGTGTTGGGCCGGCCCACTTGCTCTATGGTGGACCCCACATACTAAATGGGCCGGCCCTTTTCCGGAAAGTGGGACCCACCTGTGTTTTTGGCCCGGCCCACTAGCGTGTTGGGCCGGCCCACTTGCTATACGGTGGACCCCACATACTAAATGGGCCGGCCCTTTAACCGGAAAGTGGGACCCACCAGCGTTTTGGCAGGGCCCACTATCTTGTTGGGCCGGCCCACTTGCTATATGGTGGACCCCACATACTAAATGGGCCGGCCCTTTAACCGGAAAGTGGGACCCACCAGCGTTTTGGCCGGCCCACTATCTTGTTGGGCCGGCCCACTTGCTATATGGTGGACCCCACATACTAAATGGGCCGGCCCTTTAGCAGGGAAGTGGGACCCACCAGAGTTTTTTGGCCCGGCCCACTATCTTGTTGGGCCGGCCCACTCGCTCTATTGTGGACCCCACATTCTAAATGGGCCAGCCTCTGTAACAGGAAAGTGGGACCCACTCGTGTTTTTGGCCGGCCCACTATCTTGTTGGGCCGGCCCGGTTGCTATATGGTGGACCCCACATTCTAAATGGGTCGGCCTTTTAACAGGAAAGTGGGACCCACATGCTAATTGGGTCGGCCCACTAACTTCTTGGGCCGGCCCATTTGCTTTAATGTGGACCCCACTTTGTAAATGGCGGCCCGATAACGGAAAGTGGGACCCACATGTCTTGTGGGCCGGCCCTTTTGCCTGTTGACCGGTCAAACGAGTGCATTCGGCCCGGCCCACATGCTTAGTGGGCCGGCCCATTAAAGTTTTGACCAGTCAACCTTAGAGGTTAGGCCGGCCCACGTAACTAATGGACCAGACCCGGCTATATAGTTGACCGGTCAAACTAAGTCGGCTGGCCCGGCCCGCAAACTTAATGGGCCGGCCCGCTTAAGACGTGGCGAGGCCTCGTGTGGGCCTACCATCTACCACGGGGTTTCAGTCGGTTAACGCCGTTAGCCGCCGGTTAACGGCGTACGCACGTGTCGGTTGCATGACGTCGGCGGTCAACGGGCTCCCGGAAACACTTGGGCAACGGTCCGATTTTCCGTGGCGGAAGGGCGCCCAAGCGCGACGGACCGAAAAAATCGTCGTAGGACTTTGCCTGACGCAGTTTCCACAACAGAACCCATATCGTCGGGTTAGGCCCATGGGCGACGAAAAATACCCCTTAGCGGACGATTTTGAGACGTTGTCTATCAGAACTTTTCTTGTAGTGACTTGGTTAAAACATGTGTATTGCGATGATCCCGGTAGTCCAAGCTAATTAGGACAAGGTGCGGGCACTATTAGTATACTATGCATGAGGCTTGCAACTTGTAAGATATAATTTACATGATACGTATGCTTTATTACTACCGTTGACAAAATTGTTTCTTGTTTTCAAAATAAAAGCTCTAGCATAAATATAGCAATCGATGCTTTCCTCTTTGAAGGACCTTTCTTTTACTTTTATGTTGAGTCAGTTCACCTATCTCTCTCCATCTCAAGAAGCAAACACTTGTGTGAACTGTGCATTGATTCCTACATACTTGCATATTGCACTTGTTATATTACTCTATGTTGACAATATCCATGAGATATACATGTTACAAGTTGAAAGCAACCGATGAAACTTAATCTTCCTTTGTGTTGCTTCAATACCTTTACTTTGAATTATTGCTTTATGAGTTAACTCTTATGCAAGACTTATTGATGCTTGTCTTGAAGTACTATTCATGAAAAGTCTTTGCTTTATGATTCAGTTGTTTACTCATGTCATTACCATTGTTTTGATCGCCGCATTCATTACATATGTTTACAATAGTATGATCCAGGTTATGATGGCATGTCACTCCAGAAATTATCTTTGTTATCGTTTACCTGCTCGGGACGAGCAGGAACTAAGCTTGGGGATGCTGATACGTCTCCGACGTATCGATAATTTCTTATGTTCCATGCCACATTATTGATGATATCTACATGTTTTATACACATTATATGTCGTATTTATGCATTTTCCGGCACTAACCTATTAACGAGATGCCGAAGAGCCGATTCTTTGTTTTCTGCTGTTTTTGGTTTCAGAAATCCTAGTAAGGAAATATTCTCGGAATTGGACGAAATCAACGCCCGGGGTCCTATTTTGCCACGAAGCTTCCGGAAGTCCGAGGGAGAGTCGAAGTGGGGCCACGAGGTGGCGACACACCGGGCGGCGCGGCCTGGGCCTGGGCCGCGCCGGCCTGCTGTGTGGGCCCCTCGTGACGCCCTTTACCTTCCCTTCCGCCTACAAATAGCCTTCGTCGCGAAACCCCCGGTACCGAGAGCCACGATACGGAAAACCTTCCAGAGACGCCGCCGCCGCCAATCCCATCTCGGGGGATTCTGGAGATCACCTCCGGCACCCTGCCGGAGAGGGGATTCATCTCCCGGAGGACTCTTCACCGCCATGGTCGCCTCCGGAGTGATGAGTGAGTAGTTCACCCCTGGACTATGGGTCCATAGCGATAGCTAGATGGTTGTCTTCTCCTCATGTGCTTCATTGTCGGATCTTGTGAGCTGCCTAACATGATCAAGATCATCTATCTGTAATTCTATATGTTGTGTTTGTCGGGATCCTATGGATAGAGAATACTATGTTATGTTGATTATCAATCTATTACCTATGTGTTATTTATGATCTTGCATGCTCTCCGTTATTAGTAGAGGCTGCGGCCAAGTTTTTGCTCTTAACTCCAAGAGGGAGTATTTATGCTCGATAGTGGGTTCATGCCTCCATTAAATGCAGGACGATGTGACGGAAAGTTCTAAGGTTGTGGATGTCTTGTTGCCACTAGGGATAAAACATTGATGCTATGTCCGAGGATGTAGTTATTGATTACATTACGCACCATACTTAATGCAATTGTCCGTTGTTTTACAACTTAATGCTGGAAGGGGTTCGGATGATAACTCTGAAGGTGGACTTTTTAGGCATAGATGCATGCTTGGATAGCGGTCTATGTACTTTGTCGTAATGCCCAATTAAATCTCACAATATTCATCGTATCATGTATGTGCATTGTTATGCTCTCTTTATTTGTCAATTGCCCGACTGTAATTTGTTCACCCAACATGCTATTTATCTTATGGGAGAGACACCTCTAGTGAACTGTGGACCCCGGTCCATTCTTTTACATTGAATACAATCTACTGCAATACTTGTTCTACTATTTTCTGCAAACAATCATCATCCACACTATACATCTAATCCTTTGTTACAGCAAGCCGGTGAGATTGACAACCTCACTTGTTTCGTTGGGGCAAAGTACTTTGGTTGTGTTGTGCGGGTTCCACGTTGGCGCCGGAATCTCCGGTGTTGCGCCGCACTACATCCCGCCGCCATCAACCTTCAACGTGCTTCTTGGCTCCTCCTGGTTCGATAAACCTTGGTTTCTTTCTGAGGGAAAACTTGCTGCTGTGCGCATCATACCTTCCTCTTGGGGTTCCCAACGAACGTGTGAGTTACACGCCATCACTACCCATGCCAACCTTCTAATGAGAGTAACTCTTTATCTCTTACACTATTTGATTGTCATCCATGCTTATCAAAGGAGGATGAATGTTATGTTCCTGTGGATTCTCTTGAAATATTCCCTATGAGTAAAACTTGTGAGAATAATCATGCTACTGTTATCTATGATAATCCATGCTATTTTGAAAAATCTTATGATAATGCTTTGTTTGTGCCTGATATCGAAATGCATGGTACTAAAGAGTTTTGCTTGGCAAATGTTTATGATAAATCTCTAGATGATGGTCCTATGTTACTTGATAATATTAATTGTACTACTAATGAAAATGGGATTGGAGAGGTCTTGACTTTATCTAGGAGTCCCATATCTTTTGAGATTGATCAATCATCTTGTTATATTATTGATAAAAGTGGTTTTGAAAGTTTTGATCCTATTATTTTTGAGCTTGATAAAAATTATGTGTTTGTGGATCATGAAAAGCATGCTTTATGTGATAGTTATATTGTTGACTTTATTCATGAAGCTATTGAAAATTATTATGAGAGAGGAAAATATGGTTGTAGAAATTTGCATGGAACTAAAACACCTCTCTATATGCTGAATTTTTTTAAGTTACTCTTGTTTTATCTTCCTATGCTTGTCACTTTGTTCTTCATGAATTTATTTGTGTACAAGATTCCTATGCATAGGAAGTGGGTTAGACTTAAATGTGTTTTGAATTTGCTTCTTGATGCTCTTTTTGCTTCATTTTCTATTTTCCATGTGAGCATCATTAAAATTACTGAGCCCATCTTAATGGCTATAAAGAAAGCACTTCTTGGGAGATAACCCATGTTTTATTTTGCTACTGTTTTGTTGTGTCTTGGAAGTTGTTACTACTGTAGCAACCTCTCCTTATCTTTATTTTATTGCATTGTTGTGCCAAGTAAAGTCTCTAATAGAAGGTTGATACTAGATTTGGATCTCTGCGCAGAAACAGATTTTTAGCTGCCACGAATTTGACTAGATCTCTCTGTAGGAGACTCTAAAAATTCTGCAAAATTTCATGCGTGTTCCTCAGATATGTATGCAACTTTCATTCGTTTTGAGTTTTCTGATTTGAGCAACGGAAGTACCTCTAAAAAATTTGTGTTTACTGGCTGTTCTGTTTTGACAGATTCTGTCTCTGTTTTTTGTATTGTCTCTTGTGGACTTTAAGTAAGGCTTTCTAGACGTGGAGAGCTGTAGCTAATGTTTTATTGAGTTCTTGCAATGTGTCACTACAGGACTAAAGTGGATTAAAGTTTTTTGAGTACTAACCCCTCTAATGAAGTTTATGAGAAATTTGGTGTGGCAGAAGTTTTCAAGGGTCAAGAGAGAAGGGTGATATAATGTGATCAAGAAGAGTGAAGAGCCTAAGCTTGGGGATGCCCCCATGGGTCACCCAAGCATATTTCAAGAAGACTCAAGCGTCTAAGCTTGGGGATGCCCAAGGCATCCCCTTCTTCATCAACAACTTATCAGGTCACCTCTAGTGAAACTATATTTTTATTCCGTCACATCTTATGTGCTTTACTTGAAGCGTCTGTGTGTTTTTATTTTTGTTTGTGTTTGAATAAATTCGGATCCTAGCAATCCTTGTGTGGGAGAGAGACACGCTCCGCTTTTTCATTTGAACACTTGTGTTCTTAATTTACTTTAATATTCATGGCGAAAGCTGAAAGCCGCTTCATTTATTGCTATTTGGTTGGAAACAGAAAATGCTTCATATTGTCTTGAATAATTTGATACTTGGCAATTGTTTTGAGCTCTCAAGTAGATCATGTTTAAGCTCTTGCATCATGTAGTTTAAACCTATTATTGGAGAACTACCGTAGAGCTTGTTGAAATTTGGTTTGCATGATTGGTCTCTCTAAGGTCTAGATATTTTCTGGTAAAAGTGTTTGAGCAACAAGGAAGACGAGTGTAGAGTTTTATAATGCTTGCAATATGTTCTTATGTAAGTTTTGTCTGTACCGGTTCATACTTGTGTTTGTTTCAAACAACCTTGCTAGCCAAAGCCTTGTACCGAGAGGGAATGCTTCTCGTGCATCCAAAACCTTGAGCCAAAACCTATGCCGTTTGTGTCCACCATAACTACCTACTATGTGGTATTTTTACTGCCATTCCAAGTAAATACTTCATGTGCTACCTTTAAATAATTCAAAACTTTATTACTCCTTATTTGTGTCAATGTTTTATAGCTCATGAGGAAGTATGTGGTGTTTTATCTTTCAATCTTGTTGGGCAGCTTTCACCAATGGACTAGTGGCTCATCCGCTTATCCAATAATTTTGCAAAAAGAGCTGGCAACGGGGTTCCCAGCCCCAATTAATTAACCTTCACTAATAATTCTCTTCACATATTTTGCCCTGATTCATCAGTAAGCAACTTAATTTTGCAAATAGACACTCCTTCATGGTATGTGAAATGTTCGAAGGCACCCGAGGATTCGGTTAGCCATGGCTTGTGAAAGCAAAAGGTTGGGAGGAATGTCATCTATAAATAAAACTAAAATACAGGTGTAAACAAAAGAGAAGAGGGATGATCTACCTTGCTGGTAGAGATAACGTCCTTCATGGGAGCCGCTCTTGAAAGTCTGGTTGATGAGGTAGTTAGAGTGCCCACTACCATTCGTTGACAACAACAAACACCTCTCAAAACTTTATTTGTATGCTCTCTATATGATTTCAAAACTTAAAAAGCTCTAGCACATGATTTAATCCCTGCTTCCCTCTGCGAAGGGCCTTTCTTTTACTTTATGTTGAGTTAGTTTACCTACTCCTTTCCATCTTAGAAGTAAACACTTGTGTCAACTGTGCATTGATTCTTACATGCTTGCTTATTGCACTTATTATATTAGTTTGTGTTGACAATTATCCATGAGATATGCATGTTAAAAGTTGAAAGCAATTGCTGAAACTTAAATCTTCCTTTGTGTTGCTTCACACCTCTTATTAAGAATTTATTGCTTTATGAGTTAACTCTTATGCAAGACTTTTTGATGCTTGTCTTGAAATTACTATTCATGAAAAGTTTTTGCTATATGTTATCTATTTGTTAGCAAACTATAGATCATTGCCTTGAGTCACTTCATTCACCTCATATGCTTTACAATAGTATGATCAAGATTATGTTGGTAGCATGTCACTTCAGAAATTATTCTTTTTATCGTTTACCTACTCGAGGGCGAGTAGGAACTAAGCTTGGGGATGCTTGATACGTCTCCAACGTATCTATAATTTCTGATGTTTCATGCTAGTTTTATGACAATACCTACATGTTTTGCTCACACTTTATAATGTTTTTATGCATTTTCTGGGACTAACCTATTAACGAGATGCCAAGGTGCCAGTTCCTGTTTTCTTCTGTTTTTGGTTCCAGAAAAGCTGTTCGGGCAATATTCTCGGAATTCGACGAAACAAAAGCCAAACCTCCTATTTTACCGATACGGACCCAGAACACCGAAGGAGAGACGGAGAGGGGCCGAGGGGGCCCCACACCACCTGGCGGCGCGGCCTAGGAGGGGGCCGCGCCCAACTATGGGGTGGGCCCCTCGGGACCCCTCCGACGCCGCCCTTTCGCCTATATATTCCTCGCGACGCGAAAACCCTATATCAATCAATCATATTCCAGAAAGACTCCAGGGGCACCGCCGCCATCGCGAAACTCCGTTTCGGGGGACAGAATCTCTGTACCGGCACGCCGCCGGGACGGGAAAGTGCCCCCGGAAGTCTTCTCCATCGACGCCACCGCCTCCATCATGCTCCGTGAGTAGTTCCCCCATGGACTACGGGCTCTAGCAATAGCTAGTTGGTACTCTCTCTCCCATGTACTTTAATACAATGATCTCATGAGCTGCCTTACATGATTGAGATTCATCTGATGTAATCGGTGTTGTGTTTGTTGGGATCCGATGAATTGTTACATTATGATTAGTCTATCTATAAGTTTGTGAAGTTATTGTTGCTGCAATCTTGTTGTGTTTAATGCTTGTCACTAGTGCACGAGTGGCATGATCTTAGATTTGAGCTCTATAATTATTGCTTAGATTGTATCTACAAGTTGTTTGCACATGTCTATGTCCGGAACCCGAGGCCCCGGAGTGACGAGCAATCGGGATAACTGGAGGGAAGGCTTAGATATGAGGATCACATGTTTTCACCAAGTGTTAATGCTTTGCTCCGGTGCTCTATTAAAAGGAGTACCTTAATTACCAGTAGATTCCCTTGAGGCCCGGCTGCCACCGGCTGGTAGGACAAAAGATGTTATGCAAGTTTCTCATTGCGAGCACGTATGACTATATATGGAAAACATGCACACATGATTAATAAACTTGATGTTCTGTCTTAATGCTATTTCAATCCTATCAATTGCCCAACTGTAATTTGTTCACCCAACACTTGTCACTTGTTATTGGAGATCTACCACTAGTGTAGATAGCTGGGAACCCCGGTCCATCTTTCATCATCAAATACTCACTCGGTCCTATATATCATTAGAAGTAGTATCAACTATTTTCTGGTGCCATTGCTCTCATATTACTGCTACTGATGCTGTGTTACTGTTACTATTGCTCTCATATTACTGCTGCTTTCACATCACCCCTGTTACTAGAGCTTTTCCAGGTGCAGCTGAATTGACAACTCAGTTGTTAAGGCTTATAAGTATTCTTCGTCTCCCCTTGTGTCGAATCAATAAATTTGGGTTTTACTTTCCTCGAAGACTGTTGCGATCCCCTATACTTGTGGGTTATCAGAACCCAGCTATAAAAACGGATCGTCAATTAAATTAATGATTTAACAAAAAATGTATTGATTTTTCGGATGCGAAAAAGGTTCCATGCATCATCTGAGTGTTAATTCATCCGCCCTTAAAGGATCGGATGCTAACTATCACCCATGTTTGCAGAAAAGCTTTGCAAGGCACAAGCCTTTATTAGAATTTCTTTGAAACCCACTTTTGTTTCTCTGTACAAGGACACACAACAACTGGTTGCATACTCTCTTGGTTCCATAAAACAACCCTATGTTTCTACGAATAAGAAGCAAGCATTTTTCTGAAGATTTAACTTTTCCAAAAGAAAAAATAGCCTGACTATATGATGATTATTTGATATAAAACTGGTATCACTAGAACATGGTTTTCAGAATGAATCTGGCGGTACCAATTCTATGTAACATAATTGGGAAACAATTTCTCAAATTTTAGGTTAAAATAAAAAATCTCGAAAATCATGTGAGCCTTGTTCATTGGAATGGAGGAAATAAAGTTTAGCATACATTTAAGTTTTTCGAAATTTGACAATGTTTCCAGACTAAAAGATGAACTTCTATGGTAGTAAACCAATATAAATTTATCCGGTACAAAATAATTTATAGAGTGTGTTTACTAAATATTACGAATATTGATACTTTCTTGTATAAATTTGGTCAAATGTAACATTTTTTATTTTGGCAAGATTTAAATAGACCTTTTTTTGGTATGTAGGTAGTAGTTACTAATATATCCTAATATTATGATGTTTCATTATTTATTCTACAAAACAGAAAAAAATTTATCGCTACTCCAACATAAGTTGATAAACAATGGGTCAAGGTCAAGGTAGCCGCTACCTAAAAGAATTTGTCAAGAATTCAGAGAATAAAAGTATGATCATCCATGTAAAATAACATCATCCAACTCGGATGTGGGTAGCTGGTTGGGCAGTTTTCACCCAATTTTTTAGCAGGCGGGCGCTTAAGTTAATTTTGATTTAATTACTACTATTTTCTTCTCTGTAAGCATTTGGATAGGCATCCGCAATTGTACATGTCCTAACAAGAACGTGTCCTAAGTGGACCACATGAGATATAAGGATGTACTCGTTTCCTTGCTAGAATTTTCTAATTACTCAAATCATTTATTTGATACTACTTGCAAGATATTTGTATTAAAGTGTACATTTTGGATATATGTATCATGACGAGTAGTGATATTTCATTTAATATATGCAAATCTACATACACAACCACATGTACACAATAATTTCAGAAAATGTCAACATCCACATGTTTCACTTGTCAGTGAACTTTTTTCAATGTCATCAAAACAAAATAAAAACAAAATTTATTATCACATTTAAGATAAAAAATATATATAGCATGTAGCGATTAGTATGATTCTACATTACACAAAATAAATCCTAATAATGGACATGTTTATTAATTTTTAGTGACATGATATGGTTAACTATATAGACTATGCAACATATTGAGCTTATTGTGTTGATGAAATAATATTGTATAAAAATTAAAATGTTTAGTATAAAAAAATAAAAAAATGATATTGGTGGCTTGCAGGATGGAATGTTTTTAGTATTGTCATCAAGGTAGAATGAAGAAATTTGTTTAGAAATTTGAAATCCATGGATGTTTCCGAAAAAATGCACCGACTGAATCAACCTAGAACAACTCTAGAGCCTTCCCCATAACATGCGGCTAGGTGAGGAATTGCAGTCTTGCCTTGCTGGAAGGGCAGGGCGAGGTGAACTTGTCGAGAAGTGTTCTTCGGGGAGCCATCCTTCCAAATTCTTTAACTCGCACTGCAACTCCTAGATGCACTCCCGCAGCGGCGAGAAGCAATAGTCCAATCTCGTCCACCTCCAGCTTGCATCTTCTTGTGAGAAGTGTCAAGAGGTAGAACATGAGCGAAACCTTATTGGCAAGTGGGTCCAGCTAGCTGAGCAACCACAAGAATGTCATCCAATGGCGTGCCCAATCTGCTAAACTCCATGATCTTGGCTTCATGTCATCCAAAGTAGATATGTCCTTGTTTCTCTACAAGTTAGGTGTTACTATATTTATGTTGATCTATGTGGATGACATTGTTATGACCAGGCTCCTTAGATCGGGCTGCTCTATTAAATGATTTCAGTCAAGATTTTGCTCCGCATGATTTCAATGAATACTTCACTTCATTTTGGACATGGAAGTGAAGAAAGTACATGGGACATTAGTCTTAACACAAGCGAAATATGGTGTTGATTTACTTAGTAGAGTGGGCATGCATAATCGTACACCATGTCCCAGACGACTATCTTGTTCCAAAAAGTTGTCACTTACATTCATGGCCCATGTTGCCACAAACCTGGCACTAATTCAGAAGCCTTACATACTTTACCAAAACCGGTTCATGTTTTCCACCACGAACCATTTATACCGCAGCTTTTAGAGGGTTTCTGACATCTAGTTTAACCCTAACACGGTACGTAGAAGTTTCTGGCCTCAGTCGGCGGCTGGTCCTTGCTCTCAAAAACGACGTCATCAAGGTCCTCTTCTCTCAATCCCAGATGATTCATCATCATCTTCAAGCCTCCATCACCTTCGCTCAAAGTTGACCCATCTTTCTCCTTCGACATGTCACAGAACCACGTCCAAAAACACGATCCACTCCCATAACCCTAACTCCACCCTCCCGCTAGTGTGAACCAAGGCTGGGCAGCAATACCAAATTGCCCCGAGATCAGCCCAAGAGCACCAACGGCAAGGAGATCGATGGAATACTAGAAGGTAGATCGCAATGCTAGCTACCCTGCGAGAGAACCATAAACCCTAACTTCAGGGAAACCGCATCAAACGCGAACAGATGGTAGGTTGGATTTGACTTATGTACCGACCGGTCTCCTGGATTCGGTCCACCCTCGATGCGGCCATGCATCCGACTCACTCACGAGCACAGAGCTCTCTCCTGCCACCCCCATTATCCGCCGCTTGCCGACCAGCGCAGATTAGGCTCCCTTCTCCCACTCCACTCGTCCATCGCTGATGCATCCCCATCCATGCCTCCATCTGCGAACCCTACAGCACCTTGCCCATCGCCGATGATGTTGACCACTGCCGCCGCCGGCAGCCCGACACCAATCTCCACGCGCATGCTCAACGTACGAGTTGTGCCCCAGTCACCAGCATGAACCCTCGTCTACACACAATCTCAATCTGACTTCAAAATCGGATGCATTGCAGCTCCTGCAGTTACTTGCGCCCCCGACAGCTGCTTTCGCGGATACTCGGCGAGGGTCCAAGCGTTTAGCTGAAGGATCCTCTATCGCTTGGCCTCCATGAGCAGCCGCCCAGCCTCCTCGGTAGGCAACCCCTCGTGGGAGATCGCCATGACGCGTTGGAATAGCTGTTGGTCAGCCTGATCTAGGGTGCGGGTGGCGTTCCTCCGGTCTTGCGCCAGCCGAAAAGACTCAAGTATCGATGCCTGCTCCGGATCGTCAACTGGCTCCTGCTCCTCCTCTTCCGCTTCGCGTTCCGCGTCGACCTCAGACTGCGCATTCTGGAGGACGGGTCCCGCTATGTCGGCCTCGTTGAAAAGGTCTGAGTGTTAATTCATCCGCCCTTAAAGGGCCGGATGCTAACTATCACCCATGTTTATAGAAAAGCTTTGCAAGGCACGGGCCTTTATTAGAATTTCTTTGAAACCCACTTCTGTTTCTCTGTACAAAGGCACACAACAACTGGTTGCATACTCTCTTGGTTCCATAAAACAACCCTGTGTTTCTACGAATAAGAAGCAAGCATTTTTCTGAAGATTTAACTTGTCAAGAAAAAAAATAGCCTGACTATAATTAGTTTCTGCATAATGTTTGTCAATAATTTTCGAAAGGGGTGACGAATAATAAACAAACCGCCTGCTGTTCTACAAGACATTATAACAAACAACACCTTGAATGAATAGATCTTGCAGCATCAAGACAAGCCTGCAACATATAAATACATATAGTTTGATCACAACGAGTAGCAACGCAACGAGACAAAGAGGGGAAGAAAACATGGAGCGATCAGTAGGCACTTGATTTTTTTCGAGAATACACCTTGGAAGGTGTATCAACAGTAGACACTTGATTAACCTGTCTAGACTGTCAAGCAAAGCATGTTACACCAAAAACACTTAGGAATTCTTGTGATGCAAGACGCTATGCTTCTTGAGAGCTTGGCCATCTTACAGATCTCTGTCATGGTACCAGTGAAACGAGGCATCTCCAAGCACATAGCCAATGAAAAGCCCTCCCACGGTTTTGAAGCAATCATGAACGATGGCTGATCGCCGGCACGAGCGCCTACAGATCAGATGACATCGAGTTAACACTAAAGCAAGCATCGCATAGCATAGCATAGAGATAATTTTACATGGGAGACAGAAAATAAGTGGAGTTACCAGCCAGGGTCATCGTGCCTGGGTTGGATTTGTACAGAGAGTTGATTCATCAGGTTGGTGTATTTTTGGCCTACGCTGCCCTTAACAGTGTACTTTGCGTTGAACCCAGCAACCAGATTGTAGAGCTCCTCTGTCTTATTGTCGATCAGCGCCATGCGAATCGCGGCATCCTTCTTCTGGTCGGCCGTGAGCCCATGCGGCTACAGATGCAAAGCAATATACGGCGATTATTTCGTCTTCCTTCCTTCTTTAGATTTTGCAACGAAAAATCCCAGCTTTAAGCATCGACTGAGTTTGGGCTACGAACAGAAAATCGACAGAATTTTTTTGCACGCAGTACCTTGGGGTTGACGGGGCCGGTGTTGACAAGCCTTGGAGGCTCAACGGCCCGCTGGACGCTGATCCTCCTCGCCGCATGTCGAATCGCGGCGGCCATGGCTGCTCTCGATTTCTTCGGATCCTCGCGCTGTCTACGAAGGCTCACTTGGAAAGAAGGGGAATGTTGTGGGTATACTTCATGGGTGTACCATCGACAGTGCCTAGATCCGGCAAGCCCGGGTGGCCCACAGATGGTGATGAGGCATGTGGCCCATCGGGC
>NC_061511.1:206864783-206885066 GCF_022539505.1 Lolium rigidum | reverse complement strand
GCGCGTTGACATCCGCATCCGGAGGAACGCCCGTGGTCACTTCATCAAGGTCAAGACCCGGAGTATGTGCTAGGCACATAGTCAAGGCCATTGCAGCTGCGCCTCGGGCTGAAGAAGCTTGCAGATCCGTCACCAGCTCCGGCAGAATATCCATCTTGCCAATGAGCTTGCGCACATCACAAGTGCGGCTCCTCTTGATGTTCAGGTTATGGCATATTTTGCGGGAGGCGGAGATGAGATCCTTGCAGTCATCGCCCGCGAGTTGCAGAAGGTCGTCACGTGGGAACAAGTTTCGGCGTTGTTCCGGGTACCCAAGCGGCTCTACATAAAAAGATAATCAGGATATAAGCATGCAATTTGAGCACAAAGTAAAAAACAATCGGAGCATATATCTTGACAAGGTTCCAATATCATACCCAAGATGTTTTCATTGAGCAAGTCCCAGTGCTGCTCCGCTGTCTCCATAAATTTCCGGAGTCCACTAAGCTCTTTTTGCTGCCTCCTGATGGTCTCGCTGTCAGCATTCTTTTTCAGCTCCAGCTCGCCCTTCTCCCTGATATGCTCGGATTTTTTCTCCGCCAGCTGCTTTTCGGCCTGCTCTTTTTTCAATTCTGCCTCCTTTAGTTTCGTTTCCAGTTCTTGGTACGAGGAGCGCAGATTCTCAAGTTCAGTCGAAGCTGTTGCAAGGGAGGAGGATGCACCTATAATAACATAAGTTAATAGCAAGTTCAAAGTCGGAATTTGGTTAATGACGAAGTAGGCGGAAACCAACCTTGGGCGTCCGCCAGCTGTTTAGCCAGTTCGGCATTTTCATCCTTCAGGGTGCGGATATTTTCCGCCTGGCTCAGAGTAACGCGGCGCTGCAGGGCAATGTTCTTGTGCAGCTCGTAGTGCAGCGCCTGTTGTTCCTGTAAAATTAAAAACAGTGCAGGAGTAAAAATTCCGCCTGTAGCAGTGGTTTCTCTTAAAGCATCATTGCCGGAACCTCTTTTCCGCCATAATGCTTGGGGGCTACTGGTTCATTCTAAAAAACTTTCCCGGAAGAAATCTTTCTCTAAGCATCTAATCGCTAACTGCTTTTTCGAGTTTCCGCTTACATGCTTGGGGGCTACTGGGGAGTACCTTTTGCTTGCAGATGAGTTGGTCGAAGAACTGGCCAACATTTTTCTTGAAGTCTTGGATTTCCGACGTCCTGGAATCAGGTTTCCCCCAGGCGTTGTTCAGCATGGCGTTGAGCAGGTCTTGTTGAAGCTCCCATTTCTCCGCCTCAGTCAGCTTGTTGAAAAACTTGGTGGCATACGCCTTGGGGGTGGAAGTGGTGTCAGCCGGATCTCCAAAGTTCTTCGGAAAAAGGACCATATCGCCAGCACCTTCTCCAGCTTTTTCGGAAGAAGTTACTTCAACCTCTCCTCGGACTTGTTTCTCCGCCTCTTCTTGGGCAGGGCCTTTGGCCTTTGGATCTTCTTCGCCTGCGTGTCCGCTGCTAACCGGAATTATTTCCGGTGGAGTGTTTGCGGCAGGTGGGGGAGATGGATCCGCCTGAGGGGGCGACGGTTGGGGAGTTGGGTGAGAGGCACTTGGCGGAACTGGAGTTGAGGGACCAACAGCCGGAGATTTCTTCATATACTTTGTGATAGGTTCCTGGCTGGTGGTCCGCGCAGTGGTGGTTTTCGGATTCCTGCAAACAAGTGAAAGGGTTTAGACAAGAGATAATTTCGTTAAGTTAAAACCGCATCATGACTCGGAAACTTACGGGGCGCCGGGGATGATGGGGCGCGTGCCTTGGCCGGCCGTCGAAAGCATCCTTATGCGTGCACGCTCCGCTTTCCTTGAGTCTAGCGGAGGTGGTTTTACCGTCTTCGGTTTCTTGGCGGAGGCCTCGCCGCTAGCTCCGGCTTCGAGCCGGAAGCCTTGGCGCGGGGACGCTTTGTAGGTCGAGGGGCCGCCTTGCGGGGCGCTTGTTCCTCTTCCTCCTCGTCGTCGTCCGGAACCTCCTCCGCCGTGTCTTCGGTGACGGGGACGCGGAGAATAGCGCGAAAGTCTTCCTCCGCCAGAGCATTGAGCTGGAAGGAATATGGATAAAAGTTAAGTTAAACATCTAAAAACTTGTGAAGTTTGAAGCACTGAAAGGAACAAAGCTTACCGGAGGACACTGGTCGTTTGTAAAAATGTCTTTGGTCAGTTCCGGGACCTGTTGGCCCCTCGGAATCTTCACCGGCGTCTTGATCCTTCTCTTCGGAGAATCGGCCGGAAGGTCGTGGCGGGTTACTCGGAGAAGATCATCCGCCCGGAATAGGCGCACATCGGGCGCGCGTTATAGCGTAGAGGCTGGATTCTCCGAGAAAACCAGCTAAGTGTGAGCTGGGCTCCGGTTAGTCCGTCGTGGACTAGCCAGGGAGATTCTCCGCGCAGCCTTCTCCGGAGCTGGGGTCCGGGCGAGCGAAGGGACGAAGCTCCGGCTTGCAAGCTCTTCCGGAGGTTCATTGACAAACCGGGGAAGGCCTTCATGGACCTTCGGAACCGAGGCGTTCCTCTCATAAAACCATCCGGCGTTCCAAGTACCGGGACGGATTCATGTGAGTCATGAGGAGGGTACATGCGACTAGGGCGGAGCATAAATGTCATGCTTCCGCAGTTCACCATAGCTTTCTCCTTGGTTTCTTTCTTCACCCGGAAAAAGAACTGCCACAACTTGACATCTGGCCGGATCCCAAGATGTCCTTCGCAGAGTCACGAAGTTGGACGAGAAGAAGGTATGAGTTCGGGCAAATGTTGTGGGGCTGGAGCCCGTAGGTGCTCGAGGATGGAGAGGAAAAATTCCGAACAGGGGAGTGAAAGTCCGCGTTCCACCCAAGCCTTAGTCATAACAACTTCTCCGGCTTCAGGCTTAGGGACGACGGAGTCACGTGTGAAACTCCAGTGAGAGGAGATCATTCCTTCGTTCTGGAGCTCTCTAAGCTCCACGTCGGTGGTTTCGCAAGGCCACCATTGACCCCGTTCTCCTTCGCGGATCCGGGCTTTGGACGCCTTCTTGATTTCCGCCTCCTGCACTTTAGCTGCCATCCGAGCTTGCCCTTCGAGTTCTTCTTGGAGCTCTTGGAGGGTAGGAATCCGGCTTGGAGCGGTGCTGGAAGATGCGGAAAAAGGTTGAGCTAGTCTGATGTCGGAAACATATGGTGGCAGGAATGATATGGGATCCGGGCATATGGGTTCTATCTGATTGGGATCCGGGCTACTCGAAGAGCTACCAGTACAAAGCGACGATTCGAGTGGCATGCTTCCGGCTGCACCCATACAAAGTGTTTGAGTACCCGGATCACTAGGCCTATCCTCTACACTAGGTTGTCTTCTACAAGGCCGGCGTACTTACCGCTAATGGCGCGGTGGCTCGACGGAGCTCCGGCGGAGATGAGGTCGCCGAACTTGAAGGAAAACGGCCTGCGTGACCACGAATCGGCGGCGGAGCGAGTTTCTCGTTCAACCGTGAGGATCTTGGTGCGAGGGGAACCTTGGTTCGGCGGCGCGCGAAGTTCGCTGTGGCGAAGATCACCGGAGTCGAGATCTGGCGAGCGGCGTTGGCGCGAGGAGGAAGACGATGTGGTGAGAGGGGGTGAAGGAATGATTTTTTACCGGGCCGCGGGGTATTTATAGGTCGCGCTCGGAGATTCGGGATCCGGATCCAACGGTGGAAACTGAACGGTCGGGCCGTTGGATGGATGACACGTGTTTAGGTCAAACGCGGTAAAACGACGTGGAGGTAATTTAACCATGCACTCCCGAAAATTCCGGCTGAAGATTTGCGTCTGCGAAAATTTAGCGCGGGAAATAAGGAAGTTGTGCGCGGGAAATACGGAACTTCCGTTGTTGCGAGTGATCTGAAGATGAAGGATTTCCGAAGCCGTTTGAGTCTCTTAAGATTCCGGGTAAATAAGTTGTCTCTCATTCGAGCAAGGAGTAACCCGGAGATGTTCATTTGAACGTCGATGGATGAAGTCCCGCGGGGTGGGAGCATTTTCCGGCTGTAAGTTGGAAAAGGAAGAAAATGCAAAGTTGGAGCTCTTCAAGTTTCTCCGCGTTACCAACGTTTGCCGGAGATTATAATGAACCAGCAAGGCGGAAACTGCAGGTGAAACTTGGAGAACTCTGGGGGCTACTGTTGTGGGTATACTTCATGGGTGTACCATCGACAGTGCCTAGATCCCGCAAGCCCGGGTGGCCCACAGATGGTGATGAGGCATGTGGCCCATCGGGCGGCCCGAGTCTGTCGTTGATCATGAAGGAAGAAGTCCAGCCCAGGATCAGCGAGGCCGGATCCGCACCGACATAGGAGTAACCCGGATCCATGGAGGCCCATGAGGAACCCGGATCCGAGTACGACGTATATGGAAGGCGGATCCGTGACGTGCACGGCAAGATATTGTACCGTAGTTAGGCTATCCGTAATCCGGCTAGGACTCTCCATGTAAACCCTAGATCCGTGCGCCTTTATAAGCCGGATCTCGGGAGCCCTAGAGGCACAACCACAACTCATTGTAACAACGCGAAAGCGCCCGGATAATTCCGGACAAGCAGCAGTAGGCCCTGTCATCGAGCAGGTGTTCCGAAGCTGGGTAACTCGCGTACCACCGTCCCGCGTGCACTCCGCCCTATGGCCCCTACTTCTTCTCCCCCTCGTGAGGATCCCTCCTCCGAGGTACCGTCGATTAGGCAACGACAGGGAAAATCAATTTCAGGCGACTTATAATACCTTGCAAATATTGGACGAAGGAATCTGGCGAACCTAGGGCTTCCTCGCAAGATCAGATCGATTCCCTCCCCTACCTTCCAACGCTAGCTCGTAAAAGGGGCAAAGCCGAAAAATAACCGTCAGGATACGAGTTCAGTTTAAAAATCGACACAGATTAGTTACTGTAAATGAGACCAAACTGAAAAAAAATTACAGGTCAAGCCTAAAAACCAAACTCCGCCCCCTATTTGTAGGGGTTGATAAGTCGAACTGAAGGCTAAACAAACTGTATTCCCGGTGACGTTTTGGCGGGCTAAATCTTCAGCTCCGAACAGTGCAGTTCCACCGGAGGACTTCCGGAAAAGGACCAAAACTCGGCAAAATCCGGTCGCGGTGGCACGGGACCAGCGCCGGGCCAGCGTGTGGCCGATGCGGGGGGCACCGCCGGGGCGGCGCGAGGCCGACGCGGGTCGGCGGGGGACAGCGCGGGGCCAGCACCGGGGTGGCGGCTGGGCGGCGCGGGGCCACCGTTGGGGCGTCACGAGGCCGACGCGGGGGCGGCGGTGGGGCGGCGCACGGCCGGCGCGGGGGCGGCGGGAGGCCAGCATCGGCGCGGCGCGATGACAATGCGGGGGCAGCGCACGGCCGGCGCGGGGGCGGCGTCGGGGCGGCAACAGGGCAGCGCGGGGCAGAGGTAGAAGAAGAAAGCAAGGAAAAAAAGAACAAAAAAAAACTGACATTTGGGTCTAATGGTATATTTAGGAATATGTTTTTTTACTGTTTTAGTTTACGGATTCTAATCTGCGTCGGCACTTTTTCGATCTGTAAACATAAATTCAGTGATCTCAACTCGTGTTTTATTTATACGGGGACTCTGATAAAGATGCTCTAGCAGAGTTTCTTTTTGTTTTCTTTCTTTTTTCAACAGGAAGAGGGGCCACCGAGTGCGGCTCTGTCTGATTTTCTTTTTGAGGGTAGGCTCTGTCTGATTCATGGTATGGTACACAACACACTACACAAACACTTCCGAAAACCGTCAAGTCATCAAGCCCAGCCCATACGTGCGGCCTCGTCCTATTGGGCGGGCCCATTTAACGTGCTTTTTGGTGTTTATTTTTTCTTTTCCGCTGGTTTTCTCGGTTTTTTTCCGGTTTACCCTGTTCGAAATGGTCTTCAATTCACTTTTGTTCAGTTTCACAAAGTATTCAAATTTTAAACTGTGCAAATTTGATTTTTTTCTAAATTCAAACTTGTCCAAATTCAATATGTGTTTAAATGTGAAAAAAAATCAAATTCGAGGTTCAGGTTTGGGCTGTTGTTTGGCAGCCTAGGCCAAAGCTTTTGGCCTAGCAGAAACGTGAGGTTCAGGTTGTTTGGTTTCTTACGAGCCCAGTTTTAGCCTCACCACTTATCCACATGGTGATCTTACCTCTCACCTCCTCACATATCACAAAGCCTCACGCCGCCGTTCACAAGCTTCGGCACGTCAATGATCACGAAGGCAGACACCACCATGGCATCGCCAGTCAAAACCATCACCACGTCGTCAATCACGAAGACAAAGAGCACCATGACACCGTCGGTCACGCCGGTCACAAGCATGGGCACATCACCGACCACGAAGACGAAGACCACCATGACGCAGCCGGTCACAAGCACCACCATGTTGCGGACCACAAAAACGAACACCACCATGACACTGTTGTTCACGCCCGTCACAAGCATCACCATGTCGTCGTCCACGAAGACAAAGACCACCATGACACCGCTGGTCACGCCGGTCACAAGCATCATCACGTCACTGACCATGAAGACAAACACCACCATGACACCACCGTTCACGCTCATCACTAGCATAACCATGTCGCCGACGATGAATCTCAATACCACCATGACACCGTCGGTCACGCCGGTCAAAAACATCACCATATCACCGACCACGAAGATGAACATCAGCATGCCGCCACCACCATGGATTATCACCTCTCAATTATCACATATCATCATCACGTCGATGTCCATGAAGATGGCAAGCGAGAAGTTGAGCAAGAGTACTCCAAAGTCCAAACTATACTCACACATACATACACGTTATAGTATACTAGCGAGTCATTTATCTATTCGTGCATGTACACCGAAATAAAAACCTGTCAATATGAAAGTCACGCGGAATGATGATGTGAAAACTACTTCTCAAAGGAAATTTCAAACGGTTGAGCGTGTGCGACGAATTTGGCAAAATTTGCTTAAAACTTCATACACGAAATTGACGATTTATGACCAACGAAACTTGAAACCGATTGTGGGAATTGATTCGTATCATCGACACGCATCTTTTCCATGTACATCTTATTTTGATTCGGCATATATTTGTATTGATTTGAAGAGAGAATGTGTAGAGTGCATTGTCAAGCCAAGGAGTAGCGAGAAGAGGACATGCCAAACTGGATGTTTTTTTAGGATGTCCCAGAGGTGATTTAAAACTTGTGACATGTAAGAACGCGAGTGAGGCTAGACAACCAGACGGACCAAAAAAAAGTGTATACAGATGCGAGCTAAAGCGATGGCAGACTACCAAACGTCCTTCGCCGTGTTCAAGTCACGTCCTCCTCGTGAGAAAATATCTTTACCATTTCTCACCCTATCCCCAATCAATGAAAAATGCATGTTTGCATTGATATTTCTGCGTGTCTTTGAGTAATTTGGCAGATAAAAGCACGTGGCGTGGAGAGGCAATTAAGTGCAAGTACTCGTGCTACCAAAATGCACGACATTGTTTCAGTGCACATCGAGTGTAGCTTGGGCTTGAGGACAAGGACATCGTTCTACACGAGACGATCACGATGATGCCAGGTCAGGTCGGAGTCGGAGTCGGACACGGCCAGCAAGACCACGTTCGCTTCGCTTCGTTTCGTTTCCGGTATGGAAAATGCTGGTTTTCCTCCGGAGGCTGCAGCGCCTCGCAACCTCTGGGTCTTGGATCGTTGGATAGGCTCGATCATGCGGACGTGCGACGTTCCCTTTCGTCTGTGGGCCCGGCAAGCCATTAATCGTTCTCATCCACAAACCACTCCCTTAGATCGCGCACGCCATGGGGAGAGCTCGCTCGCCGGCCTACCGCGTCGCCGCCTCCGACCCCGCGACGGCAGCCTCGACGAAGGGCGTCTCCGCCTCCGGCCCCGTGACGCCAACCTCGACGGAGCTCGTCACCGCCACTTCCTCCGCGCCCGCCGGCCATGACGCAGCGCGCCGCCGCCTCCTTGCCCGTGACGACCGCCTGCCTCTGTTCCGCTCAACGCAGCCTCCGGCCCCGCGATGGCAGCCTCGACGAAGGGCGTCTCCGCCTCCGCCTCCGCCCCCTGCGAAGGCAAACTCCACGGAGCTCATGCTGTCACTTCCCCCGCGCCCACCCGCCATGATGCAGCGCGCCACCGCCTCTTTGCCCGCGCTGACCGCAGGCCTCTATTCCGCGCGGCGCAGCCTCCGTCCACCGCGACGGCCTTCGCATCCGCCAAATCGACTGCTGAATACGGTAGAACATCTACTTGATGTCCCCTGCGCCATTTGGTAGCGCTAGTCCGATGGTATGCTGCCATCAGCTATGGTGGGTGCTGCCAACAGCGTCGGTCAGTGCTTCAACCGGCTACGGGGGTCGTTGCGAGCCAGCGGCGATAGTGCCGCCCACCGACGACAGCACATGCTTCAAGTGGTGTCACATGTTGCTGCAAAAGGTCAACAAGTGCCCGGAGGATCCTGGTCATTCCCCGAATACTAGGAGGCAGCGTTGGCCGGCTTCGATTTACGGTGGCATGGTGCTGCAAAGTCTGGTCCACCATGCTGCGTATGGTTGGTGGCGGAGCTGCAAAAACGGGGTTGCCGTGCTGCGAGTGGATTGCGGCAGCGGAGCTTCAAAGAAAGAGTGGTGGTGCTGCGAATGGTGGTCGGCTGAGCTTCAAAAGAAGAGGTATGCTGCTGCAAATAGTTACTTCCAACAGTTAGTGGTGATGCTACAAAAGGTCAGCGACGGTGCTGCAAATGGTCACTGATGGTGCTACCAACAGTCAGTAGCGATGCTGCAAGAAGCAAGTGAGGGTGCTGTTAGACGAAGTTGAAATGCTGCCAACAGTGCAACGGCGAGGGGTCGTCTCGATGCTTCAATAGTATAAATATTTTTGGTACGAAATATTATGTGGTTCTGCTACTCTATTATAATTCTTGTGCTACAATGACTTCGGTGAGGTCTCCGGCGAGTCTCCGAGGAGGTCTGCCTACGACGTGTCTTTTCTATTTTATTTTCTAAACGAATCGTTTTTGCTTCGATGAAGCAAAAGTGGGAGATTTTTTGTTGCGATGAAGCAAATTCCCAATGAGCTGTGATTCTCTTGATATTTTAGTCGAACCGTTTTTTGCTTCAATGAAGCAAAAGCGGAAGGTTTTTTTGCTGCGATGAAGCAAAGTCTAAATGAGTCTCCAGCAACTCTCCTTCTATTTTTAATCGAACCGTTTTTTGCTTCAATGAAGCAAAAGCGGGGTCTTTTTTGCTGCGACGAAGCAACATCAGGATTTTTGGCTGAAAGTGGACACGTGGCGCTCAGGGAAGCAGGAGGCTGGAACGATTCTAACCTCCGGAGGATCCTCAGCAGTATCCTTCCGGTATCATGCACGTGTTGTATTGGGCTCACGCTGGCGCGGCCAGGCCCAGTTTTACATGCAAGGAGCCCGCCAGTGATCACTTTCCTTTTCCACGACGTTAAGCTAAGTAAGCTTAAGGGCCGTTTTATTCAAAGATTCTAATGCACATAGGAAACTCGTAGGATTAAATCCTATAACCTTTTTGTGATTTTTATTTTTATTTTTGAGCAACCAACAGGACCACGGTCTATTCACTACGCAAGAGCGGAAAACGGACATCTACATAAAGGGCATATGTTTGGATTTGGGTGGTAACAAGTAACATGCCAAAACCACTGAGCTAAAATAACACAAAAAAGCCCAGGGGAGTGTCAGCATCGGTGCTCGTGGGAAGAATGCCACGACAAGTACGGAGAGTCTATTCTGATTTGATGCTCCGATTCTCATTTAATTTGATGAGCTGACTTTAAAGCGCCCGTTAAGAATTGTTGTAGCATTATAGAAGTTACAGAAAATTTATTCCTTAATCAACGCCCACAAAAAATTAGATTAAGCGGAACCAAGATTTAATTAGATGGAACCGTGCAATTCACCGTAAAAGAGCTCAGGACGTGGGTAGCTAGTTGGGCAGTTTTCCGTCCTTGATTAACTTACTACTATTATTTTCTTCTCGGAAAGCGCTTGGATAGCCGTTGTACATGCCCTAACAAAAATGTGTCCTAAGGAGACCACATGAAGACATAAGGGAACTCGTTTCCTTGCTAGAATTTTCTAGTTACACATATCAAATCATTTATTTAGTACCGCTCGCGAGATATTTGTACTAAAACATACATTTTAGATATGTATCATGACGAGTAGGGATATTTCATTTAATATATGCAAACCTACATACGCTACCACATGTACACAATAATTTCAGAATGTGTAACGTCCACATGTTTTACTTCAATGAACTTTTCTCTGGTGACAATGTCTTTTAAACAAACTAAAAAACAAATTTTATTGTCACATTTTAGATAAAAAATATACCACGTAGCGATTAGTATGGTTCTACATTACACAAAACAAATCCTAATAAAGGACATGTTTATTAATATTTGGTGACATAATATGGCTAACTATATAGTCTAGGCAACATATTGAGCTTATTGTCTTGATGAAATAATATATTGTATTAAAATACAAATGTTTAGTATAAAAAAACAAATGATCTCGTTCATAGGGCGTGTTTGTCGAGTGTCCGGGTTGTACTCGGAATCATCGTTGTACAAATGATCTCGTTCATAGGGGGTGATTGCTTCTGTTTAGTTGGTGTTCCGAGTTACTGATCCTATCTTGCTAATTTTATGGTTTTGTTCAACATCAATAAGACTTGAGTTAATGGTCTTACGGTCTTGTTTGTTCAACAGTTCCCAACCTGGTGTATTCAGAGCATCTGGTTGTAAAAAGCTTGTAGACAGTGCCACAACCCTAGCTGCTGAGGCAAGCTATTCTCGTGAAGCTGGAGAAGATCAAGGTTTTAAGTTCAACGTGGGAGAGTGAAACATGCACTTGATCCAGAGCTGTACATTAAGGCAAGGGCAGGCACTGCTGTGATTGGTATTGCCGTGAAGAAAAGCTGGTGCGCAGGAAAGTGCACCGTGAAAGCCGCTGCAAATATGGACTTCAACAAATTGCATAGCCCTAAAGTTGGGGTTGTTTTCTCGTTTATGTCTTAGTCTGTCATGTACCTTCCTTGTGGTTCCTTGGAGTAATGCTTTTGTGAGAATTGATGTGCTGGGAATAGTCATTGTTGGGTAGTGTAGCTACTGTGATCGCTCCATCTGTCAAACTGTAGAGGATCAGCTTGATGTTTACCTGTAGTTTTTTAAAGTTAAAATCTTCTAAATATGCATGGAATTTCTGATCATACGGTCATTGTCTCGCTCTAGAGATTGGTTAATGCACACTATATATTCTGGCCATATGGTATCTTGTTTGATTAATTGTCAGCTCTTATATCTACTTCTGCCGTTTCAACGTGCTATTGAGTTTCTGGAATCCTTTCTATGTAGTATTTACGCCTTTGTTGTAAAATGGTGGTTTGTCAAGACTTATTTGCAACCAAGAAGGTTACTTGTTTCTGGAATCCTTTCTCCGTAGTATTTACGCCTTTGCTGTAAGCTGGTGGAATCACTAATCTCCTGGCATATTAGCATCAATTCCGATCGATTTTCACCTTCGGCATTGGATAGATTAACTACCTCTTTGGAGTCACTCAATGATAACCTGAGTCTACCCTCTATCCCTTGCAAGGATTGCTCCATCCCTAATCGCTAGTGCTTCCACTATATGAGCGCTCATACTAAATTGCTTGGGCTCTCAGGAGATTACCTTGATTGTCTCTCACTACTAGACCGGTACCTCCTGCCATATATGCATGGATGAAACTAGCATCAGTAGTTATTTTGATGGTTCCCTAATCGGGTGGCTTCCATCGATCCTTCCTTCTAGGAAGCTTCTTTGCCTTTTCTCTTCCTAATTGGGCTAAATCCAATGAAGTCTGAATTTTTCATTGTACAGATTCCATCACTGGTTGCCCTTCTTCACCATGTTTGCAAGAATTTCTTTCGCTCCAGATAGACCAGCAGCCACATAAGATCATACTCACTTCTCTCTCCTTCAAGCCAAAGTGGAGTTCGGAAAATATGGCAGCTAATTTGTATTTAGAACACAGGGATCAAGAGGACTTAAATTGTATATGCATTACTGTATTCATGACAATATCTATATTCATGAAGGTGTTGTGTAATGCTTCCTTGATTGTTGTCGAGCCACAAGCTCGCTGCGGTCCAGATTATTGGGCTCGACTCGGTCCACGTCTACTGCGAGCCGAGCTCAACTCGGAACTAGCCAGGAAAAGCATGAACCAAGCCAAAAGCTCACCCCGAACGTCCACCCTTACTATCAAGAGTTCAATCTAAAAACTCTCAACACACAAGATCTAGTCCAAGATCTAAGACAAAACACAAGATTTCACTTATTTGTTAGATAGGGATACATAGCCCAAGTTCTATAACTAGAGGAGAGGACCTGTATTTATAGGCCTCATGAACCTCCACTAATTCCTCTATTTAAAGCTAAAAGGTTCTGAATGATACTACTTAAAACTAGGGAAGCAAACACAAACATGGATACACCCCACACTAGAACACTCTAGAAACTACTACAATACATATGACTAAAAGACCAAAATACCTACACAATAATAGAAGAGTGTACAAGCTAGTAGTGGGTTTTATTTTTGTTTTATTCTCACTATTGTCCCCCATCACTCAGTCCCACCCCACGTCGGAGACTTATGGTTTTCCGCACATAGGCTTCGTAGATATAAAATTCAACCGAAAGTTATACTATTAGGTAGGCGGAAACCTTGTGATAAAATCAAGGACGACCAAAGAATAGAACATAGCAGTCTTTCTCCTCCCAGCTGCCTCTTCCAAAACCTAGCCGCCACCTTGATTCTTCCTCTTCCATAAGTCGCACCCCTCCGGATAGCCCTTTCGGCATCGGGAGGAGTGGGGAACCTGATCTATGAGTTGAGTTTTTAATAAAAGAGGGAGTGTCAAAAGATTAGGTTAGGGTTTTGGAGCTGTCTTCATTTTCGCCTCCGTGTCAGCGGAGATGGCATCGTCTACAATAAACAATCTTCACCCCTTCGTTCGAGGAAGAGATCTCCTTCGCGACATCAACGATGGTGTTGGGAGATTAAAGTTTCATAGGTATGGTCTTCCAGATATTGCTTTGACAGATCGGTTTTGGATTTTCTATGAGGTTGTCAGGAGGGGGATGGTCCTCACATTCCCCACCCCCTCCCCGGATGCTATGTCTTCGACAATGGTGGTTCGTATAATCGTTTACCCAATGACATTGACAAGGCAATTCTGTTATTGTTCCCTGAAATATTGGTGTCGGTGTTCTTGCCGATGTCGGTTGGTTACGTCAATGGTTGCACGCGTGCACATAGTCTTGGCATTGCGGCTCATAAAATTATGGGAGAACATTAACTGTTATCTACATGTGTATTTGGTTTCTACGTTCGGCTGCTTTCAGAAAAATATAAGATTGTGTCATGAAAGAAAAAATACTTTAAAGACCACGAAGATTTGCTAGTTTCTTTTAGGCTTTATTTTCTAATCGTTGGAGACAGCTCATGTATCTCTACCATGTACTATTTTCGAATATAAATATATATGGTATTGATTGTCAAAAAAAGGTAGGAAAAAACGATACCCCTATTAGGTTCAGCTACCTGTTTATATAGAGGTGAGAATAGACCATATCTCGGCGTACAAAGGGACCATATTGGGCGGTGTACTACACCGTATCAATACGGTAGTCTTTACAACTCTAACACTCCCTGTTAATCTAAAGTTGAACGAAGATTTAGATGACAACTAACCTCAAGAATACTTACAACAAGGAGCATCTTAGTAAATCCATCAGCCACTTGATCTTTGATTGATATAAACTTGATTTCCAAATTCTTGATGGCCACCCATTCACGAATAAATGAAAATCAATCTCTATCTGTGTTTGACGGGCATGGAAAACTGGCTTGACACATAAGTATGCAGCGCCTAAGTTATCACACCATAAACACAGTTTTTTCCTTTAGTTAGGGTTAGGGTTAGGGTTAGGGTTAAGGTTAGGAATTTGTATATGATTCCACCAAACACGCCCTAGGCAAAGTAAGAGTGTCATGGTTGAGTTGCATATGAAATTTTTCTCTGTAGATTTTGTTGACATGGATATGAGTATTAAAACTTGTATTCCTATAATTTTAGGAAGACCCTTTTAAAGAACTTTAGGAGCAATAATAGATTCAAAAGAAGGGAATATTAAATTCCATTTTCCACAAAAAATGCATGGAACACTTTCCTAGGAAAAAGGAATCAACACCAAAGTATAATTTGCCACATGATTTCCACCCATCTTAAAAGTCAAATAAGAAAAGGCTAACTATATGGCTATAAAGAAAGCACTTTACGGGAGGTAACTAGGTTTTTTTTTATCTTTATTATGTTTTTAGTGTTTTGTTAGAGTAATATTTAAGTTTAGTTGTTTTCTTAGGTCTTAATAAAGTAACACGTTTAACCCAATTTGGATATATAAAAGTTGTAGCGACATATGGAGTTGTAGTTTTCTGCGGAATACTTTTCACCATAAAAATTCTAGTTTTTGTTTTTTTAACTTGGATCGCACTCATTTTTCCGCATACAGTTTTATTCCTGGCGTGTCTAAGTGGTCGTACAATTAGTGTTTTGATGTTGTTGTTTTTTCTTATAGATTATGTTCCTTTTTGTTTTGTGCATTCATGTGAGTTTCAACTTGATTATTTTTTGGGTTTTTTGAGATTTGGGGAATGTAGATCACGAAATATACTTGCTGAACACTTAAAATAAATAAAAAATGTTTAAGAAGTTTATGGTAGTTTGCATTGCATTTTTTTGTAACACTAATATCACCCGATAGAAAAGAAATGGAAGAGAGTTTTGTGTTGAAGTTTTTTGACGGAGAATAGATGAACATCACACTTGGAGCTATCCAAGAACCGTGAAAACCATAAGAGCATCTCCAGTCGCGTCCCCCAAACCGCGCCGGATCGAGCGTTTGGGGACGTGTTTTGTTCGTACCGCGTTTGGGGGACGTCGCTCCCCAGCCGCGTCCCCCAAACGCCGCCCCCAATCAGAAATTCAAATAGATGCATTCAAAAGAGATCGTTCCCGCCGATTCATCGCGATCAGAGTAGCGGCGATCGATCAAAGTACTGGGCGCGCGATCATATTACTGACCGGTGGTGCATGCAAATTAGAAGAAGGGGAAGGGGTTGGGCGACGGCGTCGTATCCTGAGTCGACGCAGGCCCGTCGAGCACGATGACCTCGTCGCGATCTGCATGTTGTTGTGCATGGTGCGTCTGCTCCGTCGCCGACGCAGAGGCCGACGCATGTGTAGCAGTAGAAGACGCGTCAGCCTGCTCTTGCTGCACTGCCGCTGCCGCCGATGCCGCTGCTAGGGCCGCCGCGTCCGCCGCCGCCATTTTGGCTTCGATGTCGTCGAGGATCTGGCCTTTGAAGAAGTTGTGCGCCGCTCGCGTCCGGGGAGACATTCCCTCTTCATTGGCACTTTCTGGTAGTCGCTGTTGATCAGCTTGCGCTCATCGAACTCGGCCTTGATCCTCGCCCAATACTTCCCGCTTTTTTGGTTGGCGCCGATGATGGAGTCATGGCTCACCGTCGCCCACGACTCGCACAGACAAAGATCTTCCAGAGGCGTCCACTTCGGGCCTCGTGTGCCCAACGCCTTCTTCTTCTTCTTCTTCCTCACGCCGTCCGCGTCTACCTCCACGAGATCATTATCACCGGCACCCTCGTCGTCCTCTTCCTCGCCGCACACTTCGTCCTCATCGTCGTCCTCCTCGTCGTCCTCCACCCCGTCCTCTTCCTCGTCCTCCTCCTCCTCAACCCCGTCGTCCTCCTCAGCACCGGCGCCGTCGTATTCGAGCGGACCCCTGCGGCCGGTGAAAGGGCCGCCGTCCGGACCGGGTCCTGGCTCGCGCTGCTCGTACGCCGGGGAGTAGAGGTTGTTGGGGTTGAAGCCGCCGTGCGGCAGCACATCCTGGTTGTGCGGCGACAAGTTAGGCGTCACGCACCCAGGAGTGCCGGAGGGGCCGTCGTTGTAGAAGGCGGATGACGACGGAGAGAAGACTCCCGGAACGTACACCAGCACGTTCGTACTATATGGGCTCGCGTTGGTGGCGGCGATACACCCGGCCAATATGTGCTGGTGCTGGCGCGCCGCCAGAGCCTTCTTCTCCAGCTCTGCCGCCCTCCGTCCTTTCCGCTCCGCCGTCGATAGCTTCCGGTTAGGTTTTTTTCGGTTCGGTTTTCGGTTTCGGTTCGGTTATGCACAGCCGGAGGCGCAGGCAATCTTGCTGCCATTGATCGTCGGTCCATCCTTCAGGCTTCTTCTTCAAAGCCGGCGCCTTCCGCGGCCTCGCGAACGGCGCTGTCGCCCCTTTCGTCCCATTGCCCGGCGGCTTCTTGGCCGCTTTCTTCGCCATCTTTTTGGGGGCTGTCGGCGGCGCCATGTGGAGAGGGTAGCGCCGGCGGGTGGACGGCGGGTGGACGGCGGGAGGGAGAAATAAATCGGCGGGATAGGAGAAATGAATCGGCGGCGGGATATGTTTTGGGAGGCCTGAAATGCGCGGCGGTATAGGCGCGATTTGGCGGGAGCGGCGGGATTTGCCGGGAGTGTGAGACGAATTTTCCCTGTGCCGCTGACGGGTCGGGCCCGCGTCGGTTCGCCTCGCTTTTCGTTGTGTCCGGCGTCCCCGGTGCGTCCCCTGTGGGACGGGGACGGGCTCAGGGCGCCGGACACCGTACGGGGGCGCGCCGGACAAAAATGGGCTGTGGGGACGCGGCTGGAACGGTTTTTTTGTCCGTCGCGCCCCAAATTCCTTTGGGGGACGCTTTGGCGGTGACAAAAAACCGCAGCCCAACTCCGCCGCGCCGCTGAATCCAACCGATCGAGCGCCAAGGCCAATGACGACGCAGGACTTCTTCCAGGGCGGAAGCGAGACCTTCATCGCTGTCACCACCGGCGGCTCCGTCTTCTACTTCGTCAAAGGGGCTCTGCGCAGCTCCTCCAAGGGCTGCCGCCTCGCCAGCGGTGTTGTGGGTATACTTCATGGGTGTACCATCGACAGTGCCTAAGATCCGGCAAGCCCGGGTGGCCCACAGACGGTGATGAGGCATGTGGCCCATCGGGCGGCCCAGTTGCTGTTGATCATGAAGGAAGAAGTCCGGCCCAGGATCAGTAATCCGGATCCGTACCGACATTAGGAGGAACCCGGATCCATGGAGGCCCATGAGGGACCCGGATCCAGTATGACGTATATGGAAGGCGGATCCGTGACGTGCACGGCAAGATATTGTACCGTAGTTAGGCTATCTGTAATCCGGCTAGGACTCTCCATGTAAACCCTAGATCCGTGCGCCTTTATAAGCCGGATCCCGGGAGCCCTAGAGGCACAACGACAACTCATTGTAACAACGCGAAAGCGCCCAGATAATTCCAGACAAGCAGCAGTAGGCCCTGTCTTCGTGCAGGTGTTCCGAAGCTGGGTAAATCGCGTACCACCGTCCCGAGTGCACTCCGCCCTATGGCCCCTACTTCTTCTCCCCCTCGTGAGGATCCCACCTCCGAGGTACCGTCGATTAGGCAACGACAGTTGGCGCCCACCGTGGGGCATGCGGCGTCTGGAGGCCGGAACCGGGAGGGTTCCGCCATGGGAAGCTTCGACGACACCATCGCTGTGGGGCGTGTCCTTTACGCCGGAAATCTGCCGATCGTCCCTCCGGATGAGTGCTGGATTCCGGCTAAAATCGACCCCGTCAAGCTCTCCATCGTCCCAGTTGGCGGCATACACATCTTCATCGGGGAAACCGTCGATTCCGACGGAAACCCACTGGTAAGTAGCGCTGACGCGACCGCCGCTGAGCGGGACGCGAGTCGCGAAGATCCGATCCGAGACGCAGGAACTTCCTAGCGAAGATTCCGCCTTAGATCCGAAAAAATCAAAACCCACCCAGTCCGCCCTGAGCAGGAAATAAAGGTGGAAGACCAATGCAGATCCGCCTGGGTCTCCCAGGTGTTAGAGAAGCAAAGGTGTCACTTCGTGCACTTCTTGGCCCATACCGCCGGAACCGCCCCTCAAGAAGTCGGAGCCGGTCTCGAGCAGGTCGTGGCCCCGGAAGACAACGCTGCTCCGGATCAGCAAGAGGCTGTCGGAGAAAGCGGAGATCCGGTTGAAGAGTCGATTCTGGGCAACCTAAACCCAATTTCCGGAGACACCCAATCCATGGACACTGAAGAGTTCGATCGCAAGGCGAAGGAATATGGATATGGTGGTCAGCCCGAAGTTGACTCCGCCCAGCCAAAGCAGGTGCTTGCGACCATAGCGGCACTCGGAGAACACGGATCAGAAGAGGCAGGCACCCAATCCGACCCCCAGCCATCCCATCAAGGATCTCCAATGTTGCGGGAGCGACCCCGTAGGGATTCTTCCTCGGAGGACCTCCTATCGCCTGAAGAGATGGTCGCACAAGCAGGCATGGATGCGGTTTATCGCTCGGATATTCTTAACAAACCAATCACTCCCGAAGACGTAGAAGCGTTAGAAGCTAAGAGAGTGGAGCTGCTGGCCACAGCCAAGAAGTTTAAGGACACCGCAGCCGCCATGCTGGAGGAAAGGAAGCAGGCCGCAGTCTTTGTGGAAGACTTCATCCAGCGTGAGCAGGAGGTGGACGAAGGACTGGCGAAGGTCAAGGAACTCCGAAAGCATTGGGAGGACAAGATCGTCGAAGCTCATCAGGAGGTCGAAAAGGTCCGGCGCGAGTTGATAGCTCCCCACAGGATCACCTTCGCAACTCCAACGGAGCAGCAGCCGTTCGCAACCCCAAAGGACAATATGACGAAGGCTGCGGAAATCTTGAAGAAAAACAACGAGGAGATTGACATCGACTATGTTCGCACGCTCGTTGCTTCAGCAGTAAGGCAGCAGAGCAAGGCAGACACTTCGCGCAAGTTAGAGTCTAACCCGGAGCATTGCGTCTCCACCGCGCAAAAGGATGCCCACGCCAATCACCACCGAGATGACGAATCGCGAACCGGATCTTCGGAACGCAGAAGGAAAGCCAGAGAACATCCAAATCCGATCCCCGTACCATCAAAGACGCCACCATTAGATCCAAGAAAGGGAAAGGATGCAATGTACTCTGGACGGGACAAGTACCGCGACCCCTCTCCCCCACCCAATGGTTACCCGCGTCCCCCTCGGCGCCGTAGTCCAGCCGGAAACACCAGGCCCCAGGGGCATGGTGGAATTGTTATCCGCGACAACATGTTGCCTTCAAGAAACAGAAATAGGGAGCGCACGCCGGTGTTATCACCAAGATTTGACCGAGTCAGAGGTGGGCCGCAGTCAAGATGGGCTTAAGGAAATATACATGGAGAATTATATGAATCGGCCTGTTATACCAAGTTGGGCTTAATTGCCCGTGTATCTGTAACATATTAGATCTATTTTAGTTTAGAGATAGAATCTTACTCGTGCACGGTTTAGTGCATGCCCACATTAGAAAGTCCCCTGGACTATAAATATGTACCTAGGGTTTATGGAATAAACAACAACTCACGTTCAACCCCAAAACAAACCAATCTCGGCGCATCGCCAACTCCTTCGTCTCGAGGGTTTCTATCGGGTAAGCGACATGCTGCCTAGATCGCATCTTGCGATCTAGGCAGCACAAGCCCCACGTTGTTCATGCGTTGCTCGTCATCGAAGCGCTTTTGATGGCGAGCAACGTAGTTATCATTAGATGTGTTAGGGTTAGCATTGTTCTTCGTTTAAGCATGCTTACGTAGTGCAACCCTTGCATATCTAGCCGCCCTCACGCCTATCTCGGGTGTGGGGGCGGCACCCGCTTGATCATTATTTAGTAGATCTGATCCGTTACGATTGCTCCTTGTTCTACAAGGATTAGTTTAATATCTGCAATAGTTAGGCCTTACAAAGGGGGGGAGGATCCAGTGGCACGTAGGGTGGCGTTCGCAAGTCCTAAACGGGATGTTCCGAGGATCAACTTCATGTTGGTTTTTAGGCCTTGTTTAGGATAGGCTTACGAGTACCGTGCGTGGCCGCGAGGCCCAACTCCGGAGTAGGATGATCCGATTATGCGGTGAAAACCCTAAATCGTCGTAGATCTCATTAGCTTTATCTTGATCAAGCAGGACCACCAAGTATTCGTGCACCCCGTACGAATCATGGGTGGATCGGCTCTTTGAGCCGATTCACGAGATAACCTGAGAGCCGATCGA
>NC_061511.1:206788805-206864683 GCF_022539505.1 Lolium rigidum | reverse complement strand
CGCAGCTCTAGGCTCTTCCCGGCTCTACGGTGTTGACAAGGCCGCTGCCCGCCGGTGGGTTTTGGCAGTCAACAGCCGGAACCTCGCCGGAACCAGAACAATGATCGTGAGCCCGAGCCCAGGAGGAGTCGGAACGAGGAGCGCGACCCGGAACCTCGCCGGAGCCGGAACGACTAGGGCAGCCAGCGCCACGGCGAAGGCAGCCACAGAAGCCGGAGCCAGCACCGGGAAGGCCGGGGGGAATCTGAAGGTGGAAGCAAAAGGTCGGATCGGCCCCCTCGCAGGTCTCCCTCACCACCATCTAGCGGTGGCGGCGGAGGTGGAGGCGGAGGCGGCGGCCGGAGATCTCGCTCTCGCTCACAATCTCCCCGCCACGGCTCGCGCGACGCGCGGGAACGCCTCAACGAATACAGAACCGACTACATCGGTTCGAAGTGCTTTGGCAGGATGATTCGAGAGGAACCAAAGCCAAGGATGAACCTCAAGCTACCCGGAAACCTGAAGCATTATGATGGCACCGAAAGGCCGGATACCTGGATCGAGGATTACTATAATGCAGTAACCTTCGCCGGAGAAACCCCTAACATCGCCTGCCGCATGCTCCAGTTGTACCTTGTAGGTCCAGCCCGGATCTGGCTCAGCGACCTCGAGAAGAACTCCATCTTTTGTTGGTTTGACCTGAAGACCGCTTTCGAGAAACACTTCAGAGGCACCTACAAAAGACTTGCCACGGCAAGCGACTTACAAGCTTGTATCCAGAAGAAGGGAGAATCCTCAAGAAACTTCCTCACACGATGGTTGGCATGCAGGAACGAGTGCGAAAACGTCGACCACACCACTTCCATGTACGCCTTCATTGGTGGACTGCAGAGAGGAGGATTGCTGAGGCATAAGCTCACCTGTTTGGCTAACGCAAATAAACTGACTTTGGATGAAATGATCTCCATTGCCAGTGACCACACTGCCGCCGATGACGACGCAGGCGGTGATATCGCAGCTACAGCAATCCCCCTACACCAACAAAAGAAGAACCGTGATAACGGCAACAACAACAGCCATAAACGCAAAAACCCTGATGACCAGAAGAGTGGCGGATCCGACATGGTCGCCATGGCGTTCCAACGCGGAGGTTCAGGAGGCGGAAGAGGACGCGGCCGTGGAGGCGGAGCCGGCAGGGGTCAGCAGCATGGCACAGAGGTCACAGCTGGCGGATCCCGCGCCCCGCAAACCTACGAGGAGTATAGGGACATGCCCTGCCTGGCCCACTTGGATCCGGTTACAGGGAAGTCCACTCACACCAACCGCAACTGCAAGTGGGTCAATGATCTAAAGAACGACCCGGAAGCAGGATACAAGCGAGCCCGGAAGCACCGCCCTCGTGGCAAAGGAGGCAAGGGCAAGAACAAAGACAAGGAGGAGGACAGTTCCGAGGCGATGGACGAGGATGATAACTCGCCGGATCCCAAAGCCGGATCCGCAGGTAAATCCAACCCCTTCGAGAAAAAGAGCGTGGGGGCTTACCACACCTTCCTCGGAACCCCAACAGTCCGCGCTACAAAGTCAGCTACCCGGATCCTGAACGCCACGGTTCCGGCTGTGCCGCAAGCACGTCGGTGGTCGGAAGTTCCGTGCACATTTGACAGGGAGGATCATCCCGCCATTGTGCCAAAAGAATACTACGCCTTGGTTGTAAGTCCCCGCATAGACGGGTATGACTTCTCCAAGTGCCTCATGGATGGTGGGGCCAGCTTGAACATCATGTACCTGGAGACTCTGGAGCGGATGAACCTCACCAAGGAACAGCTCAAACACAGCAACACTGAGTTTCACGGCGTGGTTCCGGGTAAGAAGGCAAACTCCCTCGGCAGCATCACACTTCCCGGGGCCTTCGGCAATGTTCACAATTTCCGCGAAGAGAAGATCACGTTTGAAGTTGTGCCCTTTAAGAGCTCCTACCACGTCATCTTCGGCAGGCCCACCTACCACAAATTCCACGCAAGAGCGTGCTACATCTACAACAAGCTCAAGATTCCGGGTCCTAACGGTATGATCACCATATCCGGAGACTACAAAAAGGCTCATGAGTGCGAGTTGGGCGAAGCCGCCTTCGCAGAGTCTGTGATATCTGGAGAAGAGCTGAAAGGCTACAGGGCCGCGGTGGATCCGACTGAGATGCAGACCACCAAGAAGCAGATCTCGGAGAAGAAAAACTCCTTCAGGGCCGCGATAGAGACCAAGAAAGTTAACTTCAAGGAAGATGACGCTACCAAGCAAGTCTCGATCGGGGCCAACATGGATCCCAAATAGGAAGACGCGCTCGTCGAGTTTCTCCACGCTAACATGGATATCTTCGCGTGGCAGCCCTCTGACATGTCCGGAGTACCAAGGGAACTCGCCGAGCACTACCTCAACATAAACCCGGGGGCTAAACCGGTGAAGCAAGCTATGCGACGCTTTGGAGATAAGAAGCGCCGCGCCATAGGAATGGAATTAGCAAAGTTACTAGAGGCAGGTTTTGTAATAGAAGTAATCCACACCGATTGGGTCGCAAATCCCGTCCTTGTACCCAAAAAGAATACTGAAATACTAAGGATGTGCATCGATTACTCTGGCTTGAACAAACATTGCCTGAAAGATCCGTTTCCCCTGCCGCGCATTGACCAAGTCATTGATTCGACGGCAGGGGCAGAACTTTTGTGTTTTCTTGATGCGTACTCCGGGAATCATCAGATCCGGATGAAGGAGTCTGACCAAAAGGCGACCTCATTCATCACCCCATTTGGCACTTACTGCTATGTTACTATGCCCTTTGGCTTGAAAAACGCAGGTGCCACCTACCAACGTACGATGCAGCGGTGCTTGAAGGACCAGATTGGTCGGAACGTACACGCCTACGTCGACGATATCGCGGTCATGACTCGGAAAGGATCCGACTTGATCAGCGATCTCACAGAAACCTTTGAGAATCTCCGTCGGTACAAGATGATGTTGAATCCGCTAAAGTGCGTCTTTGGCGTACCAGACTGGAAAACTCCTTGGCTTCATTGTCTCTAACAGGGGCATCGAAGTAAACCCGGAAAAAATCAAGGCAATTTTGTGCATAAAAGGGCCAACTTGTCTCAAAGATGTGCAACGGCTCACTGGTTGTGTCGTAGCAATCAGCAGGTTTGTTAGCCGTCTTGGCGAGAAGGCACTTCCCCTGTACAAGCTATTGAAGAAAACAGACAAGTTTGTCTGGGACGAGGCAGCAGATGCAGCACTACAGGGGTTGAAGGACATACTCACCTCCCCACCTATCCTAGCAGCTCCAGGAGAGTCAGAGCCTATGCTCCTTTACCTGGCAGCCACCAACAGGGTCATCAGCCTCGTCATCTTGGTGGAACGACAGGAAGAAGGTCACGAATATGGAGTCCAAAGGCCAATCTACTATATTAGCGAGGTCCTTACGGAATCCAAACAGCGCTACCCTCACTTTCAGAAGTTAGCTTATGGAGTATTCCTAGGCAGCAGGAAGCTGAGACATTACTTCCAAGAACATCCAGTAACAGTCGTGAGCAAGGCTCCGCTGTCAACGATTCTCAACAACGCTGACGCAACAGGACGCACAGCAAAATGGGGCATTGAATTATCCGCCTGTTATCACCAGAATTTGACCGGATCAGAGGTGGGACGCGATTGGAGATGGACTTGAAGAATATATATAGAAGAAATACATGAATCGGCCTTCTGTACCAAGTTTGGGCTAGTTTGCCCGTGCATCTGTAACATAGTAGGATACGTGTCGTTTAGAAGTTAGAGTTTAACCCGTGCACGGTTAGGTGCACGCTCGAATTAGAAAGTCCCCCGGACTATAAATATGTATCTAGGGTTTATGAAATAAAAAACAATCACGTTCACCACAAACCAATCTAGGCGCATCGCCAACTCCCCCGTCTCGAGGGTTTCTTCCGGGTAAACACCATGCTGCCTAGATCGCATCTTGCGATCTAGGCAGCACACGTTTATTCGTTGTTCATGCGTTGCTCGTACTGAAGCCTTTTTGATGGTGAGCAACGTAGTTATCATAGATGTTTTAGGGTTAGCATCGTTCATCATATCATATGCTATCGTCGTGCAACCCTTAGGCATCTAGCCGCCCTTACACCTATCTTGGGTGTAAGGGCGGCACCCCGCTTGATCATTGTTTAGTAGATCCGATCCGTTATGATTGCTCCTTGTTCTTCAAGGATTAGTTTAATATCTGCATCGTTAGGCCCTACAAACGGGTCGAAGGATCCAGTGGCGCGTAGGGTGTAGTTTGCTAGCCCTAGACAGGACGTTCCGAGGATCAACTTTGTGTTGGTTTTTAGGCCTTGTCTAGGGTCGGTTTACGATCACCGTGCGTGGCCGCCGTGCTCGATCACGAGTAGGATGTTCCGATTATGCGGTGAAAACCCCAAATCGTAGTAGGTCGTTTTAGCTTCATCTTGATCAAGCAGGACCACCATCCGATCGTACATCTCGTACGCATCATGGGTGGATCGGCTCTTTGAGCCGATTCACGAGACAACTCCGAGAGCCGATCGAGGCTCATATTTAATGTTTACGTGTATGCCATGCGAGAAACTAAGCGAGGCATCATCCAACACCTTCCCGACCAGGTATAGGTCAGGTGGCACGCCCTTGCATCAGCATCGGACGTGCGTGCCGAAGGCTTTGCGGGCCGTCGCTCGGAGGGACCAGGGCCAGCCGCAGTCCTGGGAGATTCCCGGCTCTACGGTGTTGCCCGTCGCTGCCCGCCGGTGGGTTTCTGATCGTAACACATTCTGACACGCCCGGTGGGACCATCTTCGACATCAACCGCATCGCCATCTACATCTGAGATGGCGGAGGGCACTCCGGTCAAGTACGAGGATCTGACTGAGGAGCTCAAGAAGAAGCATGACGAGATCAAAGCAGCTCCTCGAAGCCGACCTCATCGGCTCTTTCCACGTAACCCGCTCACATGGCATCGGGTGGAAAGGGTTCTCACCTGAAGGCGCACTCGATGGAGTGGACCTGTCCACCCCGTCGAAGAACGCACCAGGTCGCCGCGTCAGGAGATCAACTTCATGGTGGCTCATTCGCCGCACCGCCATTCCGAGAGCCTCGGTGAACACTTTGGAGCGAGTCGCTCCGCGCGTGATCCAGAAATCATGAGCCATCGGCATTCTCCGTCGGGACCAGCTCTGGGACTTACCAAGGAGAGATGCCACTCCGAGTCCCGTCCACCGCTGCCGTTCGCGTTGGCAGCACCAGAAGTGCCGAGTTCATCGGCATACGTCGTCTACAAGATTGGTGGTGACCCTAGTGACTACCAATTCTTACATGAGGCGCCCAAGGAGATCCCCCGCGGATACACGTGCGCATACGTGCCGACCGCGTGAATCGGGCACTCTCGAACCAGCCGCAACAAGCAGGGGACTTCCGGAACAGCAGGAGGAGCTTCGGGAACGTATCTTGAGAAGCGTACGTGGCTAGCTAAGTACGCCACTCCGACAAACCTCCGCAGCTCAGCTCCCTGCAGCTTGGCTCGAACCGGAAAAGCAAGCATGGCTGGCTAAGTATGCCACCCCGGCGAATCTTCGCAGTTCGACGCCCGTAGCCATCACCGCGGATCAGATTTGTACAATTCTGAAAGACCAGTTCGGCATGATGCCGAAAAGGAGGACAATCGGCTATTCCAAGCCGTACACCAACGAGTACGAGTTGATCCCGCTACCACCCAAATATCGGCTCCCTGACTTCACAAAGTTTAATGGATCAGATGGTTCCAGCTCCATCGAGCATGTGAGCCGATATTTGGCACAGCTGGGCACGATCTCAGCATCAGACGAGCTGCGTGTGAGGTTTTTCGCACAGTCCCTCACAGGATCGGCTTTCGGGTGGTACACATCGCTGCCACCAAATTCAATCCGGACTTGGAAGCAGCTTGGAAGAACAATTCCACGTGCAGTATCACTCAGAAGCTTCCGAGGCTGGCATTGCCGATCTAGCACAAGTACGACGAAGCGCGGGGAAACAAGTGGCAGAATACGTCCAGCGCTTCAGGACCGTTAGGAACCGATGCTATTCGGTTCATGTAAGTGAAAAAGAAGCGAGCCGAGTTGGCGGTGGTGGGTCTCTCATCATCGATCAAGGACGTGGCCTCCCAGCGGACTACCCTTCACCGGCGCACATGGTGCGAAGCCGTCAGCATATGAACAGCGCCACCCGTATGTTTACCAGGATAAATTCAAGCGTGCGGTGGTCCCGGTTGAGGCGGATGAAGATGAAGGTGCCGTGGGAGATCAAGAGGTAGCAAGTGGCTGAATGGACTCGGGGGCAAGCCCCGTGTCCCGTAAATGGGTTAAGCCACAAGGTCCTCCAAAAGGGTTTGACTTCGACGTGACCAAAGCTGAGCAGATTTTCGACCTCTTACTCAAGGAGAAGCAGCTAAAGGTAACCGAAGGCCACAAGATCCCCACGGCTCAGGAGTTGAACGGAAAGCCATACTGCAAGTGGCATAACACGTTCACCCACGCCACCAACGACTGCAGAGTGTGGCGTCAGCAGATCCAAATGGCGATAAAACAAGGGCGGCTAATTTTCAGCCAGTACGCCATGAAGGTCGACACGCACCCCTTCCCCGCCGTTAACATGGTGGAGTACACTTACCATGGAGGGTGCCAGCCAGATTCTCGTGCAATATCAACATGGTAGGACCCGGGCACCACTCGGTAAGGACGGAGATGAGGGCAGCCTGCTCTCATAGCAAGGACACAGAGGAAGCCGCTCCACGCGATCGGCTCCGTCACGATGGCAAGCGCTACATCACGGAGGGAGAAGTCAGGAACGTAAGATATCAGCGACCTCTCTCTGATCACCTCCTCAACAAGTACGTGGGTCAATACGACCAACGCCGGCGATACAACGACGATGATGAAAGAGATCGTCTGGCTAGGGACGCCAGGAGACACCGTCGGCATGGTCGCGACGAGGAGCGATATGAGCGCCACGCCAAGGAAAAGCCGAGGGAGCAAGACGACGTGGATAGGCACTGGGACTGCCCCTTCTTCGTACACTCGCTGGGATTCGTGAATGAGCCGATTGCCTACGATCGGCAACTGCCCCGAATGTAAACAAAAGAAGAAGGACGCAGCTAACGTGTCCGTGTTCAAACGTCTAGGGCCTCTCCCGCCTCGGGACAAGCACGCTGAGTCCTCTCGGGTAGAAGATCTCGAGGAACTAGAGGACGATGATGAAGAAGAAGACAAGTATCATCGGCCAAGGTGGTGCCCTGATGGGCTCAGCCGTTCCCAAAAGCGAAGGGTTCAGCGTCTACGTGGGTTGGAGGAAGCCGAAAGGTTATACCTGCACACGTTGAGGAAGGCGCGGCCTGATCTGGCCGCTAAAATTCAGCGAACCCCGGACGAAGAAGGTCGGCCACAAAGGAAAGAGTGGCGCCCGGACAAAAGAAAGCCGACGATGAGACATCGGCCGGCACAAACATGGTGTTCATCCTTCCAACGGAGTTTAGTGCTCCGGGGGTAGATGAAGCACTCGTGGCACAACTTGAATGCGGCCCACGGCCGGTCATCTTTGAGAAGCCACGAGAGAGAAGCTACGAGCATCCGAAGGCCCTGTACTTGCGAGGTTACATCAATGGGCAGCCTGTCAACAAGATGTTGGTGGACACCGGAGCGGCAGTTAACATTATGTCATACTCCATGCTACGTCGGTTGGGACGCTCTAGCTCGGATCTGATCAAGACCAATGTGACACTGAGCGATTTCAACGGCCAAGCATCTGACGCACAAGGTGTTCTGAACGTGGATCTGACCGTAGGAAGAAAAACCGTCCCTACGACGTTCTTTATTGTCGACAACAAGAGCACCTATGCTGTCCTACTAGGGAGAGATTGGATCCACGCCAATCGTTGCATTCCATCCACGATGCACCAATGCCTAATACAATGGGATGGAGATGAAGTAGAAGTCGTCCACGCAGATGATTCAGCCGAGATTTCAACGGCTGGCATGAATGTTTGGGAGACATCAGGCCAAGAGCCACTCTCAGGCATCAATTTGGACGACTGCGAGCGCATCGACGTGACAAAGGACGGGGTTCGGCTGGTTTTATCCACCGGCCTGACCGTGTAACAAGAGCAGCATCTATAGACAAACGTGGCGATGCCGATCCGTGTGTTCGGCTCCAAGGATCTATGGAGGAACATTGCAAAACCTTCATCGAGCAAACAACATGGAGGCCGATTCCAGCAATCGGCCAAAATTATCCTCACCATTCATTCTGCCTGGGTTCAACGTCGATCTAATGGGCAATGGGTTTGCGTCGGCTGATGAGCTGGAGGAAATCCATGCTGGTCCTAACAGAGCCGACATTCACATGTAGTGCCTTGGCTAACCACAGAGCCGATATCAGCAGTTACCTGGCAGAATCGGCTCGGGGGGCACCTAATCAGATGAACATGTGCGATACATGTGCAGTGAAAACATTGGGGGCCGATAGGAAAAATCGGCCCGTAAAAAAAATCATGATGTACAGCCGATGCATGGCCATCGACTCAAGAGGTACAGCTGTTATAACAGGGGCTCAGTGAAGCAGTTGTCGAGTCACAAGGAGAGGCCCTACTGGATGAATTCCTTCTCAAGGCCTCCAACTCCTTCTGCAAATCTTCGAGTTCAGCAGTGCCAGTATAAGCGTACAGGGTGAGTCCAGCAAAGGAGCATACCTATCTTAGGAGTATGAGAACAGCCGATGACGAATCAATCGGCTGTGACGTTTTTGCCTGAGGTGAACCAAGGTGGCGACTTAGTCGATGTCACTCTCAGAGGTTGTTACGTCCAGAGTTTTGGAGAGCACCAGAAATTCAAAACATCCTCCCCGGAAGTTGCATCAGCCTGCCAAAGATATGAGCCGATCTGATCAGCAAGACGCAAGAATTGAACTGGAGAAGCTCGGGGGGGCAGCTCACCCTGAAGGTTCTCTCCTCTGGGGAGCCAATTTTGTTGAAATCGGCTGGCTCTGCATTATAACTTGGAAGCCGATGGTGGCACATTTGGCTGGCTCACTACTTTTCTCGCCTTGATCGAGGCTCGGGGGCAGCTTGCCCTGAAGGACCCTTTGCTATAGGGAGCCGATTTTGTTGAAGTCGGCCGGTTCTGCATCTCAACTTTTTTGAGGAATGGTTGCTGCGAGGAAACAGAGCAGGATTTCAAACATCGCTGTAGATTATCGAAAGAAAATTTGTGGATAAGTGATGCGTGTCCTGTAGAAGTATCAGCTCCAGCCTCCGGGTTGATTTAGCAATGGGCCTAGAGTTCTCCCGAAGGCAAAAGGGATTTGGGAAAGAAGGATTCGGCAGGAGAACGTCTGGAAACCTAAAGTTAATAATGAGACCAGGCATTATTTCAGGAGTTTTGCCGTTAAATCTAACACTACGCTCAATGACTGCGGTTTGGACCTGTTCGGTTGGAAGTTTGGGGATCTGAGTTTGAGCAAGGTTCACAGGTTACCGTTTGAGGAGGTGGCTAAATTGGTCTATCTCGAAATTTATCGTAAAAGGCCGATGTGTTGCCATCGGCTCATTGAGCGTTGATCAAATTAACAATCGGCAAAATCAGTACGAAAGGAAATCGGCAAAATCAAGTTAAGGAGAAGTCTTCTTCACTAATAAGGGAAGATTTTTACAATGAAGAGCCGATTGCTCAAGAAAGGAAGAACAAAATAAGAGCCGATTGCTCAGGGGCTACTAATCCTACATTGCTAATCCTCGCTAGCATCATCGTCGGCATCGGAGCTGCCGTCGGCGCTACTTCCGGAGAATTCCTCGTCGCTGCTGCCCCAGCCTTCGGCCGGAGCTTCTTCTTCCTCGTCATCATCATCATCCTCGCTGTCCGCCCAAGCGCGGAAGCGCTTCGCCGGCGGGTACCCAGCGGAAGAGGAGGAATCATCCTCCTCCTCCTCCTCTTCTCCTTCCTCGTCATCATCCTCATCCTCGCTGTCCGCCCACATGCGGGAGCGCTTCGTCGGCGGGTGCCTGGCGGAGGAGGGGGCCTCTTTCTTCTCTACTTCTTCTTCTTTCTCCTCCTTGTCGGAGGAGATGGGGTTCGCCCCGGGGTGGAGGTCGTCTTTACTCTTGCTCTTTGGCGAAGATTGGAGGGGGAGGCCTGAGGAGGAAGAAGAAGAGGAAGACATTGCTACAGGGGAAGAGGGTTTTTTGGGCGCTGGTGGACAGAACAGAGCAGGGGGATGAAGTGGCGAACCGTTCGGCACAGATAAATAAAGGGGTGTAGTGGAGATTTAATGCCATGACGGTTCTCGAGGACGTAATGCCGAAATTATCAATTCGTGCGAGAGAAGCCAAGGAGGCGAGGCGAAATGATGGAAGATTCTCGCGGCAGTTCGCCTCTGCCACGACATGACCCGACGAAGCAAAAGCATAATGATTTTGGAAATGTCATTTCCAAAACCAGGGGGGCATGTGTTATCACCAGAATTTGACCGGATCAGAGGTGGGCCGCGATTGGAGATGGACTTGAAGAATATATATAGAAGAAATACATGAATCGGCCTTCTGTACCAAGTTTGGGCTAGTTTGCCCGTGCATCTGTAACATAGTAGGATACGTGTCGTTTAGAAGTTAGAGTTTAACCCGTGCACGGTTAGGTGCACGCTCGAATTAGAAAGTCCCCCGGACTATAAATATGTATCTAGGGTTTATGAAATAAACAACAATCACGTTCACCACAAACCAATCTAGGCGCATCGCCAACTCCCCCGTCTCGAGGGTTTCTTTCGGGTAAACACCATGCTGCCTAGATCGCATCTTGCGATCTAGGCAGCACACGTTTATTCGTCGTTCATGCGTTGCTCGTACTGAAGCCTTTTTTATGGCGAGCAACGTAGTTATCATAGATGTTTTAGGGTTAGCATCGTTCATCATATCATATGCTATCGTCGTGCAACCCTTAGGCATCTTGCCGCCCTTACACCTATCTTGGGTGTAAGGGCGGCACCCCGCTTGATCATTATTTAGTAGATCCGATCTGTTATGATTGCTCCTTGTTCTTCAAGGATTAGTTTAATATCTGCATCGTTAGGCCTTACAAACGGGTCGAAGGATCCAGTGGCGCGTAGGGTGTAGTTTGCTAGCCCTAGACAGGACGTTCCGAGGATCAACTTTGTGTTGGTTTTTAGGCCTTGTCTAGGGTCGGTTTACGATCACCGTGCGTGGCCGCCAGGCTCGATCACGAGTAGGATGTTCCGATTATGCGGTGAAAACCCCAAATCGTAGTAGGTCGTTTTAGCTTCATCTTGATCAAGCAGGACCACCATCTGATCGTACACCTCGTACGCATCATGGGTGGATCGGCTCTTTGAGCCGATTCACAGGACAACCCGAGAGCCGATCGAGGCTCGTATTTAATGTTTACGTGTATGCCATGCAGGAAACTAAGCGAGGCATCATCCAACACCTTCCTGACCAGGTATAGGTCAGGTGGCACGCCCTTGCATCAGCATCGGACGTGCGTGCCGAAGGCTTTGCGGGCCGTCGCTCGGAGGGACCAGGGCCAGCCGCAGTCCTGGGAGATTCCCGGCTCTACGGTGTTGCCCGTCGCTGCCCGCCGGTGGGTTTCTGACCGCAACACCGCCTTCGACATCAGCTACAAAGCCAGGACCGCGGTCAAATCACAGGTCTTGGCAGATTTCGTTGCAGATTGGACAGAAGCTCCGGATGCAAACCTGGAGCCGGAACCAGAGACATGGGTTATGCACTTCGATGGATCCAAGCAGCACCAAGGCTCAGGAGCCGGAGTCACCCTGAAGTCCCCTACCGGAGAAGAACTGCGATGACGTTTTGCAGATCCACTTCGAAGCTACAAACAACATGGCGGAGTACGAGGCTCTACTTCACGGACTGCGCATCGCTAAGGAAATAGGGATCAAGCACATTATCTGTTGCGGAGATTCCGACCTGGTGGCACAGCAAGTATCCGGAACCTGCAACGCCAGAAATTCCGTCATGGCGGCTTACCGAGACGAAGTTGACGAGATCGCCAAATGCTTTCTAGGATACGAAGTCAAGTACGTCCGGAGAGATGACAACGCAGCGGCAGACATGCTATCCAAGCTCGGATCCGGCAGGTAACCAATTCCGCCTGGCATTTTCCTGGAGCACCTACGGATACCCTCGGTGAAGGGCGCTAACCCGGAAAACCCAGACGTGGCAGTATCTCCGGCTAGAGAAGTGATGGCTATCATTCCGGCTTGGACGCAGCCTTTCCTGGACTACCTCATCGATCAGAAGTTGCCGGAGGACGAGGTCCTCGCGCGACAGATCATCAGACGAGCAAGATCCTACACAATTGTTGATGGACAGCTCTACAAACGAAGCGCAACAGGGGTATTTCTCAAATGCGTCTCTAATCAAGATGGCATTGAAATCCTTAGAGAGATCCATGCAGGGGATTGCGGGCATCATGCCGCTCCCAGGTCACTTGTTGCAAAAGCTTTTCGGCTAGGCTTTTACTGGCTCACAGCTAAAGAAGACGCTGACAAAATAGTCAAGACCTGCCGAGGTTGTTAGTATTACGCTACTCAACCAAACGCTCCAGCCCAAGAGCTGAAGACCATACCTATCACCTGGCCATTCGCGGTCTGGGGGCTCGATATGGTTGGTAAGTTAAAAAGATCATCTCCTGGCGGTTTTGAATACCTCTTGGTCGCTGTTGACAATTTCAGCAAATGGATCGAGGCAAAGCCAGTGAGAAAAGCCGACGGTGCTACGGCACTAAAATTTGTCTGCAGCCTCATGATGAGATTCGGCATCCCACACAGCATAATCACAGATAATGGCACAAACTTTGCTCAGGGAGAATTGAAGGATTATTGTGAGACAATGGGGATTCGATTGGACCTTGCATCTGTGGCTCACCCACAATCCAATGGTCAAGTTGAAAGGGCCAACGGTCTAATATTATCAGGAATCAAGCCACGCCTTGAAGAACCGCTGCGACGAGCAGCTGGAGCTTGGGCTGACGAATTGGACGCTGTCTTGTGGAGTTTGCGAACTACCCCTAACAGGTCAATAGGGTTTACCCCATTTTTCCTGGTATACGGATCCGAAGCCGTGATTCCCTCCGACATTATCCACGATTCACCGCGAGTTTCCGCCTACAATGAAGAAACAGCTGACGAGGCCAGACAGCTATCTGTGGACCTGATCGAGGAAGCTCGGAATTTAGCTGGCCAGCGCTCCGCCATCTACCAGCAGAAGCTCCGACGTTATCACAGTCGTCGAGTTCGGAATCGCTCTTTCATGGCGGGAGACCTGGTCCTCCGCCTTCGGCAGGTGAAAGACCATAAGCTGCAGTCCCCATGGGAAGGACCCTTCGTCGTTAGCAAAGTGCTTCATAACGGATCATACTACCTTGTTGATTTCCGGGAGCTGAGGGACAGACCTGCTAATTGGCACCGGAAACGCAAGCGCGAGGATCCGGATGACATCTACGACGAGACAGATCGCCCCTGGAACATCGCACAGCTACGTCCTTTCCACACTTAGCGTATTCTTTCCGAGTTATAAACTCTGTAATAGTTATACATGATCAATGAAATAAAGCTTATGGTTCACTCTTCGAGTCTTTTACCTCCTTTACTTGTTCATTTTTAGATCATGTGTGTTTTCCGACTAAAACCGCAGAGCTGGATATTTCCGCCTAGGCGTGTATAAAAAGTTGTGATTTTCAAAAATCGTCCTTTAGGACGTAAGCTTAAGTTTTCTGATTAAGTTGTTATCTGTTGCGAACTCGTGGATTCCTAGTAGCGATTTCCGGCACCTATGCTTGGGGGCTTATTTCCGCGGTTATTGACGGATTACCATTGGGTTTCGTCGCCGCTGGCGAATGTTTCCGGCTAAGGTCTTCCGGCTCGCGGAAGGTCAAGCGGGCAAGCCGGAAAACAACGAAGTCAGCACTTGCTTTCCGACACAAACCGAAACATGCACATAATATTAATGGATAGCAGGATAAGTGTTTCCGCCCCATGCATAGTCGTTTCGTCCCTAGCTACTTAAGAATTTAAGTTATTCATTACAAACCCACTCCGGGGCCAAAAGTGATGCATCAATGCTCATTGTTTCACAAGTTCTCGGAGGATTGCTCTTCATCAGAAGCCGTGTAGGCGGAGCCATCATCTGAGCTATCGCCTGAGCCATCGCCGTCGGAGCCGGAGCCTTCCTCGTCATGGTCGGCACTTGACCCGGAGCCTTCCTCGTCGCCTTCCTCGGCAGCCTCTTCTTCCTCTTCCTCTGGATTGGAAAAGCCTTCGGGAAGATCATACTTGTTGTACCAGAACGAGTGGTTAACTCGTCCAGCAAAAAGGCGATCAAATCCCATGGCTTCCGAGAGGAGATGTCTCATGGTGGTACCCTTGGGGACTCCGCGTGCGACGTCTGCATATTTCATGGTGGGGAAGTGCGCTTTGCAGGTGGCTAACACGAGGGCAGCAACTCCGCGAGACGAAGACTCCTGCCAATCCTTGATGAGCTCCGGCACGTTCTTCATGAGATTTGTCATGCGGTCAATAACCGTTGTCTTGGCTTTCTTCAGGTTAAGGGACTTGGCAATTCCGCGACATGCTTCGATGAGGTCCTCGATTGAGGTCCGCGCTTCATCATATGCCTCAGTCCTCTTGAGGGTTGACTCTTTGGTCCATTCGAAGCCAAGGCTTGCTGCAAAGTGAAATGGATCAGTTTCTTCCGCGGACAGAGACAATTTTGAGGAAGCCGGAGTTACAACAATAACAAAACGGGTACTTACGGAAGATCATCTTGTCAATGGCCTCCGCCTCCTGGCTCTTGTTTTTGGCCGCCAGGGTGGTCACCTTGTGATGGCTCTTCTTGAGTTTTTCAGCCAACTCCGCCATTTCGCGGGAATGTTTCTCCGAGAGCTCCTTCTTCTCTTTGGTTTCCTTCTCGGAGGATTCTTTCAAGAAGCTCTTCAGAGTTTCATTCTCCGCCTCCAATACTTGGATCTTGGCGGATAAGGCGTCGATGGTGGGGCGTTTGTCAGTTTCTTCTGAAGACAGAAAATCCCACAAGATATCTGTTATGATTGTTCATACAGTACAAAATTAAGCAGCCCGGATTTCTCACCTTTCAAACGGGTCTCCAGGCGGAGCACAGTTTGTCGACTATTCTCAGCAGCCTGGCGCAGCCCTTCTATTTCCGTCATCTGCTCCAGCACATGAACGCGCAGGTCTTCGTGCAGCATCCGCGTGCTCTGAGACGCAAAGAGGATTTAGCCGGAAATTCAAAATTCTGGGGGCTGGCGAGGAGTTCAAAGTTTTGGATCGAGAAAATTTTAAATTTCCGTCTAAGACAATTGTTGAGAGAAGCATCGGCTAATACATGTTACACGGAAAAATGTCTGAACCAATGCTTGGGGGCTAGTGTTACCTGGCGCACCTCCTTATGCTTATAGAAGAAGATCTTGAGATCACTCTCGAGGTCGGAGAGCTCCTTGTTATCACCAGATTTGGGTCAAATCAGGAGATGGGCTGCGAGAGAGATGGGCTTGGAAGATTACATGTCAAAGATTTCTGAAGCGGCCTGGCACGAAGGGATTGGGCTGAATTGCCCGTGTATCTTTATAGTAGTTTATTATTTTAGAAGTTAGAGTTTACATCGTGCACGGTTTAGTGCACGCCCACATTAGAAAGTCCCCTGGACTATAAATATGTACCTAGGGTTTATGGAATAAACAACAACTCACGTTCAACCCCAAAACAAACCAATCTCGGCGCATCGCCAACTCCTTCATCTCGAGGGTTTCTATCAGGTAAGCGACATGCTACCTAGATCGCATCTTGCGATCTAGGCAGCACAAGCCCCACGTTGTTCATGCGTTGCTCGTACTGAAGCGTCTTTGATGGCGAGCAACGTAGTTATCATTAGATGTGTTAGGGTTAGCATTGTCCTTCGTTTAAGCATGCTTACGTAGTGCAACCCTTGCATATCTAGCCGTCCTCACGCCTGTCTCAGGTGTGGGGGCGGCACCCCGCTTGATCATTATTTAGTAGATCTGATCCGTTACGATTGCTCCTTGTTCTACAAGGATTAGTTTAATATCTGCAATAGTTAGGCCTTACAAAGGGGGAGGATCCAGTGGCACGTAGGGTGGCGTTCGCAAGTCCTAAACGGGATGTTCCTAGGATCAACTTCATGTTGGTTTTTTGGCCTTGTTTAGGATCGGCTTACGAGCACCGTGCGTGGCCGCAAGGCCCAACCTGGAGTAGGATGATCCGATTATGCGGTGAAAACCCTAAATCGTCGTAGATCTCATTAGCTTCATCTTGATCAAGCAGGACCACCAAGTATTCGTGCACCCCGTACGGATCATGGGTGGATCGGCTCTTTGAGCCGATTCACGAGATAACCCGAGAGCCGATCGAGGCTCGTATTTAACGTTTACATGTATGCCCTGCAGGAAACTAAGCGAGGCATCCTCATCACCTTCCCGACCAGGTATAGGTCAGGTGGCACGCCCTTGCACTTCGCAACGCCGCGTGTGACCGGAAGAGCATTGCGGGCCGTCGCTCGGAGGGGTCTCAGCCAGCCGCAGCTCTAGGCTCTTCCCGGCTCTACGGTGTTGACAAGGCCGCTGCCCGCCGGTGGGTTTTGGCAGTCAACACATTCTGGCACGCCCGGTGGGACTTGGAAGATGATGAAAACCCTAAAAACAAACCAATCTCGGCGCATCGCCAACTCCTGTGAATCTCACGTTCAACCCCAAAAACAACTCACGTTCAACCCCAAAAACAAACCAATCTCGGCGCATCGCCAACTCCTTCATCTCGAGGGTTTCTATCAGGTAAGCGACATGCTGCCTAGATCGCATCTTGCGATCTAGGCAGCACAAGCCCCACGTTGTTCCATGCGTTGCTCGTATCGAAGCGCTTTTGATGGCGAGCAACGTAGTTATCGTTAGATGTGTTAGGGTTAGCATTGTTCTTCGTTTAAGCATGCTTACGTAGTGCAACCCTTGCATATCTAGCCGCCCTCACGCCTGTCTCAGGTGTGGGGGCGGCACCCCGCTTGATCATTATTTAGTAGATCTGATCCGTTACGATTGCTCCTTGTTCTACAAGGATTAGTTTAATATCTGCAATAGTTAGGCCTTACAAAGGGGGGGAGGATCCAGTGGCATGTAGGGTGGCGTTCGCAAGTCCTAAACGGGATGTTCCTAGGATCAACTTCATGTTGGTCTTTTGGCCTTGTTTAGGATCGGCTTACGAGCACCGTGCGTGGCCGCAAGGCCCAACCTGGAGTAGGATGATCCGATTATGCGGTGAAAACCCTAAATCGTCGTAGATCTCATTAGCTTCATCTTAATCAAGCAGGACCACCAAGTATTCGTGCACCCCGTACGGATCATGGGTGGATCGGCTCATTGAGCCGATTCATAGGATAACCTGAGAGCCGATCGAGGCTCGTATTTAATGTTTACATGTATGCCCTGCAGGAAACTAAGCGAGGCACCCCCATCACCTTCCTGACCAGGTATAGGTCAGGTGGCACGCCCTTGCACTTCGCAACGCCGCGTGTGACCAGAAGAGCATTGCGGGCCGTCGCTCGGAGGGGTCTCAGCCAGCCGCAGCTCTAGGCTCTTCCCGGCTCTACAGTGTTGGCAAGGCCGCTACCCGCCGGTGTGTTTTGGCAGATAACACATTCTGGCACGCCGGTGGGTTTTGGCAGTCAACACATTCTGGCACGCCGGTGGGTTTTGGCAGTCAACACATTCTGGCACGCCCGGTCAAATCAGGAGATGGGCTGCGAGAGAGATGGGCTTGGAAGATTACATGTCAAAGATTTCTGAAGCGGCCTGGCACGAAGGGATTGGGCTGAATTGCCCGTGTATCTTTATAGTAGTATATTATTTTAGAAGTTAGAGTTTACATCGTGCACGGTTTAGTGCACGCCCACATTAGAAAGTCCCCTGGACTATAAATATGTACCTAGGGTTTATGGAATAAACAACAACTCACGTTCAACCCCAAAACAAACCAATCTCGGCGCATCGCCAACTCCTTCATCTCGAGGGTTTCTATCGGGTAGCGACATGCTGCCTAGATCGCATCTTGCGATCTAGGCAGCACAAGCCCCACGTTGTTCCATGCGTTGCTCGTATCGAAGCGTTTTTGATGGCGAGCAACGTAGTTATCATTAGATGTGTTAGGGTTAGCATTGTCCTTCGTTTAAGCATGCTTACGTAGTGCAACCCTTGCATATCTAGCCGCCCTCACGCCTGTTTCAGGCGTGGGGGCGGCACCCCGCTTGATCATTATTTAGTAGATCTGATCCGTTACGATTGCTCCTTGTTCTACAAGGATTAGTTTAATATCCGCAATAGTTAGGCCTTACAAAGGGGGGGAGGATCCAGTGGCACGTAGGGTGGCGTTCGCAAGTCCTAAACGGGATGTTCCTAGGATCAACTTCATGTTGGTCTTTTGGCCTTGTTTAGGATCGGCTTATGAGCACCGTGTGTGGCCGCAAGGCCCAACCTGGGAGTAGGATGATCCGATTATGCGGTGAAAACCCTAAATCGTCGTAGATCTCATTAGCTTCATCTTGATCAAGCAGGACCACCAAGTATTCGTGCACCCCGTACGGATCATGGGTGGATCGGCTCTTTGAGCCGATTCACGGGATAACCCGAGAGCCGATCGAGGCTCGTATTTAACGTTTACATGTATGCCCTGCAGGAAACTAAGCGAGGCATCCTCATCACCTTCCCGACCGGGTATAGGTCAGGTGGCACGCCCTTGCACTTCGCAACGCCGCGTGTGACCGAGAAGAGCATTGCGGGCCGTCGCTCGGAGGGGTCTCAGCCAGCCGCAGCTCTAGGCTCTTCCCGGCTCTACGGTGTTGACAAGGCCGCTGCCCGCCGGTGGGTTTTGGCAGTCAACACATTCTGGCACGCCCGGTGGGACAACCGTCTACATCAACCACATCGCCATCTACATCCGAGATGGCGGACGGCACGCCGGTCACCTACGGGGATCCGCTCGACGACCTCAAGAAGCAATACAACGAGATCAAGGCTACCCTCGAAGCCGACCTCATCGGCTCTTTTCGGAGAACCCGTTCCGGTGGCATCGGATGGAAGGGGTTCTCACCGCAAGGTGCGCTCGATGGAATAGACCTCTCTACCCCGTCGGAGGAACGCACCGGGGGTGCACGGCGAGGAGATCAACTACCCGGTGGCTCACTCGCTACACCGCCACTCGAGAACTTGGTCAACGTGTTGGAGCGTGTCGCTCGCGCGTGATCCGAGAGATCATGAGCCACCGGTACTCGCCGTCGGGACCAGCTCTCGGGACTCATCAAGGAGAGTTGCCATTCCGGTCCCGTCCACCGCTGCCATTTGCGTTGGCAGCACTCGCTGAAGTGCCGACTACACCGGCATTCCTCGTCTACGGGATTGGTGGCGACCCTAGTGACTACCGAGTTCTTAATGGAGGCGCCTAAGGAGATCCCTCATGGATACGCGTGCATGTATGTGCCGGATTGTGGTGACTCGGGCACTCACAAACCAGGCCACAACATCGGGGACTCCGGCGAAGACGGGAGGAACGTCGGCGACAGAGCGGACGTGGCTAACTAAATACGCCACACCGACGAAACTCCCGAGCCCAGCTCCTGCAGGCGGCTCGTAGCTGGAAAAGCAAACATGGCAGGCCAAGTACGCCACCCCGGCGAATCTTCGGAGTGCAACTCCTACGGCCAGCACAGCGGATCGGATCGGTACCATGCGAGAGACCGGTTCGGCATAATGCCGAAAAGAAGGGCGATCGGCTATTCCAAGCCGTACCCCGACGATTACGAGATGATCCCGCTGCCACCTAAATATCGGCTCCCCGACTTCTCCAAATTCGGTGGATCGGATGGCTCCAGCTCCATCGAGCACGTCGGCCCGATATTTGGCTCAACTAGGACCGGCTTCGGTGTCGGATCAGCTACGCGTGAGGCTCTTCTCACGGTCCCTCACGGGATCGGCTTTTGGATGGTACACCTCTCGCCGAGCAAACTCCATCCGAGTCTTGGAAGCAATTGGAAGAACAATCCCATATGCAATACCATTCGGAAGCTTCCGAGTCCGGCATTGCCGATCTAGCACAACTACGTCGAAGCGCGGGGAAACGGTGACGAGAATACATCCAGTCGCTTCGAGAATCTTAGGAACCGATGTTATTCGGTTCGTATAACCGAAAAGGAAGCGATCGAGTTGGCGATAGCGAGGCCTTGCAACACAGCTCAAGGACATGGCCTCCCAAGCGGATTATCCCTCGCCGGCGCACATGGTTCGAAACTATCGGCATATGAACAGCGCCACCCCGACCTGTACCAAGACAAGTTCAAGCGTGCGATAGTTATGGTCGGTACGGAGGAAGATGAAGTGCCTGCGGGAGGCCAAGAGATAGCGATGGGCTGAGTGGACTCGGGGGGAACCCCGTGGCCTGCAAATGGGTAAAGCCACCGGGGCCGCCCGGGGATTTGATTTTGACGTGACCAAGACCGAACAAATCTTCGACCTCCTGCTCAAGGAGAAACAGTTGACGATTCCCGAAGGTCTCAAGTTCCCCACGGCGAAGGAGCTAAACGGAAAGCCGTACTGCAAATTCCACAACTCGCTTTCCCATGCCACCAACGACTGCCGGGTGTGGCGTGAGCACATCCAAGCGGCGATAGAGAAGGGGCGGCTAATTTTCAACCAGTACGCCATGAAGGTCGACACCCAACCCTTCCCCGCCGTTAACATGGTGGAAATCATCCACCCTGAAGGTTGCCAGCCGGGTCCCTCGTTCAGCATCAACATGGTAGGACCTGGAAACCACTGCGGCAAAGATGGAGATGAGGGCAGCTGCTCTCATAGCAAGGATACGAGAGGAGGCCGCTCCACGCGATCGGCTCCGTCATGATGGCAAGCGCTATGTCACCGAGGGAGAGGTGAAGAATATAAGATATCAGCGACCCCTCTCTGATCACCTCCTCAACAAATATGTGAGTCAGTATGACCAACGCCGACGGCACCATTACGATAGAGGAGATCGTCTGGCTAGAGAAGCCAGGGGATATCGTCGGCAAAATCGCGATGAGGAGGAGCACGAGCGCTGTGCCATGGAAGCATCAAGGGAGCAAGATGACAACGCCAGACATTGGGACTGCCCCTTCTTCAGACACTGCTGGGATTCAGGAATGAGCCGATTGCCCACAATCGGCAATTGCCCAAATGCAATCGAAAAGGAAGGAGGCAGCCAACGTGTCTGTGTTCGAGCGCCTAGGGCCTCTCCCGCCACAAAGCAAACGCGCTGAGTCACCTCGTTGGGCAGATCTTGAGGATTCAGAAGACGAGGGAGGAGTGGAAGAAGACAGGTACCACCGGCCAAGGTGGTGCCCTGACGGACTCAGCCGTTCCCAAAAGCGCAGGGTTCAGCGATTGCGCGGCCTGGAGGAAGCCGAAAGGTTGTACTCGCACACGCTAAGGAAGGCACGGCCTGATCTGGCTGCAAAGGTTCAGCGAACCCTGGATGAAGAGGGTCGGCCACGGAAAATGGAGTGGCGCCCCAAACAGAGGAAAGCCGATGATGAGACATCGGCTGGCACAAACATGGTGCTCGTCTTGCCGACAGAGCTTAGCGCTCCACGACTCTACGGAGCACTCAAGGTGGACGACGGCAAGCGCATCAAGTCAGAGGTTGGGTTGGTTTTACCCAGCCTAACCAAATAGCAAGACTAAACCAATGAGCAAACCAGGCGAGGCTGATCCTTGTGATCGGCCCCAAAAAGTTTATGAAGGGACATTACAGGACCTTCAGTCAGCTCTCCAATGAATATGGAGACCGATTTCAGCAATCGGCCAAAATTATCCTCACCCACCGTTCTGCCTGGGTTCAACATGTTATCCAACAGAGCCGATACCATCAATGCTCTTGACAGAATCGGCTCGGGGGGCACCCAGGTAGATAAGAAGCATCTCATCTTCTGTTGATGGGTATTGGAATATGGGGGCCGATGCACAGGTCGGCCGTAAAAAAAAAAAAAAGTGAAAATTCGAAATTTTTTGAGCACAGCCGATGCAGCAGGCATCGACTTAAGGATATGAAAGCCGATGCATGGCCATCGACTCAAGAGGAGTAATTGTTACGATCAGAGGGTCAATGGAGCACAAAGGGAGACTTTTTATGAAGGAACTCCTCAATGGAGCAGTTCGGAAGCTCGGATCCTCTCTTCAATGACAATATCGGGAGCAGCATGGGCGGACGGATCAGGTCAAGGATGGATGACATTAGATTCATCAAAGGAAAGGAGCTGATCTAGCCAGCAAGAACCAAAGAAGCTCGGGGGGCAGCTCACCTTGAAGGCTTTCCGCTCAGAGAAGCCGATTTGTGTTTAAATCGGCTGACGCTACATAAGGAACTTCCCCACACACGATTAAGCTCAGGTCCATGCAGCTCATTTGCGTATCCTCGTCTCTGTTTTGCCTTGGCTGAGACTCGGGGGGCAACAGGCCTGGCAGATGCTCTATTGAAGGGCCGATTGAAGTACCATCGGCTGATCTTCGGTGCAACCTTCTTCACAAAACGATGAGCGCTTGCTAAGGAATTGAAGGATAGAAGGATGAATGTCGAAGGACCGATGTGTTGTTATCGGCTCATTACACATTGGCGAAGGGGATGAATCGGCAAGGTCAGTAGGAGGGGCGAATCGGCTCGATTAAAACTCAGAGGAAATCGGCAAAATCAAAGTGGGGAACAGTTCTTCATTGATAGGCGGGATTTCTTACATAAAGAGCTAATTGCTCTCAAAAGGAAATACTAGGGGATACATCGCCCCATCTACTACTACTGACCCTATGCTAGAAGTCCTATCTACGGGCCGTCACTGCCCTCATCGTCATCCTCAGAGCTCTCATCGGCGCTGCTGCCGATGGGCTCCTCGTCGCTACTCCTGTAGCCCTCCACGGGGGCTTCATCCCCGTCTTCGTCGTCGCTGCTGTCGTCATCCCACCACATGCGGAGGCGCTTCGCTGGTGGGTAGCCCTCGAGGGAGTCGTCGTCGTCGTCCTCCTCCTCCTCCTCTTCCTCCGCCACCCCCTCGGAGGAGGTGAAGTCGTCCCAGGAGAAGCGATCGTCGTCGCTCTCCTCCTCCGATTCCCCGCCGGCGAGGAAACGGAGGTCACTCTCCCCGTCCGTCGAGGACTGGTCGTCCTCGGACCAGATGGAGAAGTCATGGTCTGACTCCTCCCCGGCCTCAATGGCGCGGCGGATGTTGGCCGCATGGGCCTCTTGTGGGCTCGGTGCTGGCATCGGTTCGGGAGAAGAGGATTCAAAGGAAAGTCCCGACGAGGCAGAGGAGGAAGAAGACATGGTGTGCAGAAGGGTTTTTTGGGGTGCCAATGGCTGGAGCAGAGGAAGGAGATGAAGAAAACTAATCAATCGGCACAGTTAAATAACGAGAAGCCTGGTGAGGATTTAATGTATAAGTTCCCGAGGAGATGACGCCAGGGCTATCGAATTTTGCAGAGAAGCTGAGAAGATAGGGCATAATGCTAATGGATACTGCAACAGCTCTGCTCTGCCACGACATGACCCTTCGAAGGAAAGACAGAGTGGTTTTGGAATTATCATTGCCAAAACCAGGGGGCATGTGTTATCACCAGATTTGGGTCAAATCAGGAGATGGGCTGCGAGAGAGATGGGCTTGGAAGATTACATGTCAAAGATTTCTGAAGCGGCCTGGCACGAAGGGATTGGGCTGAATTGCCCGTGTATCTTTATAGTAGTTTATTATTTTAGAAGTTAGAGTTTACATCGTGCACGGTTTAGTGCACGCCCACATTAGAAAGTCCCCTGGACTATAAATATGTACCTAGGGTTTATGGAATAAACAACAACTCACGTTCAACCCCAAAACAAACCAATCTCGGCGCATCGCCAACTCCTTCATCTCGAGGGTTTCTATCGGGTAGCGACATGCTGCCTAGATCGCATCTTGCGATCTAGGCAGCACAAGCCCCACGTTGTTCCATGCGTTGCTCGTACTGAAGCGTTTTTGATGGCGAGCAACGTAGTTATCATTAGATGTGTTAGGGTTAGCATTGTCCTTCGTTTAAGCATGCTTACGTAGTGCAACCCTTGCATATCTAGCCGCCCTCACGCCTGTTTCAGGCGTGGGGGCGGCACCCCGCTTGATCATTATTTAGTAGATCTGATCCGTTACGATTGCTCCTTGTTCTACAAGGATTAGTTTAATATCTGCAATAGTTAGGCCTTACAAAGGGGGGGAGGATCCAGTGGCACGTAGGGTGGCGTTCGCAAGTCCTAAACGGGATGTTCCTAGGATCAACTTCATGTTGGTCTTTTGGCCTTGTTTAGGATCGGCTTATGAGCACCGTGTGTGGCCGCAAGGCCCAACCTGGAGTAGGATGATCCGATTATGCGGTGAAAACCCTAAATCGTCGTAGATCTCATTAGCTTCATCTTGATCAAGCAGGACCACCAAGTATTCGTGCACCCCGTACGGATCATGGGTGGATCGGCTCTTTGAGCCGATTCACGGGATAACCCGAGAGCCGATCGAGGCTCGTATTTAACGTTTACATGTATGCCCTGCAGGAAACTAAGCGAGGCATCCTCATCACCTTCCCGACCGAGGTATAGGTCAGGTGGCACGCCCTTGCACTTCGCAACGCCGCGTGTGACCAGAAGAGCATTGCGGGCCGTCGCTCGGAGGGGTCTCAGCCAGCCGCAGCTCTAGGCTCTTCCCGGCTCTACGGTGTTGACAAGGCCGCTGCCCGCCGGTGGGTTTTGGCAGTCAACACTCCTTCATCTCTGTCTCTGCAGGCCCCCACACCTTCTCCATCATTTCGGAAACTTTCGCATGGCGTTGGGAAAGGGTAAGCTTTTGCAGAGACGGAGTAGGTTGAGGGTCAGCTTGGAGCGTGCTGGTAGCATGAATCAGCTGCACTTTCTCCTCATACTGCTCAGATGTAGGTTCGGCGGAGGTGGCAGTTGGTTGCTCAGGCGGAGGCGTAGATGAAGATGCGCCCTTCCCGCAACCACCGTGGCCAATCGGATCTTCAGGAAGGTCGTCGATATTAATAACGTTCTTGGGATCCGGCTTGGTGGCAGAGGAAGCCTTGGGTGGTACTTCGACTTCTGGTGTGACTGATATGGAAGCCGGAGACGGCTTTGTCCTCTTCTTAGGGGCCTTAGGGGCTTTGGGGGGTTGGCTTCCGGAACTTTTGTCACAAAAATAAAGGAGCGTTACGATTAAGTATATGCTGATTCACGATGGCGGAATGATATTCCTTCGGAAGCTTGGCACTTACCCGGAAGGTCTGAAAAACTGGTGGATTTCTGGCTGAGCTCGGTTGCTCGTGTCGATGAGTTTGAGGCGCTTTTTCTCCGCCTCCGCTTTGCGAGTTGTCGCGGTGCTGAGCACGTCGCGGGCACGTTTGGCTGAAGGACTGGAGGGGGCAGCCCTTTTCCTCTTGGATGGGCGCGATGCTTCAGGGGCTTCCGCCTCTGATGCGGCCTCCGGGTCAGTGGTGCCCGTGTGAGGAACTCGGAGGAGAGTTCCGAGATCGCCTTCCTCGAGGGCTTCGAGCTTTGTTGCAGAGCCAGTATTTAGTTAAGTTGCAGAATACAAATAAAATAACAAGTTAAGACGCGATAACATACCGCGGTGCCGGAGCCGTTGGTGTGGATGTCCATGTTGCACACGTGAACGTGGAGATCACGCGGGATCTTGATTAACAGTCGGATCCGTTTGTCGATGGCGTCGGCGGAGAGGTTGTCCTTGGACGCACGCATAGGATCGTCACGCCCTGTGTATTGGAACATCAAGCGGTCCCTGTGTTGCAGAGGTTGGATTCGCTTGGTAAACCAGGACATGGTAAGGTCCTTCCCCGTCAGACCCTCTTCTGTCAGCTTGCAGATCCGCCTAACCATTCGAGTCAGCCGAGGCGACTCGGAGAGATGAGGACATTGCGTCCAGGCCGGATTCTCGCTGGCGGGGCTGTTCTTGAAAGGCGGCAGCACCTTATCGCTCGGCGGGTCGGAGACGTCTTTCAGATAGAAGAAACCCCCTGACCAGTATCGCGCGGATTCATGGCGATCGGTTGGAGGGTAGACGCGGCCGGGGCGGAGCATAAAAGTGATCGATCCGCAGGTAGCCAACTCGGAAGCTTTGGGAATTTTCTCCTTTTTCACGGAGAAATAGTACTGGAATAGAGCGAGGTCAGGAGCTACCCGGAGATGGCCCTCGCAGAGCGTCACATGGTTGTTGATCGCCAAGACAGAGTTTGGGGAAATGTTGTGGGGCTGGAGCCCATAGGTGTTCAAGATTTCTGAAAAGAAATCAGATGGCGGGAAGGAGAATCCGCGCTCCACTAGCGCCTTCGTCACCACCATCTCTCCGTCTTCGGGAGCTGGAGTGGGGGCGCCCGGAAGTGTCCGCCAGGATCCGGGTTTAATGAAGCCCTTTGCCTCGAGGTTGGAGAGTTCCGTGTCGGTGGTGGTGCAGGGCCACCATTTTCCCTTAGACTCGTTGTCTCGTTGACGAGCCTTGGATTTCTTGGCCGCCTCCTCCGCTTTCTTTTCCATTCGTTCTGCGCCCGCGATGTCTTCCGGGTTAGCGAGAGGTGCCCTCGATATTCTTGCCGGAACCCTTTGTGGACTCCAGCTGAACTGGGACGAGTGGGGGAGGGGCGGAGGAGATAGGCGTTGCCATGATTGGCTCGGAGGATGGAGGCGGAGTCGCAGAAGACATCTGAAGAAAAGAAGAGCGGTGGCGGAAAATGTAATGTTAGCCGGATCCATGTCATCTTCCTAAGCGTCATCTCTATCAACTACGGCGAAAGACTGAAGCTCGAGAACTCACCGTAATGGATTTCGCGGTGGTCGGAGTCGCTGGCGGTGAGGATTTCGCGCGGTGGCTCGTCGGAGTTAAGAACTCGATGAACAGCACGGTGGTGAGATCACTCCGGCGAGACTCCGACGAGTTTTCCGGCAGACTCCGGCACGGCGGCGGAAGAGCTCGTGGGCGGTGCTTTGCTGAGAGGTGAAAGAGGGGGTGAATGGGAAGGTTAGGGTTGACGGTGGATATTTATAGGCCGCGGGGAGGAGATTCGTGCTCCGCATCCTGTGGTCGGAACGCAAGCGTCGCACGTTGGATGTGTGACACGTGTCCAAAACCCTAAACGGTAAAAATGGCTAAGGATAAGTTACCGTGCAAATCGCGCGAAAATGGCGCCAGAATTGGCGAAACCGTTTGAGTCTTTTAAGATTCCGGGTAATTGCGTGAAGATAAGTTGGCTCTCGTTTGAAGCAGGGGGAACCCGGAAACGTATTCAAATCGTCGATGGATGAAGTCCCGCTGAATGGGAGCATTTTCCGACTAGAAGTTGGAAAAGAAGAAAATGTGAAGTTGGAGTTCTTCAAGTTTCTCCGCGTTACTGACATTGTCGAAGACCATAATGGGCTAGCAAGGAGGAAGCAGCAGGCGAAACTCGGAGAACTCTGGGGGCTACTGTTGTGGGTATACTTCATGGGTGTACCATCGACAGTGCCTAAGATCCGGCAAGCCCGGGTGGCCCACAGACGGTGATGAGGCATGTGGCCCATCGGGCGGCCCAGTTGCTGTTGTTCATGAAGGAAGAAGTCCGGCCCAGGATCAGTAAGCCGGATCCGTACCGACATTAGGAGGAACCCGGATCCATGGAGGCCCATGAGGGACCCGGATCCAGTATGACGTATATGGAAGGCGGATCCGTGACGTGCACGGCAAGATATTGTACCGTAGTTAGGCTATCTGTAATCCGGCTAGGACTCTCCATGTAAACCCTAGATCCGTGCGCCTTTATAAGCCGGATCCCGGGAGCCCTAGAGGCACAACGACAACTCATTGTAACAACGCGAAAGCGCCCAGATAATTCCAGACAAGCAGCAGTAGGCCTTGTCTTCGTGCAGGTGTTCCGAAGCTGGGTAAATCGCGTACCACCGTCCCGAGTGCACTGCGCCCTATGGCCCCTACTTCTTCTCCCCCTCGTGAGGATCCCACCTCCGAGGTACCGTCGATTAGGCAACGACAAGCGGCGTCGAGGAGGTCATCACCAATGCTCCCCTCGTCCGCCGCTGGGCGGCCTGGTCCGCCCTCTTCATGTCCATCGAGACGGTCATGGTGGACGTTCGTTGAGTCCACGACCCCTGGAACAATGCGGCTGCTTGGGGCGGCGCCAACGCCCTCTTCGCCGTGAATCGGGGAACTCGCGCCGCCATACGGGAGGGGCTCAAGGGCGCCGCCTACAGCGTGGTCGCGGGGCTCGCCGTCGGCTTCGTGACGGTCTTACTCAAATCGCCGGATAGTTCGGACTGAACCTAAAAAAATATAAGAATTGTGTCTTAGATTTATCTAAATTTCAGTGCATCTCGACTATTTTGGGGCCAAGAGCATAATTTACAGATCTATGTTGTCTGAATAATCTGAGAACTAACTTCGTTCTCGGTCAGATGATGTTATCAAATCTCAGTTGCAAGTCATGTTGTAACTTATGACTAACTCGAATCACGATACAAATCAAATTGCGTAAGATTTAACTGAGCACGAAACGCTGAGAACTAGCAAATCCCTTGATATACACATACACACACATTAAGCAAATATAATCGTTGTGTACTTATATATCTTCACAATTAAGATGAGGCCATGATCAAACTTGAAGCTGATCTTCTTCACGTACGCCATGGGGAACATTCACCCATGTCGAACACAGCCGATGTTTGCCTCCATCTTGATCTTCTCCTTGAAGCATCATTCACGCAAATCAACAGCCATACTGCCAGAAACTATGTCTATTTTAGAGCTGTGTTTCTTGCATTATCTATTTTTGTTGATTTGGAGGAAATGGTGGAGCACTACACCATGGATTATTATTTGCACAACAGATGGGATGTAACCGTATAATAATCAACTCTGATAACCAGGCGGTGGTCGAAGCAATGAATTAAGGGGGCTTCTCTATGAGCCCAGCAGTGGCGGTGTTATATTGTTGTGCTCGGCTAGCAACAGAGTTCGTGAAAGCAACCTTTGTATACTGTCCTAGAGATCTAAATGGCGTGGCAGATTAGTTTTTCGAAATGGGGGATGCCTGGCCTATGCATCAATAGATGCACACAACCAAAATGGAGTGGCGGATGAACTAGCTAGCTAAGAAAGCACAAAACTATATTGTTGGCTACATGACCCTCCCCCATTTATTCTTGAACATCTTGTATCAGACTTAACTATCATTTAGTAATAAAGGTTGATTTTCATTGTCAAAAAAATTCTCCTTCATTGCTTGTGTAACTTTTAGTTGAATTTTTGGTAGGGAGGCAATCTCTTGAGACAGGGCTAATTAAGCGGATTGGTGATGGTTCTATGGTGTATGCGTGGGAAGACAGGTGGATATCTGGCTTTTGTGCAGTGAGACCAATGGGAAGTTTGATCAATACAGGTATAAAGGGGTTTAGGAACTGATTGATCCAGGCTTGCATCAGCGGCGATCACAACTAGTCCGTACTATTTTTCTTGCTCGAGATGCAGACAAGATCTTGCAGATTCCTCTTAGAAGATGCACTGGAGAAGACTGGGTAGCATGACATCATGAGAAGTCTGGGTTGTGCTCTGTTCAGTTGGCCTACCGTGCTCTTGTGGCAATGAAAGACAGAGAGGAGGCAGCGACTAGTAAGGGCATGAGCAACGGTAGCAGCATCAACTAGTCGCTCCAGCAAAACCACATCAGCACGAGCACATGAGGCTATCGCTCAGGTTCATCCTTGCCCAACGCATATTGTAGCCTGGTGATGCAAGCATAAAGCAAGTGGTAACCCACACCGGTCCAATCTGCTTCCATCTTTTGTCCTGCCCCTTTCGCTTTTCTCATCTCTCTCATTCTTTTCTCCTTACTTTTGCATGAGGATCATGCCTCTTCTGCAGGCAGCGACTTCCCTGTCCGAACCACATTTTGAGCTACACCATGGCATCCGAGCCTAGTTGGACTTGTGGGGAAGTAGGTTGGAGCATACCATTGGCCATGCCCTAATGAAGTTGGTCATTCTTTGATGAGAGATGAAGAAAAGTGGAAAATAATATGGAAACTGGATGTATTACCGAGAGTACGAATTTTTTGGTGGCGAGTTCCTAAAGGCACTTTGCCTGATTATGCAACTCTCACCAGACGTCATGTCAGGGACAATAGTACTTGTTCGGTATGTAAATCAGCTCCAGAATTCTTATATCGTGCTTTGATGAAATGTGGACACGCAAAACTGTTCTGGACAGCTGCTGGAGACTTATTTCATTTGAAGCTTCCAAGTTTGCATTGTGATTCATGGGCGGAGGACATTCTATGTGGATCGGAGCGAGAGAGATTTATCTCAATTATGTCTGCAATCTAAAGTTCTAGGAAACAGATAGACCCATGATTCTCATCAGTATGATCCTAGCAACACAATGCGGAGTATATGTGAAACAATGAGTTACTTACAGAATAAAATGAAGTAAAAAATCTGAAACTGCAAAACCAGTTTGTGTGCGTGGCAGGGCCCGAAGCCGGAAGTGATGAAACTTAACTCCGATGGTGCAGTGATGAGATGGGCATGGTTGCGAGTGGTGGTGTGGCACGAGATGATAGAGAGGGTCGTTTAGAGGGGCCTGGTGTCGCACCTACCATGGTATCTCTGATCCTTTTTCTTCGAACCATGCAGGAGAACGGCATGTGAAAAAATAGATAGAAGAAAAACAGCCCAAAGGCAAGAGTACACGACCAACACGGATACAACAGAGAAGGCAGGTTCAGAAAATGCAACTAGCAAATTGCTAGAAATAAGACCGGCCTTCTCAAAGGAGAAAACAACCTGAAAACAGGAATTTAACTAGCGTGTATCTACAATCTGCAACTAGCTTGTATCCACGGCCATGGAGATACTGAAACGACCTCGGCTAGCCAACGCCCACTGGAATGCCTCCGTTTTAATCTGCGAGATGATTTGTTGCATGCTTTTGTGCCTAGCTAGCGTCGCCCGCTGCGAGGCGTACGGTTAACTCTGCTACCCACGATTGTGCACGCTTGAGAGAGAGAGAGAGACCGCGCCGGCGCCGTTGTTGATCTCCGTAGAGGGGATCGTCAGGCGTTACGGGCAACCTGGACTCGTGGTTCCCGTACCGTACGTGCAGTACGTGTTTGTTGATTGAGGTCCTTTCAAGTTGCAACCCAAATCGGATCAGATCACCGTGTATATATATATACAGTAAATATATACCAACACCAAGGTTAAAACGATTGTTGTTAACCAAAACCCTTGGTCATCAACTTGCAACTCAACTCAATCCAGTTTCAAAAAAAAAAAAAAAAACTTGCAACTCAATCCGATCGATGACGTTACGTGATGTTGTCGAGGCTGGGTGCGAGACCTACGTCTTTGTCGCCGCCGCCGGCTCCGCCTTCTACTTCGTCAAGGGCGCTTTGCGCAGCTCCTCCAAGGGCTGCCGCCTCGCCGGCGGCTTCGACGAGGTCACCACCAACGGGCCCAACGTCCGGCGCTGGGCGGCCTGGTTCGGCGTCATCATGTCCATCGAGATGGGGATGTGTGAGGTGCGCCAAGCCTACGGCCCCCTTAACGTGGCGGCCGCCTGGGGCGGCGCCAACGCCCTCTTCGCCGTGCATCACGGGCCGCGCGCGGCCGTCCGCGAGGGGCTCAAGGGCGCCGCCTACAGCATGGTCGCGGGGTTCGCCGCCGGCGGCCTCATGCTCCTGTTCCAATCGCCGGAAAGCTCGGACTGCTAGAACTGGCATGCATGCATGTGGTTCGATCGTTGTTAGTTTATTATTATTAAACCTGTAGTGCCTGAGGCCATGAGTTAATAATGATTCAATCCAAGTTACTGATATACGTAGTAAGTAGTAGTGTACAGTAAGAGGGTTTTCGTCGTATTAAGGTTCAGTTTGTAGATGAGTATCGTCCCCAAATCATACCCCAAACGTCCTCGGATCGAGCGTGTTTTGTTCGTGTCGCGTTTGGAGGACGCCGCTCCCCAGTCACGTCCCCTAAATAAAATTTCGGAAATTTAAAACTTGACCGAGATACGATTAAATTCGTCCAAACTGCTATATATTACATAGATTCAAACAAAATTCGATTAAATTTAAACTAAACATAATCTAGAAGTACTTGCGGCGGTCGGATGCATCATAGTACCGGTGAAAGTTGTACATGTCATCGGTGACGACCTCCTGCTTGACGAGCTCGCCGGGCTCGTCGACAGGCTCGTCCTTCACCAGGCCGCTTGGTCCTGCATCACCGTCGTCGGTGAGGTTCACTAGCGGCTTGCCGCTGTCGCGGATGGACATGGCGATCGCCGCCGCGAGGTCGCCCCTCCAGGCATCCTTGTCGTTCAGCGACGCCAAGCACACCGCGCGCAGCCCTGAGCAGTCCTCGGGGTCGTCGCTGCTGGCGGTGAGCCGCTGCTGCCGCTCGTACTCCGCCAGGTGCGCCGCCTTCGCCGCTTCCTCATCGTCCTGCTCCTCATTCACCTCCGGCTTCGGGATGAAGAGGGCGCCACCACTACTCCTTTGTTGATGCCGGCTGCGCTGCCACCGCGCCTCGGATTGATGGGCATCGCCGGCTCCTCCTTCACCACGCTCTTGGGGACGGTGTAGGGCGTGGAGCGGTTCGACGAGGATGGTGTCGATCGGGCCGGTCCTAACAACGAAGAGTTGGAGGAGGACGAGTACGTCCTCCTCGGCTGCCAGCGCGCAGCGGGAGATGGTGGCCGTGAGGACGGCGCCTCCAACCTTGGAGCGCCGTTGTGGATGTCGTCGATGACGTTCTCCAGGGGGCATGAGCTTGACATGGCCAACTTCAAGCAATGTCATGGACAATAGACAATGTCAATGTCAAGCACTAAGGCACTGAAGCACATTGCCATGAATCCTATCTACCTTCATATCAATCGGACAACTATCTGATCTACAATGTACCAGATGAGGGAGCGTGTGGTTGTACTTACGATGGGGTGGAGTGACAGTGGCTCAGTCAGAGGAGGAGGAGGCGCACAGGCGCCGGTAGGTCCTCGAGGAGGTCGCACTCCAAATCCGGGTGGATGAGGAGGCGGAGCCGGAGCGCAGGACCTCTGGTAGGGCGCTGGTGCCGCGATCAGGAAGCGGGCGCCGATGGAGCAGTCGGCGGCCGACGAGCACCAAGTTGGTTGAACCCCTGCGGCGGCGCGACGCGCGGCACGCCATTCGATGCAGCCGGATGCGACATACCCCATGGCATCGGCGTGTGCATTGGGGTCGACACGAACCCCGACGGGGGCTCCATCTCCCTGCTGGAGCCTGGTGCACATGCCGCCATTGCGGTCGCCCTCGCCGACGGAAACCCTAGTGGGAAGGGGGCAAAACCCCTGTTGTCGAGGGATCTGCCGGTGGAATCCCGACGGATTGAAGTGCGGCGACGGCGGCACTGCGAGTTGCCATGCCGATCGACCTTATACTAGTGAACGGCGACGGTCGATTCAACACCGGCACACGACCGGCATCGATCTGCGCCTCTGAGTCGCGGCCTCCGGCCTCGTACTCGCGGATGATGCGCAGGAGCGCCTCATTGGACCTCGTGGCTATCGGTCGGACGGCTAGATCCGTCGGTGCTGGAGCAGAATGCGGCGGAGGAAGTGGAGGAGGCGAGGAGTCCATGGCGGCGGTTGATGCGACAGGGCGGTGCGTGTCAGTGCCAGACAGTGAATGGGGAGAGAGAAAGAGGTCGGTGCCTGGAAGTGGGGAGAGAGGGTAGAGACAACACGGTGTCTCCCGCGCTTCTCCACGCGTGCAACTGTTGCACGAGGGCATGCAAAATGGCACGACAACGGGACAGGCCCCCTGGAAACTGCCGATTTGGGCGTTCCTACAGGGCCTATCCCAAGGGTGCTTTAAGAACCGGTCGGGCCACAACGTGGAGGTCTTACAGGCAACCAAACAGGTCGGTTTTGCTGGGCCGGTGCGAGCCAAAGGCCCTTAGGGCGCGTTTGGTTGCATGGGCCAAAATCCTGCATGACTGGCGCAGCGAGATGGGCGCCCCTGCGCGTCGCGACCGGGCCACGAGCCACTTTTGGCCCATCGTTTGGTAGCATGTGCTGCACCGGCCTGAACATAAGTGCACATTGTTTGGATGCCTGGAGACAGTGTTCCATCTCTGTTCAGCCACAACACATGTGTTTGGTTGCCATTTTGGGCACCCTCACAACAACTTCTCCTCACCACATTCAAACATGTTGACCTTACCATCATATAACGGCACACAAACAGCTCAAATACGATCAATAAGCAGAGCAAACACTTATACACAATGAACAGAGTACTTAATAGTTCCTAATCTAGCGTCAGAGTGGTAAGACGTTTGCCTAAACCTGGGGGTAGACTACCCAGGTCCAAAAGCAGTGTTCAACAACGTCCTAGAGGCCAGCACAATAGTGAGATATGCACAAAATAAGTGTTTAACAGCCTCCTAGAGGCTAGCACAACTACAAGATCAGACATAAACAGAGGCAGCGATGGAGCAGCAGCACCTTAACGGCGAGGATCAGCATATCGGCCCTCGCGGTGCCTTTTGCAGCCGAAGATGCTGCAGCAGAATGTCTCCTTCCTGGGACAGCCTCGCTGGAAACTGCCGATTCAGGCGTTCCTCCAGGGCCTGTCCTAGGGGTGCTTTAAGAACTGGTTGGGCCACAACATAGACCTCTTACATACAACTAAACAGACCGATTTTTGCTGCGCCGATGCAAGCTAAAGGGCTCACAGCCTACCAAACGCGCCCTTAGTTCTTGTGCCGTGCGTGTAGGTGAACCTTTGTTGGTGTGTTGTGGTGCAGGAGATGGATGGCTAGACCGCCGAGCCTTGTTTGGCCAGTGGTAGTCGGACGTGACGCTGGGTACACGGAGCAGTCAGCAGATTTTGCCCGTCGCTCATTTAAGGCGAGAAGTGGATACGGCCGTGATGCAGCAACATGGAGGAGTAGAGAGCTGGAGGCTGGTCATAGTGCTAGTATCATAGCTAGTATACATGCATATTGGTCCCACAAAAATAATGATGTGGTAGCTAATTAAGGAGGAGAGAGAGGATTAGAGTAACATAGGTGGATACTGTATCATAGCACATATCACAAGAAAATTTAATGCCAAACAAATCTTGTACACAAATTTGCATTGAGATTCTAAAAAACAATAAATATAGCATGGCTATGATACTACTCTATGATACTACCCACTATAGAGATAGTATCATACACAAATATCATATGCATGATACTACTACATGATACTTACCACTATGACCAGCCTTAGAGCATCTCCAGTCGCGTCCCCCAAACCGTCCCCCAAACCGCGCCGGATCGAGCGTTTGGGGGACGTGTTTTGTTCGTGCCGCGTTTGGGGGACGTCGCTCCCCAGCCGCGTCCCCCAAACGCCGCCCTCAATCAGAAATTCAAATAGATGCATTCAAAAGAGATCGTTCCCGCCGGTTCGTCGCGATCGGAGTAGCGGCGATCGATCAAAGTATCGGGCGCGCGATCATATTACGGACCGGTGGTGCATGCAAATTAGAAGAAGGGGTTGGTCGACGGCGTCGTGTCCTGAGTCGACGCAGGCCCGTCGAGCACGACGACCTCGTCGCGATCTGCACTGTTCCTGTGCATGGTGCGTCCGCTCCCGTCGCCGACGCGGAGGCCGACGCAGGTGTAGCAATAGAAGACGCGTCGACCTGCTCTTGCTGCGCTGCCGCTGCCGCCGATGCCGATGCCGCTGCCGGGGCCGCCGCGTCCGCCGCCGCCATTTTGGCTTCGATGTCGTCGAGGATCCGGCCTTTGAAGAAGTTGTGCGCCGCTCGCGTCCGGGGAGACATTCCCTCCGTCGACGTTCTCGGCAGGGACATGTCGTCCCTGCGTTTCTTGAGCTCCAGCTTCTCCTCTTGCCTCTTGAGCAGCTCGGCCCACCTTTGGTCGGCCTTCTTGTCGCGGGAGATAAAGGTCGAGGAGACGTCGGCGAGGCATTTCGTGATCGACGCCTGCGTCTTCTCGGACGACGCAGCGTCGGCCAAGGCGGCCTTGGCAGCCTTGTTGCCGCAGGGACGCCACGCCGACGTTGCCGGCGCCGCGTCCGGATCAATGGCGTCCTTCCCCTTGGACAACGACGAGCGCGTCAACTTCCATTTCTCATTCACTTTGAGCTTGCCATAGCAATGCGTCGGCGCGAACGGCTTGTGACCATCCGAGTACTTGGCGTACAATTCCATAGCCCGATCAAACTAACCAAAGAAAGCGAAGTCATTTCATCGAACACAATGTGGGCGCTACGGATTATGGAAGAAACAGTCGTACCGGTTGGCCGACGTCGGCGCCGCTGTCGCCTGCGGTCTCTAAGTCATGATGGTACCCATGGAAGGAGTTCACCGACGCCCGGATGATGGCCCATCGCGTCGACATTGCCTTCTCGGCTCCTCTTCATTGGCACTTTCCGGTAGTCGGCTGTTGATCGGCTTGCGCTCATCGAACTCGGCCTTGATCCTCGCCCAATACTTCCCGCCTTTTTGGTTGGCGCCGATGATGGAGTCATGGCTCACCGTCGCCCACGACTCGCATGGACAAAGATCTTCCGGAACCGTCCACTTCGGGCCTCGTGTGCCCGACGCCTTCTTCTTCTTCTTCTTCGTCCTCACGCCGTCCGCGTCTACCTCCACGAGATCATCGTCACCGGCACCCTCGTCGTCCTCTTCCTCGCCGCCCTCTTCCTCGCCGCCCTCTTCGTCCTCAACGTCGTCCTCCTCGTCGTCCTCCACCCCGTCCTCTTCCTCGTCGTCCTCCTCCTCAACCCCGTCGTCCTCCTCGGCACCGGCGCCGTCGTATTCGAGCGGACCCCTGCGGCCGGTGAAAGGGCCGCCGTCCGGACCGGGTCCTGGCTCGCGTTGCTCGTACGCCGGGGAGTAGAGGTTGTTGGGGTTGAAGCCGCCGTGCGGCAGCGCATCCTGGTAGTGCGGCGACAAGTTAGGCGTCACGCACCCGGGAGTGGCGGAGGGGCCGTCGTTGTAGAAGGCGGCTTGCGACGGAGAGAAGACTCCCGGAACGTACACCGGCACGTTCGTACTATATGGGCTCGCGTTGGTGGCGGCGATACACCCGGCGATTATGCGGCCGGGTGCTGGCGCGCCGCGCGAGCCTTCTTCTCCAGCTCCGCCGCCCTCCGTCCTTTCCGCTCCGCCGTCGATAGCTTCCGGCGCAGGCAATCTTGCTGCCATTCATCTTCGGTCATGCCTTCGGGCTTCTTCTTCGCAGCCGGCGCCTTCCGCGGCTTCGCGAACGGCGCTTTCGCCCCTATCGTCGCATTGCCCGGCGGCTTCTTGGCCGCTTTCTTCGCCATCTTTTTGGGGGCTGTCGGCGGCGCCATGGAATGGGGAGAGGGTAGCGGCGGCGGCGGGTGCACGGCGGGAGGGAGAAAGAAATCGGCGGGATAGGAGAAATGAATCGGCGGCAGGATATGTTTTGGGAGGCCTGTGCGCGGCGGTATAGGCGCGATTTGGCGGGAGCGGCGGGATTTGGCGGGAGTGTGAGACGAATTTTCCCCGTGCCGCCGACGGGTCGGGCCCGCGTCGGTTGGCCTCGCTTTCGTTGTGTCCGGCGTCCCCGGTGCGTCCCCGTGGGACGGGGACGGGCTCGGGCGCCGGACACCGTATCGGGGCGCGCCGGACAAAAAAGGGCTTTGGGGGACGCGGCTGGAACGCTTTTTTTGTCCGGCGCGCCCCAAATCCCTTTGGGGGACGGTTTGGGGGACGCGACTGGAGATGCTCTTAGGAGAGAGTGTTGGGCTCCTGATAATCGAAGTATGCTTGTCTGTTGTGTGCAGGCTGCTTGCCTGAATTTATCGTTGCTATCATAGTCTCATGCATGCCTTGTATGAACCGCAAATATGTTGTTTGTACTGAACGGAACGTTTAGGCATACTCATGAATCAAATGTTCAACATCAATCCGACAGTTTGGACTAATTAAATTTTACAGTGCCAGCAATTATGATAACTTAATAAAGGTTCTAGATTAAAAGGTTAGTACTGCTACTTGTAGATGGTGGTTTCCTCTGACTAGTATATAATAAGGGCGCAAATAATAGGATTGTTCTGAAAATACTCTTCTTCAACATTGCCTGCTCAACCATGCCTCGGACAGTTTGGACTTGGAAATACAGTTGAAAAATACCCTAAACCCTTAGTCTTGCTTCTTGGATGTGCCTTGCAAGGCGCTTATCAAAAGTCTTCAATCCTTTCGAAGTCTTCTTCAACTGTACTGTCACAGCTGTAATCGGCGTAGATCTTGTCCTCCTCCAGACTATTCACCCCCAAGGTCTTGTAATGGCTGTTAGAGATGATGCCATCGTATGTGTGCCGTTCTGAAAATACTCTCCCTGTCACGCCCCAGGAAACTCTCCTTTGCCGGGTGCACGATCGATCCTGCTCCCTGTGTACTCGCAGTGAAAGCAACGGACTTGCTCTGCCATGAATACACATGCAACGGACTTAGTTATTGGATTGGATAAAAACTGATGACCAAGTGCAAAGCTAAACATTTGGCGACGATAGATAGATAGCATACGAGTGCCTGGAAGTGGCATAGCCACAGGACAGCACGAAAATATCCCCGTCGTGCGACACTCAGCAAAGAAGAGCTCTGGAGGTGTAGTGCCCGCGGTCTGGGTGGCGAGGAAGTTGATGTGGGAGCAACAGTCAGAGGGCGTTGCACGAAAAGGGACAGGGCCATCCACAAAGTCTTTGACACCGCAGATAACATGGAGCTAGTATTAATTTGCCGGGTACCTAGCAAGCAAACAAGACAAGGAAATTAAGGAAGTTGTTACAGATCGACAGCAATTGTGTGTAAAATTCAGAGCAGAAGCAATTATGTTACCATTCCCACAGTCGTGAAGGCTTGGATCATGAGCTTTCTGGAGATCGGCCCCAGCCTGGTGCAGCCGGCGCATGGCATCACCCGGCGTGAGGGCAGGGTAGCGGGTGCAGAGAAAGGAGATGAGGCCATACATGGATCGGACTGTGATCCGCAGCCGGGCTTTGGTGTTGATGGCCTCCATCTCGACTTTCTTCTCTAGCTTTAGAGGGTAGGCTTGCTCGTACCAGAGGGTGTTGACGATGATGTTGGAGACGGCTGGGGTCCAGCGGTCCGTAGCAGTGGCCGGCATGGAGCAAGCTGTGGTGGTAGCGCGACCGCAGCTTGTCCTTGGGCAGGTAGGCAAGAGCCTGCAGGTAGTATCCATGGATGGTGGTGAGAAGCATGCACCTCACCGTCGGCCGCGGCGCCGGGGACATCTCTGGATGCTTGTCGCGGAGGCGAGCAGAGGCAATCTCCCAGCATTGCTCCAGGGTGAGAAGAGGCGGCGGCTGCTGCGTCAGAGATTGGCCAAGAAGCGACATGATTTCCATGAGCTTATAGGGGTCTTGCGTTGCGTGGCGGGTTGTCCACCTCGCGCAGAGAAGGGGCCTAGAGCAAACTGCCGCGGGTTGGGGTGCAGCCGCGGCACAACGGAGGGCCATCTCGACGGCTGCCACGGTGGCGTCGGACGCGATCTCGAAGGTCCGCTCCATCCCACGTTGGTTTGGTTGATGATGACTGATGAGGCGGGCGGCTATGAGGAGATCCAAATCGGCCTCATCTAGGTAGCACATGGCCCTGTAGTCGGTGAGGTAGGGGAAGAGGGCGACGAGGCCGTGGCGCGACCGCTGGTAGATGGACTGTGGCATCGTCGGCAGCTTGTGCTTGTGGAGGGCGATGGCTTGGCTGACCAAGATGTTGGAGACCGGATCTAGTAGGCCGAAGCAGAAGCCGTCGTCGACGGGCTTCACCCGCTCGTAGCACCGCTCGATCTTGGCGAGGAGCCTCTTTAGGACCCCGCTCCCCAGCTCTTGGTCCGCCGACAAATCGTCGTCCTTACGACCTAGGTTCTTCGGGCCATAGATCCTTTGCTCACTGATGACGCGGTCAGGGCTGCTGTCCATCTGCAGGCTGCCGGCGGCGCTGCGGCTCCAGATGCAGAACATAGCTAGATTTCGATCCAAGATTTCTGGGGATGACTTGTGTCTTCTGAGGGTCCGGCTTTGTGTTTGCATGCTTCCGATGTACTTACAGTACTACGTCGATCGGCTGCCCAGATGATGCGCTGGCTGGCCGGAGAAACTTCGCCAAAACGCACTTTCCGGGCACGACACGAATTGTGTTTTCCTTATGCTTCTACATGTCACGTCAATACATGTATGTGCCTAGTAAAAACAAATAATACCACAAAATACCTCAAGGTATCCACTTAGGGCATGTCCAATGGTAGACACTTATCTAGACGCTAATAGAGAAAAAAATAAACATTACCTAATAAGCGTCGCCTCTTTCCAATCCTGAGCGCTAAACCAGATGTTAAACTGCCTTCAGCTGGCATCTCTCTTCTCTTTTTTTTTTTTTGCAGGGGACATCTCTCTTCTCTGATTCCTGCTTCCTCATAAACGGAGCGCTGCTGCCTATCTTTGCGTCGACGCAACTCCTAACGCTAGGATTAGCTAGTGCAACCCCTCCTAGTCCAGGAAAATAATCCTAGCGGCTAGCGCCCTCTCCTATCGCATGCGTTGTACAAGCCCTTAGAACGCCTAGAAAAAGCATGGCCTCCTCCAGGCAACCGAGGGGGTGAAACCCTAGCTTCGGCGCCACCACTCCCTCCCTCCGCGCTCCACCTCCTCGTCACCCCTAGAGGCATCGTTGGGCTAAGTTCGAGACGTTGATGAAAGGGGCGGCGGGGAGCTTTGGGCTAAGTTCGAGACGTTGATGAAAGGGGCGGCGGGGAGCTGGGCTCTCGGCTCCTCGCATGGATGCAACCTGCCTGGGTTACGACTTAAAAAACTAGTTTCAGATGCCTGGGTTATGTAGTATGTTAAAAAGCTAACCATAGTTCCACTGAGATTTGCAATTGCAAGTTTATTTAATTTTTTAATGAATTTCTTTGCTGATCGCAGTTTTTATTAGCGAAAGTGATCTGGTAAAACTGCCTCCTTCCCAATTTATTTCACTTTTAATGAATTTCTTTGCTGATCACAGTTTTCACATGGTTAAGTAATTTCCAGGTACTAAGCAGTACAAATGTTCGTTCCTCTTTGTAGGAAAGACCTGGGCATTTACCTCGTATAGTAAGTTATTTTCAGTCGATCGAAAATTATAACCAAATCAAACACTAAGCAAAATCATCCATCTGCTGCAGAATACATTCAGCATGTCCTAGAATAATAATTCAGCCTACAAGCACAAAATACTAAATGGTACACAGCTGCTGCTCCCTGTGCAGACACTAGCAGGGACGCAGGCAAAAACAAATCCATGGTAGCATCTTCAGCTTCTTCCACCCCGGATGAAGCGGAGTTTATGACGGCACTGAAAAAAAGTAAAGGTTAACCCGGATGAGCCTGATGGATTCCAAAAATGATAAGCAAAGCAAGATTGAGGAAATGCTTACTGTAAGTTGAAGTGTCAATCTGCTCAGGCAGCTCCTTGATGTCAACCTCGAACCTCTCTTGCACCTTCGCATACACAAATCATGAATACCGTTTAGTCACTACTCATCCCACATCAAACAAACAGAAAACAAAAAGGATGTCAGAGGGCAGCACATACTTGGTTAAGAACATCCGAGTCCGAGGCCGAGGAAACAAAAGTTATAGCAAGCCCCTTGGTGCCAAAACGGCCAGCCCTTCCAACCTGAATGGTAAACCATCAGCTAGTCAGTACAGTTACATTAACAGCACTCAGCGGGGTAACAACAAGCAGCTCAAACGTTACAGCATGGTTACCCTGTGCAGGTATGTATCAGCTGAATCAGGCATGTCGTAGTTTATCACGATGTTGACACGCTCAATATCAATTCCTCTGCCCACTAGATCTGTGGCCACGAGGATCCTCTTGTGTCCTTCCTTGAAGTTCTTGTATCGAGTCAACCTGCCACAGACAACCACATGTGTTATATACATCCACAACACAACAGAGGTGTTCCAAATATTGGTCCAGACAGATTCTAAATAGTTAAACGCAGCTTTATTAACCACAAGTACAGAATGTTTAAGACAGACAATGTGAACAGAGGTCAGATGGCAACACTAAAAGAAACTTATCATGCCTAGGATACACATGATCAGAATGAGAAAAATGTATAGAACATTTGCAGCATCGATAGAATATTCACTATCTTTGGGTAGCTCAGGGAATGGAAATGATCAAAACATTGGTACAACCAAATGATAAACTATTTAAGTTGAGTGTAAAAGCCAGAGATGGTAATGTTACTAACAACAATACAAGTACAGAACATCCAACAAGAGAAACACAGAATAACAGATCTCAAAAGAGAGTACAAGAAATCCAACATGTTGCAAGCTATACAAGATTGGAGCAAAACCACAACCACCGTTCTAGATCACATACCTTTCTTCCTGCGTCATGCCAGAATGGATGCTGATTGCAGGGAAGTTGCATTCGCAAAGCAGCTTGTTCAACTCTGCTGCCCTGCTAACGCTCTTCACAAATATCACAACTTGGTTGAAATCAAGGGCATCCAAGAGATCATTTAATTTACGGTTCTTCTCTGCCTCGGTCAATTTTATATAGTGCTGCAAGAAAATAGTATACAATCATAAACAGCACTACAACAACTGACAAAATGAAAGGATGAACAAGGCAGCTATGGAAGCTACCTGTACAAGACCATGAAGGGTCAACTTGGCCTCATCGTCAACATAAATTTCCATAGGCTGCAGGGGGACAATGATAGATGAAAGAAATTAGCATTCTGGCAGCAATCTTCAGGTAATGGCATATGAACTCCTTCACTGTCAGAATAGGCAGCCTCCGCATGGAACTCAAAGTGCTGCACTGTTGCACACCAGATTTGCACTGGTCAAGTTCATCAGTCTTGCAACAGTGCATCACAAACAATTCCAGGCTGACTTATGGCCACAACGAGAAGGAGAACAAGAACCACCACCAGCAAACTCCAACGAAGTAACCACATGTACAAAATGCAGTGCAGCAAACTGGACATGTCATCCCAGAGAGTTACTTCCAAACTGTCAACACCTGAATCCCACTGCACCTACTGACCCATAACCAAACCGTCCAGAGTTCAGAACAGAGGACTCCTTAATCCCCTCCCCAGTGTACTTGCTAGAGACAACTGACAACAGGAGGGAAGCACTATGTATCACTCTATACATGGAAGAAGTAGAAAGAAAGGGATACGACCAGAAAACTCCGTACATGCAAGAAATCATGACTTGGCCAGAATACTCTGTAATATGGAAGAACCTAGTGATAACTGACACCAGGAGGGGAGCACTGACAACAGGAGGGAAGTATTAAGCATGGAAGAACACGTAGAGGAAACAGGAAAGGACCCCATAAAACTCTATGCATGGAAGAAAGTGAGAACTGGCAACAGCAGGGAAGCCCTGAGACAGGCATACAGATGTAGGAGACTAAAACATGATGCAATATTCAATTGAGATGGACTGCATGAGCATTACATCTTGCATAAATTTCTTGCAAATCGGACGGATCTCCTTGCTGAGTGTTGCCGAAAACATCATGACCTGCTTATCATGAGGTGTCATCTTGAAGATCTCCTGGACATCCCTCCTCATGTCTGCATAATTTATATTTGTCAGTTAATGGTGTAATGATAGTAATAAAAGAAAAGTAACAAGAAAGGTGAGACAGAACATATATCGTTGAAACTGAACAAACAGGCTAATGAGGAGAACAAATTACCAAGTGACTCGAGCATCTTGTCACACTCATCAAGAATGAAATGCCTCACATTCTTCAAAGAAAGGTCCTTGTCTCTAGCTAGAGCAAGAATCCTTCCAGGAGTGCCCACCACAATATGAGGGCAGTCATTCTTCAATAAATCCTTGTGCTTCTTGATGTGAACACCTCCATAGAATACAGCAACCTTTAATTCAGACAGATATTTGCTGAACCTCTCAAACTCGTTGCATATCTGCATAACACAACAGCAATGAGCAAACCAAGACCAGGGAAAGTAATGACAATAAAACTAGAATGCAAACAACCAGATCTACAAACCTGGTAAGCCAACTCTCGTGTGTGGCACAATACAAGTGCTGCCACATGACCAGCAACAGGGTCAATTTGCTGAAGAGATGACAGGACAAAAACAGCAGTCTTCCCCATCCCTGACTTTGCTTGGCAGATGACATCCATCCCGAGGATTGCTTGAGGGATGCACTCGTGTTGCACTGATGTGGAACCAAATAAAATCGGAGCAGCACCCCAGTGAGTTAAAATTGAACCTTCGGAGTCCATGTTAATGGAAAGTTTTACCATATTTCCCTCCAACAGGAAATTTCAGAAGAATGTATACCTGCATATCAGCAACACAAGAGTTTCATTACCAAACTGATTTGCCAAAGTCTAAGCCAAGAAAGCTCCAGACCATGTTAACTAACTTAGTTCGGTTCACTTTGTACAGAAGCATCTCAGCACCAATGTAGATGAACATGATAACATTAATTACAACACTAATATGTCTAGAGATTACAAATTATTGAACATTATACATGTCCGGCCGGTATATATTACTACCTCCGTTCCAAAATATAAGCCTTTATAGTGAGCTAATTTAGGTTATGTTGACATGTTACCATGTTCCAAACATGTTCAAAATTGATTTCACAACAAATTAATCAAGGACAGTGCACCTTATAACGTCAGAACAGAGGGGAGGGATTGCCAATTTTTGCTGACAAAGTAGAGCGGTGGGATGCGCACTTATTTTTCCAACAAAACATATGGTGGAGCCGCTATTTCACCATGGTGGTTGGAAATTAGTAATAACGGATAGTTAAACATGGTCGAACTAAGGATTCGATTATTATCCAATTCAATTACTATCCTTAGTTTACTCCTAAACAACATGGTAGAATCAAGTGTTCCATATCAAATTTTTTAATTACTCCTAGCAGTCTACTCACGCATTTGCTTTCAAGGTGACCTAGAAGTTACATATAGTGGCAATACAATTTAGGCTAACAAGCTGAATGCAACTACTGTGGCGTAACTAAGTGTTCCATGTCAGCTTTTTCCAACTATTCCTAGCAGTCTAGCTCACGCATTTTCTTGCGAGGTGAGATGGAAGCTACAGGAAGTGGTAAAACATGAGTAGCACCCAACAAAGAAGAAGCTTCTGAATCTACCGGCTCTGTCTACCTAATCAAGCTAGCGAGCTACAATTATAAATCCCCGCAGGCAAGACTTGTGGAGGTCAACGCCCGGCTACAGGAAGGGAAGGTGAACTTGCCTTCGGACGGGTGCTCAAATCCGCAGTCCTGGATGGCCCGGAGGAGCTCGGGCTTGAGCAAGAAGTCCCTGAATCCGGAGCTGTGGATCCCGACGTAGCCCTTCTTGGCGACGTCGGCCTTGGCGGCGGCGGCGCCGTCGACCGCCTTGTCGTCGTCCTCCTCGTAGTCCAGGAGCTCCTCCTCGTACACCTCGGCCTCCTTGGCCTCTCCCATCCTGCCATATCCGCCGCAACAAACACCATCAATTTCACGGCAACAAACCCTAGGAACCGAGTCCAGATCTCGGCAAAATTCAGAAGATAAATAGAGAATCGCGGCCGGAAACTCACATGAATGGATCCGGAGGAAGTGGGGCGCGGGTATTGGGAGATTTGGCGGCTGCAAAGAAGAAATCTGCGGGATTAGAGCGGGGGTTTGGCGGGGTTTTGGGTGGTGGAGGATAGGGTTCGTCCGAGGCGAGGATGAGATTACCGCTGGGGCTGGAAACTTTTGGGGGCTGCTGCTAGGGTTTCGTCGCCGTCGTCTGCTTCGCTGGCCTCGAGTTGGAGCCGGCGCCCCACAATATATAGAAAGGCCTTGGAGAGGTTCTGATGGGCTCCGTTGGGCCGGCCCCAAGCAGTGTCACGCACCTAATAACCCAAGGTCTAATTTTTAGGGAGTGTCTAACTGTCACCTAGCTGATTTCTCAATTTGCCATAAGTCAGATTTCAGTTTGTCCCACCGCACCCACATCACGTCAAAAAACACGTCGTCTCACCCCCCCCCCCCATCCCCCACGCCGGTTTTTTCTCCTCTCAGTCACCGGTTTTTTTGTGCTCAGTCCGGCTATCCTGAGTCACCCTTAGTGGGCTCCTCAGGATCCTACTTAGTGGGCTGCCTTGCAACTGTTGCTTTACAAAAATTAAAAAAGCCCATACATATCAAAAAGGAAAAATCCCTAAAAAGCCCTTCAATAAATGACACGAGGCAGCACCTTCTTCTTCTCCACGCAAAAGACACTGATCGTCCTCTTGCCACCAGCACCTCGCAAAAAAGGAGGGGGGATTGATCGTTATCCTCTAGATCTACAAAGGGGAGAGCCAAAAAATGGACGGGAACGAAACCACACACAGCATACCAGGAGATCCCGGACAAGCATCAGGATTTGGAGGCCTGCAATCCCAGGTACTGCCATCTCTCCCCATTACATCTCCCAGAGTTCATCCTGTAGTCCATGTAGAAGGATCAATGTGCATGATGCAAAAACAAACACAAAACAGAAGGTCTGCTGTAGTTTGTCGATCACCTTTCCTTCCAACGCCTTTTCCATCCACTCAATCAACAAAGTTCAGATTGACCTGCAGTTAAAATCAAAACAAAACAGTAAATTAATCACTAAAGTTGGCAAAATGAAAACATGATAAGGGGATTCAACAGTCTTCAGGGGAAAATCAAAAGAGATGCTCCAGGTGAGAATTTGTGATGACTATATCTAAATAACACATAACAATAAAACCTATACACAAAATAGAACTAGCATTGTCTATGTACTTGATATATAGACAATATATGTCATAGAACAGCTATCATCAGCTATGATGTAATTCAAATTATAAAAGCACTAACAGAAGTAGCTACACCAGAAGAAACAGTGAGTGACAGTTATTTCGATGCACAATTCACTTGAACACTGTCAGGAGCAATACCTGTTTCAGTCAAGGTATTAGGGGCAGCCTCTGGAAAAAGGATGTATGTCTTCTTCTTTGCTTGCAGCGCTTCCGCCAGCTCAACCTCCAAAGCAAGTACTCTTTTCAAGGCATTTCCAGAACCAGGAAGCTCTGTAGCATAGTGAAACAAATGTCAATGCTGATGATTGCTATGGAAAAAATGATACATAAGACTGAAGTGCCTTGTTGCATCAATGCTGATGATTGCTATGGGAAAAATGCAGATACATTCGGAGGTGGACTCGCACATATATGAAAGCACACTTGACAATGCTGATGATTTCTTCATGCAGGTATTATTCTAGTTTGCATATTTTTCATGTGAAAAAACAAAAAAGGACAACTAATGCACTCTTTCTTTCTGAATAAACACAGGGAGGATTTACTGGCCTGCTTCTGGGTGGTCTCACAGGTAATGCATCAATTGGCCAAGACCCTGACAAGGTAATCTACACTGTGAAAAATTGTTATCAGCATTTGCATAAAAAAACACCTTAAAAAAGGAAAAACACTGATGGAATCTCTTCATAATTAACATGAAAAATTTGCAAAAAACAGGTTTCGTCTCACTGGTCTGCTATGATGGACACAAGCAACGGTTCATCAATTGACTACAATGCCAGCGGGAGCGGGGACACAATGACCAGACAAACAGATCATGTAAAATCTTCGTGATCCACATACATATTTCGTGAACCTACTAAAAATGTGTTGTCCTCTATTTTCTACTGACAATGCTCTCTAAACACATTGCAGGAGAACAACCCAGGAGACTACACTTCGTTGCTACAAGATGATAATGAAAACCCATGGGATGTGCGCATGTTTAATGACATACAACTAGACAAGGTAAAAAAAATCCAGTAGCTTCCTTGTATTCAGACCACTAAATTAAAAAGAGACAGCAAAAACTAATCAGCCTTATACTTCCAAAAAATCATAGGTTCTTGACAACATTCAGAGGGAAGAACAAGGTTAGGTGTTTACCAAGGAGAATCTTCCAGGAACACCAGAGATGACAATGCCGTCCACAATGATTCATCTACAGAAGAGCACACACATATTACTGAAGAAGACATTAAAAACTTCCTGGAAAAGGATAATTTGACTGCTGAAGACAGAGAGAAATTAGAAAAACTAGCAGCTGAATACAGAGAAAGAAATGATCAGGGCAGCAATGAAGATGATTTCAAACCTGAGCTTGGCATGGAATTTGCAACAAGGGATGAAGCACAGAAGTTCATCAGCTTGTATGCTTTTGTGGTTGGCTTTTCAGTGACTGTTGTTTCATCTTATCGTACTGCAAGCAGAAAAAGAAACAGAGAAGTAATAAGATTTACAATGAAGTGCAACAAATACGGCAGAAACACTGAACAAGAAAGCCAGCAACTTGTGGTGCAAAGACAGAGCACAGTGATAGCAAGGACAAACTGCGATGTTGAAATGGTTGTTAGTGAGAAGCATGGTTTGTGGACTATAACAGGACTACACCTATTGCACAACCATGAACTCTGTCCACAAAGCCGATTCTACAGATCACATATTTACATGTCTGACGGAGAGAAAGAGATGATTAGGACAATGAAATTCTGTAACATGCCGACTAGAGATATGGTTGCAGTTTTGGCATATATAAGGGGAGGAATGTCACAGTTACCATACAACAAGCGGAAGGTGAGTAACTATAGCACAAGTATAAACAGAGAAGTAGACAACAATGACATGATGGAAGTACTTGACTGGTTCTCCAAAAAGAAGAATGAGAATTCAGGTTTCTATTCAACATTTGACTTGGACAAAGATAATAAAGTGAGAAGTGTGTTCTGGTCAGATGCTAGGGCGAGACTGTACTACGATATCTGTGGTGACTGCATTAGTTTTGACACTACATTCTTAACAAATAGGTATAATCTTCCATTTGCACCATTTGTTGGCATGTCACCTCATGGGAGAACATACCTGTTTGCTTGTGCTTTCATAGTTAATGAAACAGCTAACTCATTCAGATGGACATTCGAGCAATTCCTAGAAGCAATGGGTGGTAAGCACCCAATATCAATAATAACTGACCAGTTGTCGAGGTTTTGACCTCGGCAGATGCTACGGGGTAGCACATGAGAGGTGTAGAGCAAGGCGGCGTTGGAGATTCCGGAAACGAGTCGGCACACGATGTACCCAGGTTCACGTCCCCTCGGTGGAGGATCGCTACGTCCTGCTATAAATCACTATGATCATACTGTCGCCAGCGTTAGGCGACTTGCTTGGTGGAAGCCGCCGGAGGCGGAGGGGGAGATTGTATCTAATCTGAGATCATCTGTATGATGAGATGCCCCTGGTGGCTTTATATAGGCAGCCACCTAGGGTTTACATGTATAAGGCTATTTGGGCCGCTACGCCTCATGGGCCTTCTGCCGATCCAGTCGCTCCGGGCTTCAGTCGCTAGAGCGCATGGCCCAGTCGCCCGCCGACTGGAACCGCCTTCGGCTCTCTTCATCTGGCGAGTGAGCTTGGTGATGGGCCCTCTAGGGCGTATCCCCATCAGTAGTCCCCGAGCGAGTCGTGGATTCGGCGCGGGCTTGAGGCAGGGCGCGAAGAGGCTTGGCGATGGGTCGAGGTGAATCGGCGACGGGCTCCTGAAACAGAGGAAACAATCGTGAAACAAGAGGCCGTCGAAACGAGCCAGTCGGCGCAGGTCAATCGGTGTGAACCAGTCGACGTGAACCAGTCGGCGAGAGCCAGTCGGTGTCAGAGCCAGTCGGCGTAGGCCAATCGGCGTGAATCAGTCGGCGTGAGCCAGTTGGCGAGAGCCAGTCGGCGTCAATGGAGTGCAGGTGCTGAAGTAGATTGTAGATGTCGGAGCATTGTTATTGTAGGTGAAGAAGTCGGTGAAGACGCCAAGTTGATGGTGATGCGACCAAGCCATGCTAGATGGTGCTGGTGTACTCGGCACTGATATCAGACGGAGTAGCAAAGATGAAGTTGGCAGATCCTCAGTCGAACGAATTCACGACGATGGAGTAGCAGCGTCTTCCGGACTTGATGCCGTAACTGATCGCTGATCATTGAGCTAGTGCGGTCTTCATGTTTTGGAGCATCAGAATCAGAGAACCTCCCGAGCTAAGTTGCGTGCAGCGCACTTTGCTTAAACCTTATATCACTTGGGCTGCTACGTGCCTTGGTACTCGTGTAGTATGATTGGCTTCAGGTTACATCACGTACATGACCTCTTGAATTTCAGTTTCTCCCGTAGGCCTATCGGCGAGGTAATTAGGCAGTATTCCAGACAGTAGATTCAGCCGAGCGAAATCTGGCATGCAGACGCGTGAACGATCGATGCTGGTGTTGAGCTCCCCCCGGCATGTGCATTTCTCTGTGACTCTGATGATGTTGGTGAAGTTGTTGATGTAGACGTGATGGATATAATAGGCTGCGGCCAAGGGCAAGCGTCGATGTCGAACCCTCGGACGCAGCAGTCACAACTTGTTGGCGAGATATCATTGCGCTGGATATGCGCTCAGTATATCTAGTGGATGCAGTCCCCGAGGCTCGAGGCGGCTTCGATGAAGGCGGCTTGAGTCTTCCTTTTCTTGATATCTCGGCGCGTAACCCAAGCGGAATTAGTCCGCGAATGCAGCGAGTGGCGAGCTGCGGAGAACAGCGACCGGTGAGTCCCCGAGCATGGCGAGTAGCGAGTCGCGGAGACCGGCGAGTCCCCGAGCATGGCGAGGGCAAGTCCGGGAGACTGGCAAGTCCGGGGGACTAGCGAGTCCCTGAGCGCGGCGAATGGCGAGTCGCGGAGACCGGCGAGTCCGGGGGACCGGCGAGTCCCCGAGCGCGGCGAGTGGCGAGTCGCGGAGACCGGCGAGTCGCCGAGCATGGCGAGTGGCGAGTCGCGGAGACCGGCGACTGGCGAGTCCCCGAGCGTGGCGAGGACGAATCCCGGAGACCGGCGTCCGGCCAGTCCCCGAGCGTGGCGAAGATGAATCCCGGAGACCGGCGAGTCCGGGGGACCGGCGAGTCCCCGAGCGCGGCGAGTGGCGAGTCGCGGAGACCGGCGAGTCGCCGAGCATGGCGAGTGGCGAGTCGCGGAGACCGGCGGCTGGCGAGTCGCGGAGACCGGCGGCTGGCGAGTCCCCGAGCGTGGCGAGGACGAATCCCGGAGACCGGCGTCCGGCCAGTCCCCGAGCGTGGCGAAGATGAATCCCGGAGACCGGCGTCCGGCCAGTCCCCGAGCGTGGCGAGGACGAATCCCGGAGACCAGCGTCTCGCGCGTCCCCGAGCGTGGCGAAGGTGCAAAGCGATGCTGATGGCAAGGATGGCGAGTAGGTCGCCACTGCTGGTGCTGTTCCTGCGGCAGGAAAATAAAATAATTGTTTTGTATGGGCCAGTGTTAGGGCCTTCAATTTGTAAAAATTGTAATGAGCAATGTCGCTGTGGCGACTAAGTAATTTTATGCATGTCGCTGTGTTCCCCAGTCGCTTAGGCGATCCCGATGAAGGCTACCGCTTGACTGTTTTCCTTGCCGAGCCGGGCGTCCCCAGTCGTAGTACGTAGTCATATAGCGCGAGTAGCAGCCTCATGGGTGGCGTTTATTTGACGCTGTATCTTATAGCGTGCCTCTCGTCGTGGCCCGTGGGGCCGGCCGCGTGGCGACTCCAAAGGGGTTCTTGATTTGGCGTGTTTTCCTTGGCGAGCCGCGGGTCCATTTTGCGGGGTCCCCGGTCGAAGTACTTAGCCGTTCAAGTCACCCGCCTAAGGTAGAGGAGGGCGATTTGTTTGCCTCGATGATTGCGGAGGCGAGTCGCATCTCGTGGCCCGGGAGGCCGGGTCGCTTAGCGACCCCAAGGAGGGCTCCGTACTCGGTGTTTTTCCCGGACGCGTTGGGCCGCCGTGGCGACCTCGCTAGCGCAGTACTTAGCTTTTCAGGTCGCTCCGTCCAAGGTAGAGAGGGACATGGGTGCCCGGAGGCAGAGCCGAGCCGGTCATCTTGGCCCGTAAGGCCGCCGAGCGTGCGACTCCAATGGAGGTCCTTCCCCTAGCGTCGCAGGTGGTCGAGCCGGAGCTCGCACTACTTAGCCAGCTCGGGCTTCTCCGCCAAAGGTTGATGACGGCAATTGAAATTTCATCCCGAAGGAAGAGGACACCCAGAGGTGAGGTGCGCGGCATGGCACGTAGCTCTCTTTGGCGACTCGGAGTTGGCGAAGTCGACGCGGCGGACATGGTCTACGCGGCGGACCGGGGCGCGCCGTGGCGCAGTGGACGCAGCGGACACGGGTCGACGCCGTGGAAGGGGTCGCACGGGGCGAAGTTGGCGCGGCGGAGTCATGCTCAACGCGGCGGATCGAGGCGCGTCTGTGGCGCAACAGACGCAGCGGACACGGGGTCGACACGGCGCGACGGAGTTGCGCGGCGTTAGCCGGTGGCATGGCGAACGGCGTCGACGCGGTGGACAAGGTCGACACGGCGGACTCGAGTCGCGCTGTGGCGAGTGGCGAGGCTCGGGCGACCGGCGGGCGGCGCTGTCTATAGAGCGCCGAGTCCCCGAGCATGGCGAGTGACGAGCTCGGGCGACCGGCGAGTGGCGCTGTCAGGAGCGCGCCGAGTCCCCGAGCGTGGCGGATGGCGAGCTCGGGCGACCGGCGAGTGGCGCTGTGTGGAGCGCGCCGAGTCCCCGAGCGTGGTGGATGGCGAGCTCGGGCGACCAGCGAGCGCGCCGAGTCCCCGAGCGTGGTGGATGGCGAGCTCGGGCGACCGGCGAGTGGCGCTGTGTGGAGCGCGCCGAGTCCCCGAGCGTGGCGGATGGCGAGCTCGGACGACCGGCAAGTGGCGCTGTCTGGAGCGCGCCGAGTCCCCGAGCGTGGCGGATGGCGACGAATCCACGACGAATGAGGCCCTGAGCCTGGCGAGTAGGTGGTGCTGCGGCGACGTGGCGAGCCGAGGCCGCCACAGGCGAGTCTACAGCGGGCGAGTCCATGGCGGGCAAGCACGCGACGGCTGGTTCGCCGATGAGTCCGCGCTGGGCGAGTACATGCGTATTGATAGCATCATGCAAAAGATCAGTATGAATAAATTAATTATTTAACAGAATAATTACTGAAATTGAGAAAGTAGACGGATGTCAGATCCATCATCACCGCCCCTATGCAAAGCATGAAGGGCCGGTTCATTGCTACATCGGGTCGATGGCTTGCATGCACACGATCTAGCCAACTCAACTTTCTCTTCCTTGCTGGACAAGATCACGTGGGCTTAATTTTCTTGGGACATGATCCGTATGATGCCAAGATGATCAACCTTCTGCTGCAGCTCCTGTCGTGAAACCACAGGCTATTGCCGGCCAACGATCAAGTGATTACATGAATAAAGAGAAACAAGTACAACTGCAATAAGGTGTATTTATGAAATATATTGAACATTATTTGTAAAGACGTGTGACTTGTAGATAAAATGCGCATTGTTAAATGGATCTAGCAGTATGAAGGTTTATGCGTATCTTTTCATGAGTAGGCAGACCTCCAGCATCAAACGCTTGCCGGGTAACAGGGATGCGATGCCAGCCGTTGAAGCCGGAGACAAGGTCGGCCTTTGGTACCCAGCCTCACTACTTCGACGGACGCGAATAAACAGCAGACAAAATCGAAACCGATCCTAATTATTGTTATGCAGTCCCCGTGAGGGTTGTTTGCGACTGCGTGGTCATCTTTAGGGATCGAACCAATAGGTGAATATGTTTTGAACTTATATAAGGTACCAATATAAATAAACTTAGCTGGCAAATGTTGGCAGAGTCGACATGGAGGGTGAACCGGTGGCGACGAGTCCGAGGCCGGCGAGTCCCCAAGCGCGGCGAATATGCGGCGGGTGAGTCGCCAATCATGGGGAGTCGGTGATGATAATTCCGTGACGGGTGGGTCCCAAGCACAGCGAATACGCGGTAGGCGAGTCGCCGTGCGCGGCGATTCCACGCAGGACGAGTACGGCGACGGCGGGTCCGCGCTGGTCTGAGTCCGCCACGGGCGAATCCACCACAGCGTGCGCGGGCGCCGAGGTCGATGTGTTGGCGTCGCTTTCTTTCCTGGTAGCCATGGCGTACGTGCTGCGTTGAAGTAAATGACACAGCTCGACATAACTGCTCTTGATCGACTGATGCGCGTTCAATACTTCGAACGGAACATGTGAACTGGTGCATCACATGATCAACTCGCTGCACGCATGGACAGAGCAAAGTGTGTAGATTAAATAGGTTACTGAAGGTAATCAAATAGAATTTAATCAGTAATAAAGATGGCCTGATCATGTAGCACGCGTGTGTACGACGCGCTCCGTTGCATGGATCAATCGATCGTTCTCCTCTTATCGGAACTTGGACAGCAGCTGCCGCTACTTGTTCTGATCCTTTTTGATGGATCCGTGGAATTCTGATCCCATCTTGTAGCTGGCCAATTCTCCATAGATGCGTATATGAAACATAAACATTGCACAGAGGGTCAGATCCAAATAAAATAAGCAGTAGGCCAAGTAATCAAAGAGAAAGAGGATTGATGGACACAAATTCTACGCATCACGGCCGACGTACGAGCGTATCGCCACAGTCGCGGACGAGCCGCTGCTGGCCAGATGCAATCTGGCGATTGAAGACGATGGGTCTCGCCCGGATCACCACTCCAAGCGCCGCATGCCCCACGGTGGGCGCCACTGTCGAGGTTTTGACCTCGGCAGATGCTACGGGGTAGCACATGAGAGGTGTAGAGCAAGGCGGCGTTGGAGATTCCGGAAACGAGTCGGCACACGATGTACCCAGTGTTCACGTCCCCTCGGTGGAGGATCGCTACGTCCCGCTATAAATCACTATGATCATACCGTCGCCGCCGTTAGGCGACTTGCTTGGTGGAAGCCGCCGGAGGCGGAGGGGGAGATTGTATCTAATCTGAGATCATCTGTATGATGAGATGCCCCTGGTGGCTTTATATAGGCAGCCACCTAGGGTTTACATGTATAAGGCTATTTGGGCCGCTACGCCTCATGGGCCTTCTGCCGATCCGGCCGCTCCGGCTTCGGGCCGCTAGAGCGCATGGCCCGGCCGCCCGCCGACTGGAACCGCTTTCGGCTCTCTTCATCTGGCGAGTGAGCTTGGTGATGGGCCCTCTAGGGCGTATCCCCATCACCAGTGCAGATCAATGGGATCTGCAATACCTGATATATTCCCCCATGCATGCCATAGATGTTGCTGATGTCTACGTTCCCCCTCCTTTCCTGTAGACAGTGTTGGGCCTCCAATAGCAGAGGTTTGTAGAACAGCAGCAAGTTTTCCCTTAAGTGGATCACCCAAGGTTTATCGAACTCAGGGAGGAAGAGGTCAAAGATATCCCTCTCATGCAACCCTGCAACCACAAAGCAAGAAGTCTCTTGTGTCCCCAACACACCTAATAGGTGCACTAATTTGGCGAAGAGATAGTGAAATACAGGTGGTATGAATATATAGGAGCAAGTAGCAACGGTGCCGTAAAATAGCTTGCCGGCGTGTAGTTGATGGTGGTAGTATTGCAACGAAATAGTAACACAAGAAAACAAGAAACAAGCAGCGATAGCGTATTTAGGAACAAGGCCTAGGGATTACACTTTCACTAGTGGACACTCTCAACATTGATCACATAACAGAATAGATAAATGCATACTCTACACTTTTGTTGGATGATGAACACATTGCGTAGGATTACACGAACCCTCAATGCCGGAGTTAACAAGCTCCACAATTAATGTTCATATTTTAGTAACCTTATAGTGTAAGATAGATCAAAAGACTAAACCAAGTACTAACATAGCATGCACACTGTCACCTTCATGCATATGTAGGAGGAATAGATCACATCAATACTTATCATAGCAATAGTTAACTTCATAATCTACAAGAGATCATAATCATAGCATAAACCAAGTACTAACACGGTGCACACACTGTCACCTTTACACACGTGCAGGAGGAATAAAACTACTTTAATAACATTGCTAGAGTAGCACATAGATGAATAGTGATACAAAACTCATATGAATCTCAATCATGTAAAGCAGCTCATGAGATTATTGTATTGAGGTACATGGGAGAGAGATGAACCACATAGCTACAGCGGAGCCCTCAGCCTCGGGGGTGAATTACTCCCTCCTCATCATGGAGGCAGCGATGGCGGTGCAGATGGCGGTGAAGACGGCGGTGGAGATGGCTCCGGGGCAATTCCCCGTCCCGCAGGGTGCCGAAACAGAGTTCCGTCCCCCGAATTGGAGTTTCGCGATGGCGGCGGCGCCCCGGAGTCTTTCTCGGAGTTTCGTCAATTGGTACCGCGTTTTTAGGTCGAAAGGGCTTTTATAGGCGAAGAGGCGGCGCAGGGGGCACTCGGGGGCGCCACACCCTAGGCCGGCGCGGCCGGGGTCCGGCCCGCGCCGCCATGTGGTGTGGTGGCCCCCCGGCCCCTCTCCGACTCTTCTTCGGTGTTCCGGACGCTTCCGGGAAAAATAGGAGGTTTGGCGTTGATTTCGTCCAATTCCGAGAATATTGCCCGAACAGCCTTTCCGGAACCAAAAACAGCAGAAAACGAGAACCGGCACCGTGGCATCTTGTTAATAGGTTAGTTCCGGAAAATACATGAAAATGATATAAAGTGTGAACAAAACATGTTGGTATTGTCATAAAACAAGCATGGAACATCGGAAATTATAGATACGTTGGAGACGTATCAGCATCCCCAAGCTTAGTTCCTACTCGTCCTCGAGTAGGTAAACGATAAAAGATAATTTCTGAGGTGACATGCTACCAACATAATCTTAATCATACCATTGTAAAGCATATGAGATGAATGCAGCGATTCGATGCAATGTAAATGCAATGAGTAAACAATTGAATCATATAGCAAAGACTTTTCATGAATAGTACTTTCGAGACAAGCATCAATAAGTCTTGCATAAGAGTTACTCATAAAGCAATAAATTCTTAGTAAAGGTATTGAAGCAACACAATGGAAAATTAAGTTTCAGCGGTTGCTTTCAACTTGTAACATGTATATCTCATGGATAGTTGTCAATGCAAAGCAATATAACAAATGCAATATGCAAATATGTAGGAATCAATGCATAGTTCACACAAATGTTTGCTTCTTGACATGGAGAGAAATAGGTGAACTGACTCAACAATAAAAGTAAAAGAATGGTCCTTCAAAGAGGAAAGCATCGATTGCTATTTTTGTGCTAGAGCTTTTATTTTGAAAACATAAAGAGAGCATAAAAATAAAGTTTTGAGAGGTGTATGTTGTTGTCAACGAATGGTAGCGGGTACTCTAACCCCCTTGCCAGACAAACCTTCAAAGAGCGGCTCCCATTTTATTTTATTTTTGGATGGCACTCCTTCCAACCTTTCTTTCACAAACCATGGCTAACCGAATCCTCGGGTGCCCGCCAACAATCTCATACCATGAAGGAGTGCCTTTTTATTTTAGTTTTATTATGATGACACTCCTCCCAACCTTTGCTTACACAAGCCATGGCTAAACGAATCCTTCGGGTGCCGTCCAACAATCACACACCATGGAGGAGTGTCTATTTTTGTTAATTAATTTGGGACTGGGAATCCCATTGCCAGCTCTTTTTGCAAAATTATTGGATAAGCGGATGAAGCAACTAGTCCATTGGTGAAAGTTGCCCAACAAGATTGAAAGATAAACACCACATACTTCCTCATGAGCTATAAAACATTGACACAAATCAGAGGTGATAAATTTTGAATTGTTTAAAGGTAGCACTCAAGCAATTTACTTTGGAATGGCAGAGAAATACCATGTAGTAGGTAGGTATGGTGGACACAAATGGCATAGTGTTGTTTGGCTCAAGGGTTTGGATGCATGAGAAGTATTCCCTCTCGATACAAGGTTTTAGGCTAGCAAGGTTGTTTGAAGCAAACACAAGCACGAACTAGTACAACAAAACTCACATAAAAGACATATTACAAGCATTATAAGACTATACATCGTCTTTCTTGTTGTTCAAACACCTCACTAGAAAATATCTAGACTCTAGAGAAACCACTCATGCAAACCAAATTTTAACAAGCTCTATGTATTTCTTCACTAATAGGTGCAAAGTATATGATGCAAGAGCTTAAACATGAGCACAACAATTGCCAAGTATCACATTACCCAAGACATTATAGCAATTACTACATGTATCATTTTCCAATTCCAACCATATAACAATTTAACGAAGAAGAAAACTTCGCCATGAACATTATAAGCTAAGAACACATGTGTTCATATGCAACAGCGGAGCGTGTATCTCTCCCACACAAGCATGATGTAATCCAATTTATTCAAACACAAACAAAAATAAAAGCATACAGACGCTCCAAGTAAAGTACATAAGATGTGATCGAATAAAAATATAGTTTCAAGAGAAGGAACCTGATAATTTGTCGATGAAGAAGGGGATGCCTTGGGCATCCCCAAGCTTAGACGCTTGAGTCTTCTTGAAATATGCAGGGATGAACCACCGGGGCATCCCCAAGCTTAGAGCTTTCACTCTTCTTGATCATAGTATATCATCCTCCTCTCTTGACCCTTGAAAACTTCCTTCACACCAAACTTCTCATAAACTTCATTAGAGGGGTTAGTACATAATCAAAAACTCACATGTTCATAGGTGAAACAATCATTCTTAACACTTCTGGACATTGCCCAAAGCTACTGGAAGGTAATGGAACAAAGAAATCCACCCAACACAGCGAAAGAAGCAATGCGAAATAAAAGGCAGAATCTGTCAAAACAGAACAGTCCGTAAAGACGAATTTTTAATAAATACTTCCGTTGCTCAGATCAGAAAACTCAAAACTAATGAAAGTTGCGTACATATCTGAGAAACACGCACGTAAATTGGCATATGTTTCTGATTTTTCTACAGACAAAACAGCCCAGATTCGTGACAGATAGAAATCTGTTTCAAAATCTAGTATCAACCTTCGATTAGAGGCTTCACTTGGCACAACAAAACACAAAACTAAGATAAGGAGAGGTTGCTACAGTAGTAAACAACTTCCAAGACACAAATATAAAACAAAGTACTGTAGCAAAATAACACATGGGTTATCTCCCAAGAAGTTCTTTCTTTATAGCCATTAAGATGGGCTCAGCAGTTTTTAATGATGCACTCGCAAGAAATAATATTTGAAGCAAAAGAGAGCATCAAAAGGAAAATTCAAAACAAATTTAAGTCTAACATGCTTCCTATGAAGAGGAATCTTGTACACGAATGAATTCATGAAGAACAAAGTGACAAGCATAAGAGGATAAAACACGAGTAACTTCAAGATTCTCAACATAAAGAGGGGAAACTTAATATTATTAAGATGCATATAACCATATTTCCCTCTCTCATAATAACTTTCAGTAGCATCATTGATGAAATCCACAATATACCCATCACTTAAAACATTCTTATCATGGTTCATATGCATAGAAGTATCATTAATTTTGGCATAAGAAGAGTTATTCTCATTAATAGTAATTGGAGCAAGATTATTATCAAGAATTTGAACATGGTAAACAAGTTGCATATTAAAAGAATTGTTTTTGGTAATCTAATCATGACTATGACAAGTTTCATAAGGATAATTATAACCTATATCATAGCATTCTTTATAATAATCATCAAAGATCGGAGGCACAGTGTCATCATAAGAAATAGAATAGTTATCTTTCACAATCGGTTTATCTATGACCATACCATCATTGTTATTAGAAGGAGATGTATCAAACACATAATGATCAGTAGTAAAAGGATTTTCAAACACCTCTTCCCCAAGCTTACAGCTTTCTATATTATTATGGGAGGAAGCATAGATAGCACTGACACTATGGCAATTATTATCATCATTTTTAGAATTAGTTTCCCAGAGATTTGCAATATCAAAAGTAGTGTGCTCATTCAAATCATGATCGCTAATGTATGTAAAGGGCATAGGAAGATCATCATATTTAGATTCATTATCACAATAATCATTAGGAGCAACATACTTACGGTTACTTAGCGTTATCTCATTCACGCGGGGATACGCCGTTACCTCTTTCTTTTTATTCTTCTTCTTCTTCTTCTTCGTTCCCTTCTTCTTCTTCTTCTCTTCCTTCTCCTCATTTCCTTCTGTAGGAGGAAGAGGCTTGAAGGGTAGCTTGTCCGCATAACCTGATTTACTTTCAGAAACAATAGAAGAAACTTGGAAGGATTCCTCCTTTTCATTAATTAGTTCAAAACACATGGCGGTCCTATCATATTTTGGCAAGGTGTCGTCTTCTAAAATATTTTGTATGTAAGTATTTGTATGGCTATTATCAATGCAATAAGAAAAACACCCATGCAGGACATCATCAATATCAAGATCACTCATATGTAACAAAGAGACTTTTCTCGACAGTTCTTCACACCCCAAAAATAAAGTAAGTTCATCATGCCGATTAGGAGTAATTTCATCATCACAATACAAATTTGCAGCACTCATTGGGTTCAAATTATCATTGGAGGAGCATTGAAAATTAAAATGGCCCACTTCATGGCAAACTTCACAAATAAAAGGATAGAGGGCACAAACTTTTTTACCAAGATCATCTAGAGCCCTAAACCACTTTCTAGTTTTTTCATTAATATGATGGATGCAATATTCATCTTTGACTTGATTAATTCCACAAGGTCTATGCATTCCACAAAAATTAACATGCTTATAAGAAATAGCATTCTTAGGAGTTTGAGCATGCTTATTGCAATAATTAACAACAATTTGATTCTTCATGCAAGCCTCTTTAAAAGGTTCATGATACTCATCAAAATTCTTTTTAGGCAATTCAAAATGAGAAGCAAAGGCTTTATAAAGATTTGCAGCAACTTGAGAGTCAAGACCATAAGTAGCACTCATATTTCGAAATTTATCGGTATCCATAAAAGCTTCAATGCATTCATAATCATAATTTATACCTGACTCTTTACCTTCGTCGTTCTCCCATCCTTCAGCATTCTCCTCAATCCGATCAAGAAGATCCCACCTAGCTTCAACCTCCTTGCTTGTGAAAGATCCCTCCGAACAGGCATCCAGATAGTCCTTGTGTTGTCCTGAAAGTCTCGCATAAAAATTGTTAACAATAACATTACGGGGAGCTCATGAATGGGACATTTGAGCATTAGTGACTTTAGTCTCCCCCACGCTTGAGAAATACTCTCTCCATCACGAGGATAAAAGTTATAAATATAATTCCTATCAATATGCACTTCATGAGGAGGATAAAATTTAGAATAAAACCGGGGCACAATATCATTCCATTCAAGAGAATCCCCATTATCCAAGTAATTTATACCAATGCGCCGCTTACCGCACAGCGATATAAAGAATAGTTTCTTCCTCACTTCATCCATAGCAATACCTGCACACTTGAATAAACCGCATAATTCATGCAAGAACAATAAATGATCTCCAGGGTGGACAGTTCCATCCCCTGTATAACGGTTATCCATAACGCGTTCAATAATTTGCATAAGTATTTTATACGGAATACTTTCGACAGGTGGATTTAAAATATCAGAAGCATCATTAGAGTTATCGCATATGGGAGATAAAGCATTATCAGAGCAAAATATTTCTTCCAAAGCCGAGGAGCAAAAAAGATTATTTTTATATAAACTAGCTTCCCCAAGCTTAGACTTATCCATAGTATTAGCAGTAATTGCATTCATACTAATAACATCACTACTAGCATGCAAATAAGGTTCCATAGGTTTTTTAATTTTTGCATCAAACAATTCTAAATCAGGAAAAAGACTAAAAAGCTCACCAATTTTTTTGTTGTTTTCCATTATGCCTAACTAGTGAAAACAAAAAACAAAAAGTTGCAATTGCAGGATCTAAAGGAAATAGCTTTGAGTACTTACAATGGCGGAAAATAGCTTGGTAGCCGAGGTCCGGAGTGTGAGTACCTTTTACCTTTCCTCCCCGGCAACGGCGCCAGAAAATAGCTTGATGTCTACGTTCCCCCTCCTTTCCTGTAGACAGTGTTGGGCCTCCAAGAGCAGAGGTTTGTAGAACAGCGAGCAAGTTTTCCCTTAAGTGGATCACCCAAGGTTTATCGAACTCGGGGAGGAAGAGGTCAAAGATATCCCTCTCATGCAACCCTGCAACCACAAAGCAAGAAGTCTCTTGTGTCCCCAACACACCTAATAGGTGCACTAGTTCGGCGAAGAGATAGTGAAATACAGGTGGTATGAATATATAGGAGCAGTAGCAACGGTGCCGTAAAATAGCTTGTCGGCGTGTAGTTGATGGTGGTAGTATTGCAGCGAGTAGTAACACGATAAAACAAGTAAACAAGCAGCGATAGCGATATTTAGGAACAAGGCCTAGGGATTACACTTTCACTAGTGGACACTCTCAACATTGATCACATAACGGAATAGATAAATGCATACTCTACACTTTTGTTGGATGATGAACACATTGCGTAGGATTACACGAACCCTCAATGCCGGAGTTAACAAGCTCCACAATTAATGTTCATATTTTAGTAACCTTATAGTGTAAGATAGATCAAAAGACTAAACCAAGTACTAACATAGCATGCACACTGTCACCTTCATGCATATGTAGGAGGAATAGATCACATCAATACTTATCATAGCAATAGTTAACTTCATAATCTACAAGAGATCATAATCATAGCATAAACCAAGTACTAACACGGTGCACACACTATCACCTTTACACACGTGCAGGAGGAATAAAACTACTTTAATAACATTGCTAGAGTAGCACATAGATGAATAGTGATACAAAACTCATATGAATCTCAATCATGTAAAGCAGCTCATGAGATTATTGTATTGAGGTACATGGGAGAGAGATGAACCACATAGCTACGAGCGGAGCCCTCAGCCTCGGGGGTGAATTACTCCTCCTCATCATGGAGGTAGCGATGGCGGTGAAGACGGCGGTGGAGATGGCTCCGGGGGCAATTCCCCGTCCGGCAGGTGCCGAAACAGAGTTCCGTCCCCGAATTGGAGTTTCGCGATGGCGGCGGCGCCTCCGGAGTCTTTCTCGGAGTTTCGTCCAATTGGTACTCGCGTTTTTAGGTCGAAAGGGCTTTTATAGGCGAAGAGGCGGCGCAGGGGGGCACCTGGGGGCGCCACACCCTAGGCCGGCGCGGCCAGGGTCTGGCCCGCGCCGCCATGTGGTGTGGTGGCCCCCTGGCCCCTCTCCGACTCTTCTTCGGTGTTCTGGACGCTTCCGGGAAAAATAGGAGGTTTGGCGTTGATTTCGTCCAATTCCGAGAATATTGCCCGAACAGCCTTTCTCGGAACCAAAAACAGCAGAAAACGAGAACCGGCACTGTGGCATCTTGTTAATAGGTTAGTTCCGGAAAATGCATGAAAATGATATAAAGTGTGAACAAAACATGTTGGTATTGTCATAAAACAAGCATGGAACATCGGAAATTATAGATACGTTGGAGACGTATCAGTTGCCTGTTCCATGTCAAAAAGAACATTGATGATAAAGGAGGGACAGTTTTCCAGGCAAATGAAGGACTATATGAAGAACTTAATGACATAATAGACAATTCCTTGACAGTTCACGAGTTTGAAACTCTGTGGCAGGCAATGATAATAAATTTTGATGTTAAAAATGTGAAGATATTCGAGGACTTGTGGGCATCTAGACAGAAGTGGGTGCCAGTTTACTTCAAGAACAAATTCTTCCCCTTTATTCAAACAACGACAGAAGCGAGGGTACTAATGCATTATTCAAGAAAGGTGTGGGGGCACAATTCAGCATGATTAGTTTTCTCAGAGAATACCAAAGGATAATGGATAATATGCATGCAAATGAAGAGGAATGTGATCATAATGCAGTAAACAAAAAAGTCAAAGAAAAGAAATTCTTGACTAAGTACTACATTGAGAGGCAGGCACACGATCTTTACAATGTTTCAATCTTCAGGAAATTCCAAAACGTACAGAATGATGTGACAAGACTACAAGTGAGTGAAGAAGAAAAAGGTAAAATATACTGGGTGTTCCAAGCTAGAAATTACCCAATAAAAGAGTATAGAACAAGAAGATACCTAGTACAGGTAAATGAGAAAACTGAGGACTACACATGCATCTGCTGCAAGTTTGATAAGGATGGTTTACTGTGCTCCCATATACTGAAAGTTATGCTCCTACTAGAAGTTGATAAGATACCTGAGAAGTATTTTATTGACCGGTGGCGAAAGAAGAGGAGAAAACTATTCAACCATGATGTTCCTCCACCACCAAATGAGGACAGCACACTGTTAAGATTTAATGTCTTGTCACGCATGCTAGGACACACAACTTCGTATGCTTCTAAGAACAAGAGAAAATATCAATACTTGCTACAAGAAATCCCGAGAATAGAGGCAGAAATGGCAAAAATGGATACAGAAGCTGAGCAGGAATCCACAAAGGCACAAAACAGTTCAGCAAGGACAGTTGTCAATCTTCACCGAACATATGAAAGTGGGTCAAATATTCAACTGCTGAACCCTGATATAGCTGACACAAAAGGCCGTCCGAGGTTGTTAACTATAAAAGAAAGAATAAAGCTGAACAAGTTCTACACATGCAGCCACTGTGGTTCTACTAAGCACACGAAGAAGAAATGCGATCAATTAGACAAAGTATTCGACCTCCCCAAGAGAAAAAGAGACAGGAAGAAGAAAGACCAAAGTAAGTAGCTCAATAAAAGAACACATAGAAAAATAAGATGTTTTGTATACACATCACACTGGACACTAACCAAAAATACCTACCACATTCCTAGCAGGTGCGTGCGATAAAGAACAACCAACAAGAAGCAGGAAAACTTCTAAAACCTCCAAGAAACAAAATGATGGACATCATCTTGTTGGTCAGGGCAGCAAGAAGCAAGGAAGCAAACTGAAGAAAACGTCTCCAACTGCCACACAAGCAGTTGAAGGGCAACAACTAGACCCAAAATGAAAGATGCTGGACAATAAACAAAAATGTACTACCGAGAAAAAATCTCCTAATTATTCATATGTATTTATGCTGGAAACTTATTGAACTTGTACCTCAAAAGAAGTGGTGTTGTTGTTCTTTCTTTTGGGCAGGTATGCTGAACTATGTAGGTGAGAATAATTTGTATTTAAAACTTGCAAAAACAATTTCATGCGTATTCATCTGTATTTGCATTTTTATCCGAAAATTTGTAATTCTCTGAGATTTATGTATTGGGCTTCTTAAGAGCAAAAAAGCATCACACAAAAACTATACAAACACTACACTGGAGAAAGATGTCGGCTCATCTGGTTTTAATCTATGGAAAAGGAAAAAGACATAGAAAGAAGAAGCAGACTAAAAACTCAACAAAACTAAAGCTATGGTTACTGCAACTACCTCCAACTCACTCCAACTACATCACTGATGCTCCCCTCTCCGCGAAATGAACTAAAACATGAATGCTTACTGCAACTACCTGCCTCCAACTCACTCCAACTACATGACTGACGCTCACTCTCCACGAAATGAACTAGGACTGAGAAAGTAGCTTTTCCTGGCTATGTTGAGCAGAATGAGCAAAAGCAAAAAAGGCAGAATGAGCACTGAACAACCAGGAAAGTGAGGGACGAAATTAACAGAGACGGAGAATCAGAGACGAAGAACAAAATAATAACTGAAAATAAAATATAAAGAGAGACCCTCCTCCTTTATCCGGGCTTGGGACCGGCTACCGAGAATATGGTAGGCGGAGTTCCCCCCCCCCCCCAGAACCCAAATCAAATAATTCAGAAAAAAAGAACACTGAGAAGAGAAATTCAGAAATAAAGCTGAGATGAAAGAAACAGAGAAATATGGCTAAGACCAAGAAAACACTGACCAAATTACAGAAAAATAAATGGATTTGACTGAAGACACAGAGAAATATCGCTAAGACCAAGAAAACACTGAGCAAGACTGAAGAAATAAGGATAAAATGACTGAAGAAATAAGGATGAAATGAAATTTGATGAAATGAAAGATACAGAGGCCAAGAAATAAGACTGAAAAAATAAGGATAAAATGGCTAAGACCAGAAGTAACAGAGAAATATCGCTAAGACCAAGAAAAAACTGAGCAAGACTGAAGAAATAAGGATAAAATGACTGAAGAAATAAGGATGAAATGAAATTTGATGAAATGAAAGATACAGAGGCCAAGAAATAAGACTGAAGAAATAAGGATAAAATGGCTAAGACCAGAAGTAACAGAGAAATATCGCTAAGACCAAGAAAAAACTGAGCAAGACTGAAGAAATAAGGATGAAATGAAATTTGACTGAGATGAAAGATACAGAGGCCAAGAATAAGACTGAAGAATGAAATAATGAAGAATAAGACTGAAGAATAATGAAGAATAAGACAGAAGAATAAGACTGAAGAATGAATTATCCGGAGGCCGGAGCTCGCAATTATCACAACTTCACAGCAGAATTTCATGCAAGAACAGTATGGACGGTTGCAACTTGCAAGTAGTAGATAACAATGGTAACAATGCAAACTAGAGTATTACCAACCAAGATCGCCTTGAACTTGGGAGTCTTGGTTGCAGAACTGCAAATTAAGCAAACTCTATACGTCACAGACACTAATTAGTTCCTTCCAAAACAAGGCCATGATCCACCGATCGAGATGACATCAAAACAAGTGGTGCCATGCAATGCAAAGCTAGTAGAAGGCGTCATAGGGCTCATAGCAATCCTCGTCCTGCACATACACGTCCTCCACCTGATCATAGCAATCGCTGCCGTCATCCTCCTGACCATAGCTGTCCTCGCCGCCCTGGAACACCCCGGTGCTGTCGCCGTAGAAGGAGTCAACAAAAACATTGACCACCTGAAAAATCAATGGAGCTGCCGCACAAATTCATCCTGCAAAAAGATTAACAAAAAAATATAAAAAATACAACTAACAAAACCTGAAAATATATAACACGCAAAGATGCAAAAGAAAAAAAGGATACCTTCACATAGTAGTTGGTAACTATGGAACGATCAACTAGATTTCCACTATGAAAGAACATGCGGTTTGCGTACTGAATACGCATATGAATAATATCAGCACTACTGAACTCTCTGCGTAGGTCCTTGGTGGGATCAAAAACCTCAAGAGACTTCATTGCAAAGACACCACAATCATGACTACTCAAAAAAAATAAAAAAAATAAAAGTTATTTTACTTATAAGAGCATACAAACAATGAAAGACATGCTGAGACTACAAAAACAACCAGTAACTGAGAAAATTCTGATATATTAAGGAAAACATAGCTGCCAATACAAAAAACTTACGCATTCTGCTGCCGTGGCATATTTGGAGTCATAACTTTGAATTTCTTGAAATCAGGTTCATCAGTGTTGAAGATCTTATTCCATAGAATTGTAAAATTCTTTGTTTATTGCCAATAAACAAAAAAGAATGTGATTAAAAAATCATGTATGTTTGAAGTATATAAAATGAATATAATTATTAAAATCAAGAAATAACGTACTAAGGGGCCACGGACAGCAATCTGATAATCTGACTTTGGGCCATAGAATGAGTCAAGAAAAGCAAAAAGCTTCCATTTGAAGTCCACCACGAAAGTAAACCAATGATCAACATGACAAATTGGGAAAAATAACTGCATGGAATATGTATAAGAAACATTTTAAAAACACAGATACAGTCCACAGATATTTGTACAAAAAACTTACAAACTCTACCTACTTTCTCAGAGTTTTCAAGACGTTTGCCTTTACTAGCACTGGCGGCCCCAAGAAAAGAAGTACGAACAATGTTCTCATGCATTATACTGGATAACTCGAGAAGGCTTTCCTGAAAAAGGGAATGAACGACGGATATGAGAAAAGGCCATACAAACAAACTAGTGTAGGATAAATATGTACATATACATACCCCCACGTAGGAGAAGAAGTAATGCCTCCCAGATTTCGTAGGATGGCTGTCTTCAAAAAGCTTCCGACAAAAGCAAGGAATTAAGAAGTTGTCGATGTGTCCGTCACGCATGAAGGTCTGACCAAGAGATACAAAACTACAATGCACTCCATGATATTTAAGGGCATAGTTCCTGTATTCAAAAAGAAGAAACCCAAAAAAGGAAATGTGACATAAGTTACAAAAATAAAACAGAAGTTATGAAGCTAGGAGAGACTGAGATATAAAACTCACTTCTGAATTCGATCAGTGTAAGCCAGCTCAACAATTGCACAGTAATGCATGATATCGTCATCCGATACGGAGAAGCGTGAATTCCGTGCTAACGGAAAAACTAGACGGTTCTTTGGCTGCGATCGATAAACCCATTGACTGGCCTTGTCTGCTTCTGAACTAAGGTATCAACATCTACACACTCAGCAACTTCTGGAGACTCATGCGAGCTGGAAACTCCAACTTTCACAGAATTCTTGACATGATTAAGTTCCGGATGAACCGCCCTGTTGTAAACTGCATCAGCTTCCGAAGATAGCTTGCTTTGCCTATCCTTGAACTTCGATGTACCAGTGATACAAACATCAGATGATACATCCCCCTTTCAAGAAAAATCAAAAATAAACACAAAAACAAAAAAGACTATATACCAAAAGATTTTGGAGAAAAAAAGAAAATTACCAAGATGGATTTAGGTGTTGTGTCGCCAACAGGTATTGGAGCTTGTTTGCTTCCATTTGATGCTTTAGATAGCATCTTCTGCATTACAGCGGGCCCTGGTACCTTCATAGCTTCCTAAGTGAGAACAGAAAAGGGAAAAAGAGTTGGAAAGACTGATTAAAAACAAGAGCTAAAAATGATAAAAATAGAAATGGAACAACTATATTAGAATCAATGAATACCTTCACAACAGGAGCAGGTGACATATTCATACGACCGATAGGAGAGATAAGATCAGATTGACAAAAGCCAGGTACATCATTTTCTGGTAAACGTATATTTAATCTTGACTTGACCTTAGCTACAGGTTGCATTTCTGGTGCTGATTTGAAATGAAAAAAGAAAACAAGGGACATATTAAAAAAGAGGAGAAATGAAATAAAACAACACAATCATTGAAGAGGATGCTGTTGTTGTTCTTTCACACATTTTAATCGACTTCCGAGAATCAACTTCACATGGCATGAAAAAAATGCTAGTTGTCTAACTCAAATACAAATAAAACAGTAGCAAGTGAGAAATAGTAGAAATAACTTGTAACTCATGTCCAAAGAAAAAAGAGAGGAAAGGTTATAGTGTCATCATGAGCTGCATAGTTGTAGAAGAGAAATACATAGGAGGAAATGGCTCCAACTCTAGTTGCCCTGTCCAGTGGAACTAAGTATTTTTGGTCGTTATTGGTTAAGGTGGTTGTTCATATCAGCAATCAAAACTGTGGCAGACCACAAACCTTCTATTCAAAATAATACACAAATGACTTCCCTTCTATACTTTAACTTCCCATGATATATTAAAAAACAGTTGTCAATCAGTTATGCATGGTTGAAACTAGGTTTAGTTTAAAGAGAATAGCAGTGCAGATCAACATCTTCGTAAACAGAGAAGACAAGTACACTAACACCAAAAACATAAGCACAGCTAAGGCAGAAATCTACAAAACAGAGAGGTGAAATGAAAAAATACCTATCATCTTCGAGTTCTGAACAATATGAGTACTTTTTATGCCAACAGGAGTATCTGCACATTAAAAAGAGGTTCCATCCCCATTAAACATGAGCACATGAAATAAAGGATGACATGCCAAGAAGTCAAAAACTGAATAACCAAAACAAACTATGTCTGTCGGGATGCTTCTGCTGCTCTTGTAACAAGGCAGTGAGTTTGATAGATATTCTAGAACATTGTGAGATAACAGTTCTAACATGTTACTGGTACCACATTGAGATGAGTGGAAACACTGGATAGTTTCGAAGATACCATCTATTATCTACGGCGGATAAAAGTAAAAATAAAGAGAGGTTAGAAAAGCAGGAAAAGAGATGCATATAACACTAAAATACAGAAAGTATGATCAAACAATTTTAAAAAAGGAGTTATGAAAAATCATAATACCTTTCCATCCAAAATCATGCCAAATTTGAGATGAAATGATTGCTTTACTTGTGCAGACATAGGCTCACAATGTGTACCACAGTTCATGCAATGCATGTTACTCATGGGCATTCTCTAAAAATTGATAAGTAGAATACAAAATTTTATATTAGAATTACAAAAAAAAATCAGAAAATAAAATGAAAAACAAAAATTGATGACCTAAAAAGACAAGAAATATACATTCAAGTAGCAGCTTGGAAGATCGGTTCTCATGCGTCTCCTACCAAAACATCTATTGCTTATACGGTCCAACTCAGAGTATTCTACAATCATATCACCGCGCCACGAAACTGACCTAGGAACTCCACTACCAACAATATGAGCACCGAAATCAAGGCAATCTAGGTATTGTACCTGCATGAAATCAGAAAAAATAAACACAAAAAGAAAAAAGAATAGAGAATAAAAAATGAAAACAGATGGAAAAATCAAACTATGAAGAATTACTAGACTTACTGCAAGGGCATATGAACAAAACTCAAACGACTTCGGTTTCCTTCCTTTTGCTTTTATGAACTTCAAAGTTTTTGCAATCCCAATGATGAAATGGTTGTAAACTAACTGACAAATATCAAAACTGCGCGCTTGTTCGACATCACCAAGCTGCTTTATGTATTTAGTGTCCAAGCGGTCATTGGCGGATGGACACAAGAAACAAGAGATGGCAATTTGCATGAAACAGACAAAAACCTCTTGATCAGATAGGGCTTTTGTGGACTTAAGCTTGTCACCAAAGAAGGTGATGTGAGGAACTTCTGATAAATTGAATAGTGACATGATGAAGTCCGCTCCACCATCACTGTCATCAACCACCTCAGCACCAGAATTTGGCAAGCCAAGAACAAAGTGGAAAGAATCTTTTGAAAGATTTATTATCTTGTCATCGATAATAATTTGCGAAGAATGAGGGTCAACACAACAAGAGAGCCAGCGCATGAAAGATGAAGGAATGTGAGTCTTTGAAAATACAAGCAAGCAACCAAAACCAAATTTCTGGATAACACTCTTCTGCTCAACAGTAAGACGATGCAATACTTCAAAGAAGTACTTGAATGAATATACAGTGAAGCATGATTTGTCAATTCCAGACATCTTCACCTTCTTATTCTGGAAAAGAATTTAAGAGGTACACAAGGAACAATTTATAAACCCCCCAAAAGGGAAGCAGAAGGCAAATCAGAAAAGACATAAACACAAAATAAAACGACAAAAAAAAGCTATCGGACCTCTTTCCATACAGCAGAATCAGTACAGAAAATTGAGAAATCTCTCTTCAATGATTTCATAGCCTGGCAAAACAAAATAAATATGAGAAGAGGGGACATTAGAAGCAAAATAAAAAGTAAGCAGAAAACGAATAATAACAAAATATGAGAAAAAGGGACTTCAGAAAAGCAAAACTGCTACCTCCTTGCTGAAAAACTGAAACAATGCATCATCTAAAATTCTCCTCCTTCTTGATTTTACAATCCCCTATATAATTTAGAAAATTCAAATAAAAACACAAATGAAAAGAAGATGAAAACATGAAAGGATAGACAACGCAAAACTCTGAAGTATTAACTGGGAAGTCATCACTAGATAAGGTGATATCAGCATGGCTATCATCATTTGGTAACCCATGTACAGACGAGTCGCAACTATAAGAAGAAACACGATGCCCCTTCCTGCAAAGCATGCCACGAGTGTCGTTGATACGATGCCTACAGACACAAACACACAGTAGCAAAAAATGAGCATGTTGACATATGCCATGAACCAGGAAAAAAATAGACAGTATCAACTGGGCATATTTATCAGAAGATATTATTTTCATTGCTCAAAAGAAAAAAATCGATGTGCCAATGATAGTTAGACAGGACAGAGTTATTCAAAAAACAAGACAAAACTGAAGATTAGAACTAGCTAGTACACATACTTGCTAGTACCACCCACTATACCAAACAAAAAATTCAGATTCGGAGATTACATAAGCTACATTCAGGTTTGGTGTTCATTTGGAGGTGGACTTCGCCTTCTCCTTCCTCCCCCGCCGCGGATGGCCCCAAGATTACTGAAGATTTCCCTTCCCACCATTATTTAGTGAGCTTCGACAGTGTTTGCAAAAACTGAAAAGATTTCTAACAGAACAAGCAGGTCCCCCCACTCATTTCATATACAAAACTCTCAAACCTATCTAACATACTTATCAGCACTGAAAACAATCTAAAAATAAGCTATGATAGTGATGATGTGTATCATTAATCGAATGCAACTACAAAAGGACAACAAACACACATACAGGAAAAAGTTTGCTGCATTTTAGTGCTAACACAAAAATCGTGCACCTAAAATGAACACCAAAACCATCCCCAAAAATCCTTTTACACGGAGCTGGGGGCACACAGAGGAGAATACATTCACACAAAAACACCACCTACATGGATTTGTGTTCACCTCGGCCCCAGTAACTAAGAACAGGAACTAAAATCACCAGATCCGCGCATAAAAACACATACACACCATGGATTTTTACAGGGAGGATGCCGAGGAATGTGCAGCTAGAGGAGCGAAAATCGACAAAGCACATAAACAATAACAAACCACCACGGATTCGTGTGCACCCTGATCCCCCATTAACTAATTGCATGACCTAACAATGCCAGATCCGAGCACAAACCACACGCGCCATGGGGGGGGGGAGGGGTATCTAAAGGAGAGGTCGACCAACGAAGAAAACGTACCGTCGACGCCGGCGACACAGACTCCTACCGCCGCCAAGGAACGATGGAAGCTCGCTGGAAGCTTCGGCTTGCGGGGACACATCGCCATGGCCGCCACGCGCGACCATGCCTCCGCCCTGAAGCCAGCAGATCTCTTGGAGGCGCCTCCCCTCCGAAACCTCCACCGAACCAACCCCCGTGACGGCGGAGGAGCTCTCCCGCCGAGCGAGATGGCAACCCGGCGACCAACTCCCTCGTCGTCTCCGGGCTCCTCTCAGACACACGCAGAGGAATGAGATAGAGTCTGTCGCTGGCTACAGACAAAAAGGGCACGGACCACGAAATTCAAACAAAAAAACCACCGCTGCCGATTAAAACCGAAAAAAAACCAGAAAACCCACTGCTGCCGCGCGGGACAACTGAAACGACGAGAACGTCGATGGTTGCTACAAGATTCGCGCTGAACGACTGAAACGGACGGCACACGATCTGACTTATGGCCAATTGAAAAAACAGCTAGCTGAAAATTAGGAATTGTGAATTTTTATTAATCTGTTGCTGCAGACTTGATGAACTTGTTTCTCTGTTTCAGCGTAGTGGTCATGGTCATGGTCATGGAGGGTAACCACATCCAAGGGCCGAATGTCATTCCAAAACTTCAACCCAGCCATTGACGTGAGTTCTGTTGCATGTCCTTGTGGCACTTGTTTCCTTTTAGCTAGATCTCTGTTTTCCTTACACAAGCCTAGACCTGTAGAAACTAAATGACGAGGCAAGTGGTCGCCCACAGAATCAGCTTCACCTAGTTATTCCCATCAAGACAATGCAAATACCAGCAGGTTAGCAATTGAGTCAATTTGCTTAACTCTTTTTATCTACTGGGCTAGATTGACAGTGCAATATGCCACGAGATACCAGGATTGCAGATATTGAGTAGTTATTACTTATTTATCACCGGTGAATATGGGCCACTATGGTTAATCGACATGTTGAGGAAACATGTAGGCTATAACTTTTTTTTGTTGAGCTGGGCATGTCTTTTCAAGTGCTCAAAAATCATAGTAGTATATGTTTTCAAGGGGACTGTATGGAAGTGTATATTGTCATGGTGTAATGAAGGATGATTACGTTTTACTTTTTTTGTTTTGTTTCAATAAGTTATGGGTTCATGGAATTAAAAAACTGTAAGAGTTTCATACATATTGGGAAAAGTTTGCATTTAGTTATGACCCCAGGTCTAATCTTTCTGTTCAAACTATTGATAAGAATTAGATTCAGCTTGAGCTCTTGAATCCTGCCAATGCGCCATGGACACTATATTCACCACAACACTTGCATTTACACGTATATGGATGTATGCCGCAACCTTTCTTTGACATGTTATTTTGATACGTCTGAATGACCCATATGACTCCAATTTGTATCGAAAATGCAGAACTGATGACGTATCAGGGGCATCAAGATTCAGAGTGTCGTTGTCTATTCGACGGTACCTCAGAAGAGGGATCCTCACGAGGGAGAGATGAAGTAGGGTGATGAGGACATCCCTACCACACTACTACCTCCGTCATTACAAATTGAAGATGATCCTGCTGTGAAGCTCAAGTCCAATGAAGTCAGGATTGGACCAATGACACGAGCTCGTGCGAAGCTACTTAAACAACAGGTGAATTTGTTCCTAAGTGATACTTTGATCGATGAGAATTTTATACTGCCTAACTCCTATTACTTATGTATGATCAGGTATGAGGAGGGAGCAAGCATCGCACGAAGAGGAGAGGAGCAACTCGACAAGAAGCTGGACAAGAAGCTGGACATGGAGCTGGCCATGAAGCTGGACATGAAGACATTCCATGGAAGCGCGAGGGAGGAGAGGGAGGCATGCGCGAGGGAAGAAGACCAAGTCCAGGCCGGCGCCAGACCCGGTCTGACCGGCCGCCACGCCGGCGCATCCGGTCCCAGGCCCGGTCCGACCGGGCGCCAGACCGGCCCAGCCCGGCGCCAACCGGGCGCTGCGCTTGTGCCAGCCGGGGCACATCCAGTAAGCCTGGAAGCTTAGCCGGTTTTCACCCGGTGCCAGGTTCGGTTTGAACCGGACCGGCCGGTCCCAGGCCCGGTCGACCGGCCCCCAGGTCGGCCGAGTCCAAGTCTGTCTCGACCATATCTATTCTCTGGGTCGGTTATTTTTGTATCTTTTCGACCTGAGGTCGTCCTGAACCCCTATATAAGTGCCCAGGACGCTCCCCAATTAGGTTTAGACCACGTTTAAGATAAACCCTAGTTCATAGATGATTGCTTTGCAACTCTATTGAATCTCTACACCATATTGCATCGATTTGGTGGTGAGCCCCTGAAAGTCTTGTGTGATCTGCTGTTCCATTGGGAATTGGACGGTTGCAACTTACCCCTTCGTGGTCGGCGGCTACGTGCGCAAGTGTGTGGAGTTGCGAATATCTTGCAGGGTTGAGAGTTGTTGCATTGGCGACAGGGAGCAATCGAGAGATCTCGTTGCGTCAAACAAGTTATCATCAAGTTATCTCCGCTGTGTTCATCGTGTGTTCATCACCATCCACCTCGCTTACTGAGAAGATCGGGCCACCCCTTATCATCTTGGTATCAGATTCTCGGGTTTCCTCGGTAAGCCATCCACAATCCACCCCATAGTTGAGTTGTGAGTGTTTTTCTATCCAGAAAAAGCCAAAAATATTAGGGTTAGGGTTTGCCATATCCTTAGATTGCACTAATTTCGAGTTTTAGTTGCTTTTCGTAGTTGCTTT
>NC_061511.1:206758087-206788705 GCF_022539505.1 Lolium rigidum | reverse complement strand
TGTTACAAAGGGGTACCTCCATGCCGCCTGTACAAAGGTCTAAGGAGAAAGCTCGCATTTTGGATTTCTCGCTTTTGATTATTCTCAACTTAGACATCCATACCGGGACAACATGGACAACAGATAATGGACTCCTCTTTAATGCATAAGAATGTAGCAACAATTAGTGTTCTCATATGAGATTGAGGATATATGTCCAAAACTGAAACTTCCACCATGATTCATGGCTTTAGTTAGCGGCCCAATGTTCTTCTCTAACAATATGCATGCTCTAACCATTAAAGTGGTAGATCTCCCTTACTTCAGACAAGACGGACATGCATAGCAACTCACATGATATTCAACAAAGAGTAGTTGATGGCATCCCCAGGAACATGGTTATCGCACAACAAGCAACTTAATAAGAGATAAAGTGCATAAGTACATATTCAATACCACAATAGTTTTTAGGCTATTTGTCCCATGAGCTATATATTGCAAAGGTAAAGAATGGAAATTTTAAAGATAGCACTCAAGCAATTTACTTTGGAATGGCGGAGAAATACCATGTAGTAGGTAGGTGTGGTGGACACAAATGGCATAGTGGTTGGCTCAAGGATTTTGGATGCATGAGAAGTATTCCCTCTCGATACAAGGTTTAGGCTAGCAAGGTTATTTGAAACAAACACAAGGATGAACCGAGTGCAGCAAAACTCACATAAAAGACATACTATAAACATTATAAGACTCTACACCGTCTTCCTTGTTGTTCAAAACTCAATACTAGAAATTATCTAGACTTTAGAGAGACCAAATATGCAAACCAAATTTAGCAAGCTCTATGTATTTCTTCATTAATGGGTGCAAAGTATATGATGCAAGAGCTTAAACATGAGCACAACAATTGCAAAGTATCAAATTATTCAAGACATTTTAGAATTACTACATGTAGCATTTGCCAATTCCAACCATATAACAATTTAACGAAGAAGATTCAACCTTCGCCATGAATACTATGAGTAAAGCCTAAGGACATACTTGTCCATATGCAACAGCGGAGCGTGTCTCTCTCCCACACAATGAATGCTAGGATCCATTTTATTCAAACAGAAACAAACAAAAAAAAAACCGACGCTCCAAGTAAAGCACATAAGATGTGATGGAATAAAAATATAGTTTCAGGGGAGGAACCTGATAATGTTGTCGATGAAGAAGGGGATGCCTTGGGCATCCCCAAGCTTAGACGCTTGAGTCTTCTTACAATATACAGGGGTGAACCACCGGGGCATCCCCAAGCTTAGAGCTTTCACTCTCCTTGATCATATTGTATCATCCTCCTCTCTTGATCCTTGAAAATTTCCTCCACACCAAACTCGAAACAACTCATTAGAGGGTTAGTGTACAATAAAAATTAACATGTTCAGAGGTGACATAATCATTCTTAACACTTCTGGACATTGCATAAAGCTACTTGGACATTAATGGAACAAAGAAATTCATCCATCATAGCAAAAGAGGCAATGCGAAATAAAAGGCAGAATCTGTCAAAACAGAACGATCCGTAAAGATGGATTTTATTGAGGCACCATACTTGCTCAAATGAAAATTCCCAAATTAAATGAAAGTTGCGTACATATCCGAGGATCACGCACGTAAATTGGCATATTTTTCCGAGCTACCTACGGAGAGGCAGGTCGAAATTCATGACGACAAAGAAATGCTATGCTACGCAGCAATCCAAATCTAGTATGAACCTTACTATCAAAGACTTTACTTGGCACAACAAAGCGCAAAACTAAGATAAGGAGAGGTTGGTACAGTAGTAAACAACTTCCAAGACTCAAATTCAAAACAAAAATACTGTAGTAAAAACATGGGTTGTCTCCCATAAGCGCTTTTCTTTAACGCCTTTCAGCTAGGCGCGAAAGTGTATATCAAGTAACATCAAGAGACGAAGCATCAACATCATAATTTGTTCTAATAATAGAATCAAAAGGTAACTTCATTCTCTTTCTAGGGAAGTGTTCCATACCTTTCCCGAGAGGAAATTGATATTTAATGTTACCTTCCTTCATATCAATGATAGCTCCAACGAGTTCGAAGAAAAGGTCTTCCCAATATAATGGGACAAGATGCATTGCATTCAATATCCAAGACAACAAAATCAACGGGGACAAGGTTATTGTTAACGGTAATGCGAACATTATCAATTCTCCCCAAAGGTTTCTTTATAGCATTATCAACAAGATTAACATCCAAATAACAATTCTTCAATGGTGGCAAGTCAAGCATATCATAAATTTTCTTAGGCATAACGGAAATACTTGCACCAAGATCACATAAAGCATTACAATCAAAGTCATTGACCTTCATCTTAATGATGGGATCCCAACCATCCTCTAGCTTTCTAGGAATAGAAGTTTCAAGTTTTAGTTTCTCTTCTCTAGCTTTTATGAGAGCATTTGTAATATGTTTTGTGAAAGCCAAATTTATAGCACTAGCATTGGGACTCTTAGCAAGTTTTTGTAAGAACTTTATAACTTCAGAGATGTGGCAATCATCAAAATCCAAACCATTATAATCTAAAGCAATGGGATCATCATCCCCAATGTTGGAAAAAATTTCAGCAGTTTTATCACAGGCAGTTTCAGCAGTTTTAGCAGTTTCAGGCAATTGTGCAGGCTTTGCATTAGAAGTGGAAACATTGCCAACACCAATAATTTTACCATTATTAGTAGGAGGTGCAGCAACATGTGAATCATTAACATTACTAGTGGTGGTAATAGTCCAAACTTTAGCTACATTATTCTTTTTAGCTAGTTTTTCATTTTCTTCTCTTTCCCACCTAGCATGCGATTCGGCCATCAATCTTATATTCTCATTAATTCTAACTTGGATGGCATTTGCTGTAGTAACAATTTTATTTTCAATATCCTTATTAGGCATAACTTTCGATTTCAAAAGATCAACATCGGAGGCAAGACTATCAACCTTAGAAGCGAGAATATCAATTTTATTGAGCTTTTCCTCAACCAGATTTGTTAAAAGCAGTTTGTGTACTAATAAATTCTTTAAGCATAGCTTCAAGTCCAGGGGGTGTGTTCCTATTATTGTTGTAAGAATTACCATAAGAACTACCATAACCGTTACCATTATTATAAGGATATGGCCTATAGTTATTACTAGAATTGTTCCGATAAGCATTGTTGTTGAAATTATTATTTTTAATGAAGTTTACATCAACATGTTCTTCTTGGGCAACCAATGAAGCTAAAGGAACATTATTAGGATCAACATTAGTCCTATCATTCACAAGCATAGACATAATAGCATCAATCTTATCACTCAAGGAAGAGGTTTCTTCGACAGAATTTACCTTCTTACCTTGTGGAGCTCTTTCCGTGCGCCATTCAGAGTAATTAATCATCATATTATCAAGGACCTTTGTTGCTTCACCAAGAGTGATGGACATAAAGGTACCTCCAGCAGCTGAATCCAATAGGTTCCGCGAAGAAAAGTTCGATCTCGCATAAAAGGTTTGGATGATCATCCAAGTAGTCGATCCATGGGTTGGGCAATTTTTAACCAAAGATTTCATTCTTTCCCAAGCTTGTGCAACATGCTCATTATCCAATTGTTTAAAATTCATTATACTACTCCTCAAAGATATAAGTTTAGCAGGGGGATAATATCTACCAATAAAAGCATCCTTGCATCTAGTCCATGAATCAATACTATTCTTAGGCAGAGATAGCAACCAATCTTTAGCTCTTCCTCTTAATGAGAAAGGAAACAATTTTAATTTTATAATGTCACCATCTACATCTTTATACTTTTGCATTTCACACAATTCAACAAAATTATTAAGATGGGCAACAACATCATCGGAACTAACACCGAGAAAATTGCTCTCGCATAACAAGATTCAATAAAGCGGGTTTAATTTCAAAGAATTCTCGCTGTAGTAGCAGGTGGAGCAATAGGTGTGCATAAGAAATCATTATTATTTGTGGTTGTGAAGTCACACAACTTAGTATTTTCAGGAGTGGCCATTTTAGCAGTAGTAAATAAAGCAAACTAGATAAAGTAAATGCAAGTAACTAATTTTTTGTGTTTTTGATATAGAGTGCAAGACAGTAAATAAAGTAAAGCTAGCAACTAAATTTTTTGTGTTTTGATATAATGCAGCAAACAAAGTAGTAAATAAAATAAAGCAAGACAAAAACAAAGTAAAGAGATTGGATTGTGGAGACTCCCCTTGCAGCGTGTCTTGATCTCCCCGGCAACGGCGCCAGAAAATATGCTTGATGGCGTGTAACTCACACGTTCATTGGGAACCCCAAGAGGAAGGTATGATGCGCACAACAGCAAGTTTTCCCTCAGAAAGAAACCAAGGTTTATCGAACCAGGAGGAGCCAAGAAGCACGTTGAAGGTTGATGGCAACGGGATGTAGTGCGGCGCAACACCAGAGATTCCGGCGCCAACGTGGAACCTGCACAACACAACCAAAGTACTTTGCCCCAACGAAACGGTGAGGTTGTCAATCTCACCGGCTTGCTGTAACAAAGGATTAGATGTATAGTGTGGATGATGATTGTTTGCGAGAAAACGAGTAGAACAAGTATTGCGAGTAGATTGTATTCAATGTAAAAGAATGGACCGGGGTCCACAGCTCACTAGAGGTGTCTCTCCCATAAGATAAATAGCATGTTGGGTGAACAAATTACAGTCGGGCAATTGACAAATAAAGAGAGCATAACAATGCACATACATGATACGATGAATATTGTGAGATTTAATTGAGCATTACGACAAAGTACATAGACCGCTATCCAGCATGCATCTATGCCTAAAAAGTCCACCTTCAGGTTATCATCCGAACCCCTTCCAGTATTAAGTTGTAAAACAACAGCACAATTGCATTAAGTATGGTGCGTAATGTAATCAATAACTACATCCTCGGACATAGCATCAATGTTTTATCCCTAGTGGCAACAAGCACATCCACAACCTTAGAACTTTCACGTCATCGTCCCGCATTTAATGGAGGCATGAACCCACTATCGAGCATAAATACTCCCTCTTGGAGTTAAGAGCAAAAACTTGGCCGGAGCCTCTACTAATAACGGAGAGCATGCAAGATCATAAACAACACATAGGTAATAGATTGATAATCAACATAACATAGTATTCTCTATCCATCGGATCCCGACAAACACAACATATAGAATTACGGATAGATGATCTTGATCATGTTAGGCAGCTCACAAGATCCGACAATGAAGCACATGAGGAGAAGACAACCATCTAGCTACTGCTATGGACCCATAGTCCAGGGGTGAACTACTCACTCATCACTCCGGAGGCGACCATGGCGGTGAAGAGTCCTCCGGGAGATGAATCCCCTCTCCGGCAGGGTGCCGGAGGTGATCTCCAGAATCCCCCGAGATGAGATTGGCGGCGGCGGCGTCTATGGAAGGTTTTCCGTATCATGGCTCTCGGATGCGGGGGTTTCGCGACGAAGGCTATTTGTAGGCGGAAGGGCGAGGTAAAGGGGCGTCACGAGGGGCCCACACGGCGGGCCGGCGCGGCCCATGCCCGGGCCGCGCCGCCTCTGGTGTGTCGCCACCTCGTGGCCCCACTTCGACTCTCCCTCGGACTTCGGAAGCTTCGTGGCAAAATAGGACCCCGGGCGTTGATTTCGTCCAATTCCGAGAATATTTCCTTACTAGGATTTCGAAACCAAAAACAACAGAAAACGAGCAATCGGCCCTTCGGCATCTCGTTAATAGGTTAGTGCCGGAAAATGCATAAATACGATATATAATGTGTATAAAACATGTAGATATCATCAATAATGTGGCATGGAACATAAGAAATTATCGATACGTCGGAGACGTATCAGGTAGCTAATCCATTCTTCCTCCTTTTGTTCATCACTCTCCTCCTCTTTTTCATCCAATGAGCTTTCAGGTTCATCAATTCTTCTTTCACAGGTTCCTGCAAATTGTGAGTGCATTCTTGTGCATGAATGAGTCTCTCTTTATAATCAATGATATAAGGATTATTGTTGTAATGTTCTATGCAAAAATCAAGGATAGAAGAGACATAATCTTTAAGGTTCATACAAGCAACACAGGTTTCATAATTTTTAGACATGAAGGATTCTATTTCAGAAGCTCCCATAAATAAAACAAATTATTCTACTTCTTCGAACCCAAGATGAATATAGTTATTCCAGTTATAGTTCATAATTAAAACTTCCCCACTAAAGCCACATTGGAATTTAAGATGTTTAGTATCCTGTTTAGAGCAACAGTTTATATCATGGTGTTTAAGCAAGATTTTAGCAATTGTATTCAATTTTTCTACCACAGCACTCATGACTTTACCCTTTCTTGATTCTCTATAATTCATATATATTTCTATAAGCTCCAAATAGGTTGTGGGTTTTCCCATAACAATAGTTTTTAATTTTCCGGTTTTTCAAAATTTTATGGATTTTCGGGTATATAAGAAAAATAAAACAAGACAAAAACAAACTAGACAAAAGTAAACTAAGCAAAACAAAACAAAATAAAATAAAAACAGAGAGAAAGGTAGAGTGTACTCCCCTGGTGAACTTATGAGTAGAGCTATGCCTCCCCGGCAACGGCGCCAGAAAATAGTCTTGATAACCCACAAGTATAGGGGATCGCAACAGTCTTCGAGGGAAGTAAAACCCAAATTTGTTGATTCGACACAAGGGGAGACGAAGAATACTTATAAGCCTTAACAACTGAGTTGTCAATTCAGCTGCACCTGGAAAAGTACTAGTAACACGAGTGATGTGAAAGCAACAGTAATATGGGAGCAATAGTAACAGTAACACAGCAACAGTAGCAGTAATATGAGAGCAATGGCACCAGAAAATAGTTGATACTACTTCTAATGACATATAGGACCGAGTGAGTATTTGATGATGAAAGATGGACCGGGGTTCCCAGCTATCTACACTAGTGGTAACTCTCCAATAACAAGTGACAAGTGTTGGATGAACAAATTACAGTTGGACAATTGATAGGATTGAAATAACATTAAGACAGAACATCAAGTTTATTAATCATGTAGGCATGTTTTCCATATATAGTCATACGTGCTCGCAATGAGAAACTTGCATAACATCTTTTGTCCTACCAGCCGGTGGCAGCCGGGCCTCAAGGGAATCTACTAGTAATTAAGGTACTCCTTTTAATAGAGCATCAGAGCAAAGCATTAACACTTGGTGAAAACATGTGATCCTCATATCTAAGCCTTCCCCCTCCAGTTATCCCGATTCTTTGTCACTGCGGGGCCTCGGGTTCCGGACATAGACATGTGCAAACAACTTGTAGATACAATCTAAGCAATAATTATAGAGCTCAAATCTAAGATCATGCCACTCGTGCAAAGTGACAAGCATTAAACACAACAAGATTGCAGCAACAATAACTTCACAAACTTATAGATAGACTGATCATAATGTAACAATTCATCGGATCCCAATAAACACAACACCGATTACATCAGATGAATCTCAATCATGTAAGGCAGCTCATGAGATCATTGTATTGAAGTACATGGGAGAGAGAGTACCAACTAGCTACTGCTAGTACCCGTAGTCCATGGGGGAACTACTCACGGAGCATGATGGAGGCGGTGGCGTCGATGGAGAAGACTTCCGGGGGCACTTCCCCGTCCCAGCGGCGTGCCGGAACAGAGATTCTGTACCCCGAAACGGAGTTTCGCGATGGCGGCGGCGCCCCTGGAGTCTTTCTGGAATATGATTGATATAGGGTTTTCGTGTCGCGAGGAATATATAGGCGAAAGGGCGGCGTCGGAGGGGTCCCGAGGGGCCCACCCCATAGCTGGGCGCGCTCCCCTCCTAGGCCGCGCCGCCAGGTGGTGTGGGGCCTCCTCGGCTCCTCTCCGTTTCTCCTTCGGTGTTCTGGGTCCGTCTCGGTAAAATAGGAGGTTTGGCTTTTGTTTCGTCGAATTCCGAGAATATTGCCCGAACAGCTTTTCTGGGAGGAATATATAGGCGAAAGGGCGGCGTCGGAGGGGGGTTCCGAGGGGCCCACCCCATAGCTGGGCGCGCCCCCTCCTAGGCCGCGCCGCCAGGTGGTGTGGGGCCCCCTCGGCCCCTCACCGTCTCTCCTTCGGTGTTCTGGGTCCGTCTCGGTAAAATAGGAGGTTTGGCTTTTGTTTCGTCGAATTCCGAGAATATTGGCCGAACAGCTTTTCTGGAACCAAAAACAGCAGAAAACAGGAACTGGCACCTTGGCATCTCGTTAATAGGTTAGTCCCAGAAAATGCATAAAAAACATTATAAAATGTGAGCAAAACATGTAGGTATTATCATAAAACTAGCATGAAACATCAGAAATTATAGATACGTTGGAGACGTATCAGGTTCATATAACGAGGGCTTTAGAATAAGATCCCATCTTAATATGTTTTGGCGGAACTTTTTTTTCAACATCAATTGCTAGGTTATAATACTACAACTACTAGGTTACTAGTTAAGTGTTACCAATCAAATTCTACGTAGCTACCAGGTAAGTTTACATGTTTTTTTGCTGTTATAGAAATGATCTACATGTTCAGAGAGTGTGTATTTGATCCATTGTAAACACGAACAGATGTCTATTTGCTGGAAGTTTTAAAACTGGCAATCATAGTTGCTAGAAGTCTAAACACGAACAGATATCATTCTAAACACGGACTTTGTGGTGACAATCAACTTGGGCTGAACTGCTGACCAAGCAAGTATAATCTGGCTACTAGGATCAAAAAAATATTGTTAAAATATATCAACAAGGGATTTATTTTCCAAAATCTCGTTGCGGAAAAGATAATAGTGAAAATGGTCCTGAATATCGAATTACAGTTCAAGAGATAAGATATTTTAAAGTTTGAAACCCACGTAATTGGGCTGGATGCATGAATGACTGAGTTGCCATATTAAATTCCCATAAAAAACTAATGTGATATATGTGCTCTAGATAGCACAATCGAGCCAACAATTTATATGTTGGGTGGATTCTCCGTGTAATACAAGGATTACAAAACCTAGGCACTTTGGAAAGTTTGAATCCAAACCCATCTCTATCTAAACTAGACGCCTCGTTTCCATTAGTCTCGTATTTGCGTCAACCTCCAGATGTCTTTGAGCATGAAGAGACTCATTTCCATTATATTGTTTTAGTCCAACTTCTGAGCTGCATCTGAGTAGTTTCTTAAACTATGCAAAATAAAAATATCATAGGTAATAATAATATCCTGCATGCATGCAAAAAATACTTAATACAGTACATCAGTACAGTTAATGTAAAACTGGGCCTGGCCGGGCCAGCGTGAGCCCAATACAACACGTGCACGGTTCCGAAAACGAAACGAAACGAAACGAAGCGAAGCGAACGTGGTCTCGCTGGCCGTGTCCGACTCCGACCTGGCCTGCCTGCCATCGTCGTCGTCTTCTTCCTCCGCAGTCCCCCACCAGCAAGGCAACCCCCACACCTTTCCCCTTGTTTCCTCACGCGCACAGGGACGCCCGCCGTCGAATCGAATCGCAGCAGCCCGACGAACGCCGCCGGTTACCTGCCCCCGCTATCAGCTCAGGTTCGTTCCGTCCCTTGCTTTAGCTTCCTCCCTCGATTTCTCTACCGCCGAATCGACTTGCTCTGATAGGTCGCAAATCGATTGGCTATTAGATGCAGCTTCTACTAATTCGTAATTTAGACCTCCCTCTTCATGGCGTCAACCTCAAGAGACCAGGTCACGTCACGTCGCGTCGGAGTCTGCTACTCCCCGTAAACAGAACAGCTAACTTAACAAGCTTCCTAATTTCCGTTGACTCAATAACAGATAGCTAGCCAATATATATATAGTGCACTACTAGCAGAGCACTTTGAGCATCAATTTTGATCAATTTCACGACTCTTAGTTTTGAAACACTGTGTAGGGAGTATTGAACAGACGCCATGCGTTTCTGAATTCTGATAGCGTCTTGCTTTCTCATCTCAGTTTATTATGCTATTGTCATCGTCAACTGCTAGCTAGTATATGTATGCACCCAGGCCCATACTCGCTTAGTACATGGTACATCAGGGCGTAACACCGAGTAATTAATTAGTGCTGGTAAACACCTTCTCCAGACTACTCTAGGCTGGCGTGCCATACCGCAGCAGTGAATATCCTGAAAATGTAAACGCCTGAAACACAGTGATGTTGGAGTCTCTTTTACAGTTAAGAAATCCGAGGCTGGTTGTTGCTACCTTGCCACTTCTAATTGATTCCTGGCGTATTTCATGATTTGTATTGATTAACCAATGTCGGTGCATTAGCCTACTCTAATGTACTACTAGTAAAAGCACTTGTCCAATATCAACTTGTTTTACAACTAGTTTACATTCTACTAAACAGATAGTACTTTACATTTCTGCTAGCACTTACTCTATCATCTCCACTTGTGCTATTATCATCAACTACTAGTAGCTTCTATACATGCACCCATAACCATATCTTTTTAGTATGCATGAACACTGAATAAGTAGTGTTGATAAATACTTTTTTAGACCACTCTAGGTGCATAAGAGTGATTTATTCGAAGAATACACACCTAAAAAATGGTGATACCGGAGTTTCTTACAATTAAGCTACTTTCGACCTCTAATTGATTCCTGGCGTATTTCTTGAGACCCCAATTTGCATTCATTATCAAATGTGTTGAACTGAACATCTAGTGTACTAGTAAAACAACTTCAGTATCAACTTAATTTTACGACTCTTAATACATACATCTGTATTAAACAGACGCTATGCGTTTCTTCTAGCACTCACGCCCTTGGATGGATGATGTTTACGGAAGAATAGAGGTCTTCCCACACCACTTCTCGCCACGGACAGAACCCATGGATGCTGCAGCTGACGGCCTGTCCACGAGCACGAGCAACATGAATCCTTCCCCAAGGTGATACTTGCTGACGGCGAAACGAACCGTGGCTGGTTTCGATTTATTTTCCAGACCTCTTTTATGGGCGTAATGAAATGCTGTAATTGCCGTGTATCCAGCCCTTCGCGCAGACGTTCTTGGACCCCGAAACGAGTCATGGGAGCCGCATCGCTTCTGCAGCTGCTGTCGATCCCGCGCCTTAGGTGGTCTTCCAGCAACGAGGACGACGACAAGGTTAGTAAGTTCTCAGTACAGAAATTATATGATCTCTCGTTCTGTCCTGTATTGTGAACACTGTCTTATGACACTAGCATTTTTCACTGTTATCAGATCGAATTGACCAGAGCTGAGGTAGAGTCATTACGAAGCGAAATCGCTGATGCTGATGAGAGGGAGTCCCAGTTAAAAGCTCGGTATGACTGAATACCCCTTCCTTCCAGTATTCAAGTGAACATGGGCATTATTTTACCTGAATCAAATCCTATGTATTCAGTGTTTTTTTTGGGGTCAGATTTGATTGATTAATATAGCGTTGCATTCTAGGTTGGAAAACATCGACGAGGTGTTGAGATACGCACGTCTCTGCGGGTACCTCTATATCAGAAGTGTACGTAAGAAACCACTGCACTTGTGTTTTCCCCCAAATAGCTTTGTTCCTGTGGAGCTTGGTCAATGGACTGCTGATGACTATAAGTAATATTTGTTGATGCGTGTAGAGGTGGAGTCAGCTTCCAGGGGAGCCACCCATCATAGACGACACGGAGGTGGACGACTGGCTCCCTCGCTTTGTCGTCCTGCAGGGGCAGTGTATATACTACTACCTCAAGTCCACAGGTAAGCAAAACCGAAACTTGGAAGCATGCAGCGTTGGCCATCTGATGACAGATGAAGAACCCAATAGCATATTTGTCCAATACATACGCCTTTTAAAACCACATTTCCCTTTGCCATAATGTTTTCGTCATACCGGTGAACCTGAATTTAAAGGCTGGCCGACAGTGAAGTAATGGTGCATGTTTCTTCAGATTTGAGCCCTCTGGAGTCCACCATGCTGCGTGACGTGGTGGATGTAGGAGAGCTTCCAAACTTTGTGCCGGAGGACGGGAAGACTCGGCACGCGTTCTACATACTGACCCGGCTGGGCCTGAGGTTTGAGTGCTCGAGCAGCTGCGAGATACAGGTATGCAATGAATGAACGAGGGTGTGGTTTTGTCTTAACCTAAAGGAAGATAGTTTTCGAGGGGTTTTATGTATCTGACTGTAGAGAAAGTGGGCGGTACAAGTAATTTACGGCATGCAATTTGACAGGTGGATTCGTGGGTGCGAGCAGTAAGGAGCGGTTGCAAATTGAGGAGTGATGAGCTTGAGAACAAGACGAGCGGAGCATGGTGATGTGTAGAGCATGCATGCATGTAGGTTGTTGTTCTAGGATTGATATTATGTTGTCAACTGGAGAGTGGACACATGGATCGATTTGAAATGTGCATTGCATTGTAAGTAGTAAAGTAGAACAGGTGGTGAGAAGCTTTGTGCAGAATTATATGAGGAGGGTAGGAATGAAGTGTTGAGGAGTATAGTTTGGCAGAATATACAAATTCATTGTTAGTATTGTTGGTGTTGCACTTATTACATAGAACAGTTGGCTGAATTTGGAGTTGCGTTTGGTACTAGTTGTTGGTTTCATTTGTGTGAAGTGGAACTGAAGCGATGCAGTGTCGTTGAAATTGTCATTCTGGCATTGTTGAGATCATATCATTTCATTGTAACAGAAGGGAACCGGTCGTGACGGTGCGACCGATGGGAGGGGAGGGGAGGGGCAAAAGGGTAAATAAGCAAGAGGTGCGCCAACCACCGCTCGACTCGAGGGCGAGGCGCATCAGATCTGAAGCAAAGCAAAGCAACCAACCAAGCGATTCAATTCCTTGCTTGCCACTCGCTCGCTCGCTGCCTTTAAACGAACCCCCCATCCATCTCGCTCTCGCCCTCCACCTCTCGCCGGTAGCCATGAGCTCTTCCAAGATGTACCAGTCCGCCTGCAAGGCCGCCAGGTCCTTCCTCGCCTCCTCCTCCGCCGCCGCCCGCTCCTCCGTTCTCGCCGGTCAGTCTGTCTGTCTGTCACTACCCATTTCGCTCCAACACCACCAGATCAGATCGCACCAGGGATTCAAATCTCGCTCACTCTTGCAGATGGGAGGAACGCCGCGCTCGCAACGCTCACCAACGTCGGCAGGACCAGGCTCCCCGCCGCCTACTCCTACCACACCAAGGCCTCCGGCGCCAACGCCGCCCACCGGTTCGGGTGGATCGCCGGCATACCCGCCGCTGGTCAGTCCCCTCGTTTCTCACATCCAACACTTGCAAATGGCATCACCGCTGTCGTATCGCTCTTATCAGTACTGATCATGCAGTATTGGTTTCCTTTACTATTGGATGCAGCCTACATGCTCCAGGATCAGGAGGTGCATGCGGCCGAGGTACCCTTCCCTCCCCACACCCTTTCCCATTCAATCGATAGAATGCAAATGCAATGTGTAACTAACCCAGCCCTCGCGCTCTCCGTCTGCAGCTGGAGCGCACCTTCATCGCCATCAAGCCTGACGGCGTCCAGAGAGGACTCGTGAGTGCCAACCAGCCCACATCTCACACCTCTTCTCATCTGCTTACGAGTTTTCAGTCTGTTCCGTCCACAGTGTTTATATATTCCAGTATTATCACCTCGTTATGCTGTGTACTTGTACTGCATTCGTCTCCACACTTCACTCACTTAACCCAACGGAAGATCCAACACTACTCTTATCACATTGGCCGACTAGACATTTGTGTATTATGTTTCACACACACACACACACATTAGCCTTGAGATCTGTTGTCGGCTATCCATTGTTCTGTACACTTGGATACCATGTGGGCCTATATATGAAGTTGCCTAACTAGAATTGATTTGGGGATTCGGAGGGAAACCTTTCTTTCCTCCTCTGTGTTTGTCTTATTGGATGGAGCATTTTCCTTGATTTGGTAGTATCAACAGTAGGTGCCTTGGTGCACTGGCCTATTACGGTGTCAGGTTTTTCAGTGAAAAGATGGTCTGGTGGTAATGCTACTGATCTATCTAGCTGCACGCATGCTGATATGCAAATCCATTCTTACCATGCCGCATCTCCAATCCCTCAAAAAGAAAATATGCAGCCCATCACAGCAGTAGTACATCAAAAAGAAAATATGCAGCCCATCACAGCAGTAGTACATCAAAAAGAAAATATGCAGCCCATCACAGCAGTAGTACATCAAAAGAAAATATGCAGCCCATCACAGCAGTAGTACATCAAAAAGAAAATATGCAGCCCATCACAAGTTTGCACTGTTTAGTTTCCTATAGGATCATGATGTATGTGTCTTCTGGTTTCTCTCTTGGGACAGGTTTCTGAGATAGTGTCCCGATTTGGTACAAAAGGATACAAGCTTGTTGCCATCAAGCTTCTGGAACTTTTCCTTAATTTGGTAGTATCATCAGTAGGTGGGCAGGATCAGGGGTGGAGTCGAGCCGAGCCGGCTTGTGGCTCGGCTCGGTCAAGCTCGCGAATTCTCGAGTCGAGCCTGGCTCGGCTTGTCACATAAACGGTTCCAGAAATTGGGCTCGAGGCTTGGCTCGGTCGGCTTGCGAGCCAGCCGCCACAGCCCCACGCGGCAGCGCTCCGCAGGCCAGCCCAGCGATTTCCCAACCTTACTGCCAACCTCGTCCCATCCTCTCGCTCGCTAGGCCTAGGGTTAGCACCCTGCCGCCACCACCTGCGCCGGCCGCCACCACCTGACCGTCTCTAGAGTTCCCAACAACAGGCCACATTCATCTCGCCCCCGATCCTTGAATCCTCCTTCGCCTACAGGTGCTGCATCGCCTCGCACATGCCGCCTCAAATCCCGCCTGCCGATGAGGTTTGCGCTCGTCTGAGCCGCAGTCCCTCGTCCGCGCGCTGCTGGACCACCAGTTCGCGGTGTGAGTCACGCACGTATGCCTGGGTCTCACCGCGTGTGATCCCTGGCCCGGCCTCCTCTCCAATCGCCATCACTTGGTTTTGGGCAGGTGTATATGCAGCAAGCTCGCAACAGTCTGTCATGATTTGGTACTCCTAGCTTTTCTGTGCTAATGCTTTAGATAACTCATCTTTTGTACTACTAACGTTCTGAACTTTTTAGTGGGGATTTATTTGGTCACTAGTTTAATTGAAGTTTTCAGTAGGGTGTACATCAGTAGATCTGGAGATGACAACTTTTTAATTGGGGCTGTTTTAGACTTCTCACAAATCAATACAACAAATATGACCGAACTGCATGAGCTCAAAAGAATAGAGAAATTGTTTCTAGGAGCTTCTTCTGATGCCGTCTTCTCCATATGCATACGCTCAAACAAATTGACCCTTAATCATAAGCTTATACCTATGTAATTGTTGTTTATAACTGTGAGATGGTACAATTTTAGCAAAGGTATGACTATTTCTTTAATTACATCGAGCCTTCGAGCCGGCTGGCGAGCCCTATCGAGCAGGCTTGTCGAGCCTCGAGCCTTGTCCGGAAGGTTTAGGCTTGGCTTGCCCAACCTTTGAGCCGAGTTGAGCCCGAGCCAAGCCTTGTCGAGCCCGAGCCGAGCCTCGAGCCTTGAGCTTTATGTCCACCCCTAGGCAGGATGCACTGATGCATTATGGCTCATAAAGTTGGTCTGATAATAATGCCACACATAGTATCCAGTAGGCTGATATGCAAATCTAGTTTTACCATGAAGCCCTTCATAAGCTTGTACTGTTTAGTCTCGTCTCCATATATATTCTGGTATTTCACTATAGGATCCTGATGGGTGTCTCTTTTTTTCTCTAGGACAAATTTCTAATACAGCATAATTTTCTCTTTTCCATTTGTCTTGTTGGATTGCACATTTTCCTTTGTTCGGTAGTGTATATAGCAGGGGCTTGGGTTGTACTGGCCCATTCTGGTGTCGGGTTTGTTTGTTGGTAATGTTAGGTATCTTCTAGTTACAGTCAGACTGACACGCCGATCTAATTTTACCATGCTGTGCATCACAAACTCACAATACCTCAAATTTAAAAGTGCAGCCCATCACAACACCCTCAAAAAGACAAAATGCACCCCATCACTAAATCCTGAAAGGGAAAATATGCAGAGCCCATCACGCTACCTCAAATAGAAACATGCAGCCCATCACGATACCTCAAATAGAAAATATGCAGCCCATCACGATCCCTCAAAAATAAAATATACAGCCCATCAGGATCCCTCAAAATGAAAATATGCAGCTCATCATGATCCGTCAGAAAAGAATTGAAGCCCATGATGACCCCTCAGAAAGAAAATATGCAGCCCATCACTAGTTTGTAATGTTTAGTCTTTTTTGCATATGCATTTCTTTAATTTCCTATTAGTATCATGATGGATGTCTCTCTTTTCTCTCCTGAGACAGATTTCTGAGATAGTATCCCGATTTGAGAGGAAAGGATTCAAGCTTGTTGCCATCAAGCTGGTGGTTCCATCCAAGGAATTCGCCGAGAAGCACTACCATGATCTCAAGGAAAGACCTTTCTTCAGTGGATTGTGCGACTTCCTTAGCTCTGGCCCTGTACTTGCCATGGTAATCAAGTCTATCCCTGTACACGAATAAAATTACCCTCTGTTCTTGATGGCAAACAGTGATATATTAATCTGTTCCATATATCTGAAGGTTTGGGAAGGAGAGGGTGTTATCAAGTACGGCCGGAAACTGATTGGTGCCACGGACCCACAGAAGTCTGAGCCAGGAACCATCAGAGGAGATCTCGCTGTTGTTGTTGGAAGGTACACCTCATTTTCTGTATCAGTAGGCCTAGCAGTGACGCAGTACTCAGAATTTCCGTGCATCAACTTCGTATGCCCACCTTGCATCTAATCATCCATTATTTGATTCCTTTCGTCGCTGTTTAGTTGTAGTCTTGTTGATTAGAAAGATTGAGACACACTGAAATAAACTCAATTTTGAATTTCTTAAATGTCTGTGTTTGTACTCACAATATCACCTGAACGTCAGAAACATTATTCATGGGAGCGACGGCCCAGAGACAGCCAAGGATGAGATCGCTCTCTGGTTTACCCCCAAGGAGCTGGTCTCTTACACCAGCAACGAGGAGAAGTGGGTTTATGGCGTGAACTAATGAGTGAATCAACCGTGTTCGGAAGAACAAACAGAAGTCCACTCCCTTTCCATAATCGCCATCTAGACCATGGCTGAGTGTAATAACGCTGGCTGCGACCGCTGAGCTTTTGTCCCTTGTGCTCGATGCAATAAGTCCTGATGAAAAGGAATTGTAGTACCTTGGAATGTAGAGCGTGCATTGAGCAATCGTGATGTTTACATCGAACTATCGTTTTCAGCCACTTGATTTGGAAGGATGTCCTTTATTTTTGATCTATTCTCCATTTTTGGCCTACATTCCCTGCACTTCTTCTGCAACTGTAACCGGATGTCTATGTTTTCCTTTCTTTTTCGTTCCTGGGTGAGTGATTGTGAGATGCCTTTTGGGGCTCCAGGATGGGAGAAAATAAAGTTTTACTTTTACCACTGACTTCTCAGTGCTCGCCGTGAAACAAAACAAAACAAAAATGTATCCAAGCTCCAAATACACAATGTTTGCTGTTGATATTTACAAATTACTTGCTGTTGATATTTAAAATTTACACCAAGTCCTACTTGTAACCGATCTGTCAATAGAAATCTTGATAGCTGTGAATATATCAAACTTGAGAAAGCTTGGAGGTGGCGATCATAAGATGCCAAGTATATGATATAACAGCTGGTTTTGCTTTGTGGTGTGGACTGTTCAAATTTGAGGCATCGAGAAAGATGGTCAATTTGTTTGTAGTAGCTGAAGATGAAAGCGAAAGACTCTTCTTCTTGACTGCAAGCACAATTTACTTTATCAGAAGGTCAGCTTCAGGAATCATGGAAAGACCAGAGATGTATTGATAATGATACTAGTAGCAAGATTAAAAAGATTATTCCATGGCTGGCAAGAGAGTGTTCGAGAAGTTTGATTGCTAGGAATGCTTTTCATTCTGGTTCAAATTGTATCTGGGTTGATGAACCCTCTACGTTTATTATAGCTATGCTTATCAACGATGTAACAATGTTTGCTGATCAGTAAAGTGCGTCGAATGGCTCTAAAAAAATCCATCTTGAAGCCTTTGTACACCAGAAGAGCCTAGTTAGAGGAGCTGATGTTCACTCTCTCGTTCTAATGAATAGGGCTTTTTTTTGAGTCGAATTATATATAGTTTGACCAAGATTTTAGAAAAAATTATGAACATGTACTCCCTCCGTCCCTGAATAAAGCACTCGCTAAGCTTTTGCATAAACTAAAAATTATGAACATGTATTCCCTCTGTCCCTGAATAAGACTACGCTGAGCTGTTGTATTAAGAACATCAATTTTTTCAGAAAAATTGACAAACTTTCTACAAACAAAATGTACTGAAATGCACTGAAAACAATGGCCTAAGGAAGCTCTCCCTTGGATTTTGGAAAAGGACCTCTTGCACAAAACCAACTTAATCACTGTCAAGCCAGTATCAGTAAGACGCCAAGTGATGTAGCTAGCGAGGAGGCAGGGGCGGCGGTGCGGGCGCGGCGGCGATGAGGCCGGCGATGTTGGACGCTAAACCGGACAGCAAATGATTAGCATTGTTCTCGTCGTTTATGGGGTCCTTGTTAATGATCTGCAGCAGGTCGAGGTCGCAGTAATCCGGCTGCCACGAGGCGGCCCTGAGGTTGGACCACGCCGGGCGGAGGTCCGCCCGGCCGGCGCGGAGGTCGTCGAGGGCGCCGGCGACGGAGCCCTGCATGGCCTGGTACGCGAAGACGCAGCCCTGGAGCCCGCGTATGAGGTCGTTGAGGACGTCGATTGTCCTAGTCACGTTCGCGACGGTGAGGTCGGCCACGGCGGCGGCGAGACCGCGGGCGTCCGTGGCTGACGCGGCGGCAGGGTTGGCCGACAGCGTTAGGATGCAGTACGGGTAGGGAGTGGACACCTCGGACTTGGCCACGGCGGCGCACGTCGACCTGATGAGGGACGAAGTGCGGGCCGAAACCCCGCCGGCGGCGAGGAGGAGGAGGAAGAGATGGGACGCGTGCATCGAAGCCATGGCTTTGGCTCTTGTTTTCTTCGCGGGAGAAAAGGAAATGCCTTCTATGCATTCATTTTCATTCACAATGCATGCAATTCGCTTGACCATTCCAAGTGATGCTACCATTTTTACTTGGCCGCCCGGACTACTCTCCGCCTCCATCACTTGGCCTGGTCAATCCCAGAAACAATAACGCTTAATTTCCATCAAATGGGAGCTGTGGTACTATCGTAAAATCTAGAACTGAATCGGTGGGAAGTAGGTTGTTTGATGATATTTTTAATACTACACAAGTAAGAAGTTGGTAACCTGAAAATGCTTTTCTGCTTTATTTTTTTACTCGTACAAACAATTTGAGACTCGATAAAGCATCACTTCCAAGCACGAGTACAGGTTTTGGAACTTACTGAAAAAAATGATTTCAGTTACTGCTACATTTATTCAGACTGTCAAATCTACCCAAGTGCGTAACTGAATGTTCAGTTCCCTCTATGCCAAAATGTAGTGTATATAAGTATTTCTCAAAGTTAAATTCTACTCCAAACTTTCACCAAGTGTTAGAGATCTATTCGGTTACTTGTATTTGGTAGTCTAGGATTCTGTTGTCTAAACCTACCACATCTCTGGTAGAGCCTTCTTAGCCTTCAAAACTTGTACCCTTTATATTATTAGGTCCGAGAGCCTAATAATATATCCGCCGCATTACGCCAAATATCATACTCGTTCACCAACTATATAGAAGGGTGTATCAAAATAAACAATGTCAAACACCTACCATATGAATTGACTCTACAGTGTAATAAAGCCCGTTTCAAAAAAAAATTGTGATAAAGTTGCGAACTCTGGTGACCTCTGATTTGGGCCGAACGAAAAAAAATTGTACTCTCTCTATACTAAAATAAGTGTCTCAGATTTATCTTGATACAGATGTACTAGAACCATTTTGTGTTGTAGATACACATGTACCTAGAAAAAGTTAATACACTTATTTTAGAATGGAGGGAGAACCTGAAAATGTCGTAGAGCCTGCACCGAGCAATCGTAACGTCTAAATCAAACTATCTCCGTCCTCTAACTTGATTTGGATGGATGTTCCTTATTTTGAACTATTCTCCTCCAACTTGATTTGGATGTTGCACTTTTCCTTTAGTCATTGTAGCCCGGGATGTCCATTTTTTTTCCTTCCGTTTTCGTTCATGGGTGTGTGATTGTGAGTTTTTTGTGTGTGTATGTGTGGGTGGGGGGGAGTCTTCGAAGATGCGATTTTCACCGAGATGGTTTTGGATCTATGGAACTTCAGAGTAAGCTTGGCCGACGCCAAGTGTAATAGGGCAGAATTTTGCAAGGCTAGTTTTTCTTTGCGGCTTACACCGTTGAATGCTAGGGCCTTGAAACTGACAGGTCAATTTGTTTTTTAGGTAGATAGGTCATCACAACTTGTGGCTGAAGTCTGAGGATGGAAGAGAAAACTCTCTTCTTCTTGACAGCAAACCACAGTTTACTTTATGAGAAGGTCAGCTTAGCAATCATAATAAAACTATACTAAGATTAATAAGACTATTAAGATTATTACATGGCTGGCAAGAGAGGAGCCGAGTTTTATTATTATTATTACCATCTTCAAACCCTTTGTACACCAGAGGAGCCTAGCTAGCTAGAGGAGCTGCTCTCCACTCTCTTGCAGCCAAAAGGATCATCATATTATTACAGGGGAAATAGAAAATGCACGCCGCCCGACGGAGCGGATCGATGAAGCGAACTAAAATTAATTCCGACGGGCAGCAGCGCAGCACGGCAGCCATCCTAGAAGGTCACCTAGAAGCTTCTAGAAGCCACCGAGCTTGCTGGCAGCTCGGCAGCGGCTTAATCCCCTTGCATGCAGTCTTGTCTTCCTTCTTCCTTGCAGGCTTGGCTTTGCAGCGGCCTTCCATTATCTACTTTGCTACTTCCTGGGCTTGAGCATGTCGCCGTCATCCATCTTAGCGAACCGCCCTCGCACCCTTGGCTGGCTGTCTGCCAGAGCCTTCCTGCAGGCGTACTGCGACAGAGAATTGCAAACATTTTATTACTTACTCATCTTGCATTTTGCCAACCTTAATTGTGTAAAGAACAGAATGTTTGCATACCTTGATCTTTCTGCCAAAGTTTCTCTTGATCTTCTTCTTCCTGTACCTGGAGAGCTTCTGCTTCCTTTCCTCTGTTTTCAGGTCACTGATGGTCACAAGCCTCTCAACGTTTCCTGAATTCCCGGGCCTAGGGGTATTGGCACCAAGATTCTGTAAAAGAATGTAAAATTTCTATTAAGTAACCAATAGTATGCCTGCAATATGAGAAAAAAAATCTTTACATGCATGATAATCCACCTAAACACACATCAGAATGACATGTCATTTATGTACCATTGCGAAATACTTCACGCGGGCGTGTAAATTGGAAAATACAAGTTATATTAATTAGTAATTTAAGAAGTAACACGGTAGGTGAGTGTGCACAGTAGGTATATGCCTCCCCTGTATGAGCTAAAGGGGAGGCCAGGTCATTAATGGGAGAGTTTGCTTTGGGCAGAATTAGTAACATCTGAAATCACATCACATCAGTAGCTAGCTAGCGTCATGTTCATAGCTTTACTTAACGGCCTTTTTCTCTAGCGCAAAAGCACACAACTCAACTACATCTACAGCAAGCTTTGTCCAGTGCAGTGCAAAAGCAATGCCTTTCTGGTTCGGTTTTTGTACTTGGCGTCCCTTTTGTCGACAGCTGGGCTCTTCATTTGAGATACAACAAGAGCCAGCCAGTGCTTGTCACAATAATTCCATATATGTGTGGTTTTGTGTAGTGCAGTGCAAGAGTGAAAAGAAAAGGATCATCGATCACATCATACCTGGATGTCTCCCTCGCTGTAAGCCCTCCTGAGCCCGAACGCCGCCTCGAAGTCGAGCCCCTGGAAGTCCAGGAAGTTGGGCCTCACCGACCCGTTCATCCATTCCGCGGAGTTGAGGCACCCAGAGCTGACACTCTTCTGCAGCGAGCACTCACTAGCAGCTGATGCTCGGACATCGTCTCCAGCAGTGACTACATCTTCGACCTGCAGCATGGGGATCTTGACGTCGAGCAGCTCGGAGATGGTCTCCTCGATCGCCGACTTCTCCATGAGCTCCTTCTCGCACTCGTACAGCACCTCGCTGAGGCCCATGGACGAGGCCTTGATCGTGTCGTCCATTGAGTCCATTGCGTTGTTGGACATCATGGAGATGGCGGCCGCGACCGGGTCGTCGAGGCCGAGCAGTGGCGGCTCGTCGATGATGGGCTCGGGAGCCTTGAACAGGTCCCCTTCCCCTCCCAGGTCGTACTCCGATATCAAGGATGGCTGCCCCATGTCTCCCTGTTAATTTTTCACATCAAAGATGATATGTCAGGGTTGAGGAGTAAGCTTGATGGACTTAAAATGAAATGACAAAGACACGAACTTGATTTCTGGCACTCAGAATTAATTAAGTTACTCCATCTGATCCATATTAGTTGCCACTAATATAGATGCATCTAGCCATATTTTAGTTCTTGGTACATCCATACTAGTGGCAAGTAATATCAATCGGAGGGAGTACTTCATTTCATCACAGGTACAATAATAGTAATCTCCAAGTTAACTGAAACTGAGTGCTAACAGACATGGGCAAGGCAGTTCACTCACTCATTGAGTAAAGAGAAAAGAGTAAATAAAGCCAAGTAGTTACAGACAAGTGGTTTGTTGAGTGGGGACTGTAGGAGACGTGTTAGAGCTAGGTAGCAATATCTAAGTCTGCATCTGTTGTAGTGTAGTTAAGGTGGTGTGCTCATGCACATGTCAACCAAGAGCAAGTCACTGTCATGCTGGTATGGTAGTAGCAGAGCAGAGCATATACCGCTGCAATTGGCTGATGGACAGGGGCATCTGATGAGCATCTTAAATTGGCCAAAAAGGACTCGATTTGGCAGCTAATATCCCAGCACCCTCTTGAAAAGATCAGAGAGGTTTTTGGTAGGAAGATTCAAGGCCAAAAGGGAAATGAAAAGTTGTATTATTCTCATTGGATGGGGATGCTCATTTAGCGGCGTGAGTAGTGTTTGCAGGAAGCAGAGCAAGTGACATCTGAAGATGGGAAAACCAGCAGTAATCCAACAGCACAAAGATGCATCTCTCCATCAGTAGGAGAGTTACAGGTATGTAAAACAAGAGTGTAGTGATGAATCATCGATGAGTGAGGACGTGGACGATGTGGATGTTTATGAGTAGCTAAAAATGTGCCTGCAGCCTGTGTGCGTATTTGTTTGATTGATGTTGATGACAAGTACTAGTATAGCACTTATTTATTAGCATATAGTTGGAACAAAGAAAGGGGCAATGACAAAAATGGGCGACATAGATATTTAGTTTGATTAGTGGAGGAAGAAAAGGGGGAGGGTTCTAGTTGACACCTCCCTTGCTGTGTCCATATAAATAATTAGTCGTGGTGCATGACATGAGGTGAGGAGTTTGCAATTAAGTTAATAATAATTCGGCCCGACAGGCGGTCGATTTCAGCGGGCGAGCGAGAACAAGAAGAGGAAAGCGACGTTCCGGTTTGTCCAAATGACGGCGGCCCCGGCAGCGGCAGCGGCAGCGGCAGTGCAAAGCGAATTGAGGGTGCACCAGCTTTATTTTAGTAGTATTTTAATTTAATTCCCAAGTTGGTCTAGGACGCAGATTCAGACAAGCACCCGCCGCTGTGTTCTTGTTGTTCGTTCTAGGAGAGAGGACAAGTGAGGGGAAAAACCACAAAGTGCTGTGTGTTAATTATTATCAGTTTGTTAGTTTGTTTTTCGATGGAACAGAAGACAAGATTACTGTAAGCAAGCAAGCATCGATCTAAGAAGGGGAAGGGGGAGGGGGGAGGTACTCACGAGGTGGGCGTAGATGGCGTCGTCTTGCCCGGTAGGCAGATGTGGAAGGGGAGACATGAGGCCAGGAGCAGCGGCAGTAGGTTGCGAGGTTGTGAAGGTGGAGGAGAAGTCCGGGTGGGTGAAGGCCGGCGAGTAGCCCGGCGGCGAGTAGGCCGAGAAGCCAAACCCCGCGTCGGCGAACATCCTGGATGCTTCTTGTTGTTTGGTGATGTGTTTCTTGATATGAGAAGGAAGGATGGATGGGTGGGTTGTTGGTTAGTAGAGCGGCGGGTGGCGGCGTAGCTGGGGACGAGGAGGAGGAGGAGGAGCTAGGTAGCTTCACTGATTGGAGTAGGCTGGGGCAGGGTGATATGAATGAATGAAATGAATTGAGAGAGGAGAGATTGGAAGGGGTGGAGGCTGGCGGAGACGAGCTTTATAGGCGGAGCAGAGTGCAAAGAGCGGCAGGGGAAGAAGAGGAGAGGAGAGGAGAGGATGAATGGGACAAAAGCGTGGTGTCGCCGTCCGTCACATCACCTTCACTCACGAGGGTCCACCCATGCGCCCGCCTACAGACTACACTGGCCTGGCCGCTGCCTGATTCCATCATCTACCATGTCGCCTTCTGCTGCCTCTCCACCTTCTTTCTTACTGCCAGCCACCACGCTCCACACTTGCTAGCTGGAGAAGTAGATGTTTACTGCTGTGCTTGATACAAAACCTGAGCGAACCAGCCAGGGCTGTCACATGGACGGACCTTTTGCCTGCAAGAAAACCCCTCTCCTCTTCCCGAACGGAGCCGGATTGAGTGTTTGGGGACGTGTTTCATTCGTGTCGTGTTTGGGAACGTCGCTCCCCAGCCGCGTCCTCAAACGTCGCTCCTAAATATTAAAATACTCTTTTTTGTCGTTTTAATAGATAAAAGAAACTATGTACTAATATTTAAATCGGTACAACATAAACAAATTACATATAAAAACTTCGAAAAAATAATCAAATTACATATAATTTTTTTAAACTTCTTCTTCTTCTTCTTCTTCTTTTTTGATGGCCCCTGCCTCGTCGTCCTCATCACGGTGGCGCTTCGTGCTCGTCACCTCTTCCGAAGAGGCGGTGTCGGTCGACGCGTCGGAGGAACTTGTGTCCTCCTCATCGTCGCTGTGCTCGCCGGCTGCGCCTTGGCCTTGACCTTGGCTTTGGCCTTCGCTTTCGCGTCCGCTTTCGCCTTCGCACGGGCCACCGCTGCCGTCGCCTCCTCAGAACCTTCCTCCTCCGCCTCCTCCTCCACGGCCTGCCATTCCTCCGTGCTGTCCAGTGGCGGCGGGGAATCATCGCCGCTGCTGGGCGTCCGGACTCTGTCCCACCAATGACGCCATCTTGGAGGCTTGCCCTCGCTGGAGGTGTAAGATGGAAGGCCAGAGATGTAGCTCATCGTGAGAAGCTTGGATGAATGGCGGCCGGTTAAAGATCCGAAAGCGCCTACGTACGGGTCTTATTAAGCGCAGATGAACGGCGACGCAGAAGTCGAAGAGAGCGGTCGACGCGGTTGCTCTTCCGAGGAGTTGGCGCTCCATTCCGTGGTTGGCGCGTCGGTCGACGCGGTTGCCAATGCGACGGTTCCCCTTCCCGGCAATCGCACCATCGCTACGTAGGCGGCGATTGAGCGTCCGAGCCGCCGACGCGTCGAGCCCGCGCCTCCTCGCCTCTCATTTCGTTGTGTCCGGCGTGCCCGGAGCATCCCCTGTGTAGCGGGGATGGGCTCGGGGTGCCGGACACCGTATGGGACCGCGCCGGATAAAAAGGGCCTTTGGGGCGCGCAGCGAACGATTTTTTGTCCGGCACGCACCAAATACCTTTAGGGAACGGTTTGGGGGACACGGCTGGAGATGCTCTTATGACACGGTCCAACCCAAACGAACTCCAAAGTGACTGTTTAGGTTCGCGTGAACCACAAAAATAGATCTGCACCTTAGTCTAGTGGCTTAACTGTCTTAACTTTGAGCAGGAGTTGCATTCAAATTTAGGATTATTTACATAAAGTTGAAAGAAACATGAATTTTAAACTAGAATGACTTAAGCCCTAATCTACTAGCCGTTGGTTGGGATGCTCGACGGGCATGCCTCCTCGTCATTATCCGCCCTTTGTTGCCACTAACAAGACTACACGTTCTGGGCGAGCCTCCCTTGCTCGCGGGCGAACGCCGCGGCCTGACGCTGTTCATTCAGCTGAAGCAGCCTCGCCGCTCGGCCGCCATGGGCAGAGCGATCTGCCTCCTCCATGGACGCCCGCCGGCGCAAGTTCTCGACGACTTGCTTCAAGTGCGCTTGGTTGATATACTCCACCTCTTCCTCCTTCCGAGCCTCCGGAAATTGTGCGCGTTGAAGGAGGCCAAGATGGCCGCCCGCGCCGTCGAACGGTTGCTCCTCGCCCCACCGTGCGACCTCTTCCCGTGCCTCGCGTCTGCTTCGAACGCCTCATTCCACTCGTCGAACCGCGAGTCGTCGGATTCGTTGAAGTTGAAGTTCCGGTCTAGCATCGAGTATATGGTCGTTAGCCGACACCACATAGTTGTGTAGAGGCGAGTTCGATGAAGGTGAGGAGAGACATAATCTTGAGCCATCTCGATGAGCTCGCCAAGTGGCACGGCCTCACCGTCCAATTGAGGGAGTTCACGCAGGCTCGGTGGTAGGCCGGTGACACCTCCGATCAGCTCTACACGTAGGCATGTACGCGTGCCACCACCTCCTCCCAAGCCTACGCCGCTGCCACCACCTCATTCCGCACCAACGTCGTTGTTGCTCGGCGCCACAACCAGCTTTGTACCGGCCTTGGCCATGGGCGCCTCGTTCTTCGACATCGACGATGACGAGTAGGCGTTCATGGCACGAACCCTAGCCAAGGTTTTAATTTTAAGTCCTTTTCTTTTTTGCAATATGTAAAATACTTTCTATTGATAAAAAACATTATTGAAAAAATGGGTCGGGTCACTGGGGTAGACCCGACCCAAAATTGTCCATTTTGGTGTCTGTGGCCTAACCCCTGGAGATGCCATTTAACTATCTCGACCGGACCGACCCATTTTGGACACAAAATGTGTAATTCTTGGCTCGTCTCGGTTAAAACACAGACACACGGCCGTGTTCCTCCTTGCCCGTTTGTGTTGGACTGAGACCCAACAACAATACCTTTTCTATATAAAATTTATATATTGCAAAATTAACTTTGCGTCTAGATAGGTTGCTGTCTAGATAGGTTGGTGCAGGCCAGGGCCACTAATAAAATGGTTATTATTATAGCTTTGTGTTTATGATAAATGTTTGCATACCATGCTATAATTGTATTAACCAAAACATTGATACATGTGTGTTATGCAAACAATAAGGAGTTCCTAGTAAGCCTCTTGTATAACTAGCTTGTTGATTAATAGATGATCATGGTTTCGTGATCATGAGGATTGGATGTTGTTAATAACAAGGTTATGTCATTGGATGAATGATATAATGTACACACACCCAAATAAGCGTAGCATGAGATCAAGTCATTAAGTTCAACTTGCTGCTTTCAATACATAGTTACCTAGTCCTTCGACCATGAGATCATGTAAATCATTTACACCGGAAGGATGCTTTGATTACATAAAACGCCATTGCGTAAATGGGTGGTTATAAAGATGGGATTAAGTATTCGGAAAGTGCGAGCTGAGACATATGGATCAATAGTGGGATTTGTCTATCCCGATGACGGATAGATATACTCTGGGCCCTCTTGGTGGAATGTCGTATGATTAGCTTGCAAGCATGTGACTAGGTCACAAGAGATGACATACCTCGGTACGAGTAAAGAGTACTTGTCGGAAACGAGGTTGAACTAGGTATGGAGATACCGATGATCGAACCTCGGACAAGTAAAGTATCGCGTGACAAAGGGAATCGGTATCGTATGTAAATGGTTCAATCGATCACTAAGTTATCGCTGAATGTGTAGGAGCCATTATGGATCTCTAGATCCCGCTATTGGTTATTGGTCGGAGAGGAGTCTCGACTATGTCTGCATAGTTCACGAACCGTAGGGTGACGCACTTAAGGTTCGATGTCGCATAAGTAGATTCGAGATATGAGATGGAGACCGAAGTTTGTTCGGAGTCTCGGATGGGATCCAGGACATCACGAGGATGTCCGGAATGGTCCTGAGAATAAGATTCATATAAGGGAAGTTATTTTCCGGGCTTCAGAAAAAGTTTCGGTGTTTGATCGGAGCTTCTGGAAGGCTCTAGAGGGCCACCGGTGGGCCCACCACCCCGGGAGGGACCACATGGGCCAAGGGAGTGCAGCCTGGCCTAATGGTCCAGGGGCACCAAGCCCTCAAGGCACAGACGGCCAGCCCCCTAGGGATAAGATCAAATCCCGGAGGATAAGATCAATTCCCTAAAATCGAGGGAGCAACTTTGGAAGGGGAAGCAAACTTGGAAGGGGATGATTTCTGATCCCCCCTTTCCTCCTGTGCGTAGGTGGGGCCCAAGGGGCTGCCTTGGCCGCCCCTCCCTCTATAAATAGAGGAGAGGGGCAGCCGACCACTTCCCCCGACACAACAAAGTCTGCCGCCCCCTCTCTCCTCCACCGCAAGTCCGCTCCGGCTGGACGAAGCCCTGCAGCTTTTCTCCTCCACCACCGCCACCACGCCTGTCGTGCTGCTGGGATTCCGAGGGATCTACCACACCTCCGCTGCCCAGCTGGAACGGGGAGAGGACGGGCTTCATCGACACCGTAGCACGACCGAGTACGGAAGTGCTCGCCGGATTGCAGCACAGGACGATCGACTACATCAACAACGAGATCTAATCTCGTAGGCTTTGGATCTTCGAGGGTTAGTCTCACATATATCTCGTTGCTTCGATCTTCGTAGATTAGATCTTGATTCTTCCTAGATTGGATCTTGGTTTTTGTTCATGTTCACGGTAGAATTTTTTGTTTTCCATGCAACGAACCCTTCAGTGGTATCAGAGTCGTGTCTATGCATAGATCAGTTGCACGAGTAGAACACAATGGTTTTGTGGGCGTTGATGCTCTTGTTGTTTTTAGTTAGTGTACTTTGCATCTTGCGGGATGGTGGGATGATGCGGCCCGGGCTAACTTTACATGACCGCGTCTCATGAGACTTGCTCCACGCTTGACATGCAACTTGTATTGCATAAGTGGCTTTGCGGGTGTCTGTCTCTCTCACCATAGTTAAGATTTAATTTACTCTTTTTATTGACAACATTAGTATCACCGTTGTGGTTCATGTTCTTAGGTAGATTGGATCTTACTCGAAAACTCTAAACCACGTAAAATATGCAAACCAAATTAGAGGCGTCTAACTTGTTTTTGCAGGGTTTTGGTGATGTGATATGGCCATGATGTGATGATGATTATATTTGATGTATGAGATTTTCATTATTGTATTATGGCAACCGACAGGAGCCTAATGGTTGTCTTTAAATTTGTTAAGACCCGCGTGTCTATTCATCATGTAATAGCTTTATTTCAAGTAGTTGTTATAGTAGTTATAAGTAATGGACAACCATGAAGCGGCACCATGGACCTTGGTGCAATGCTGGTGATGATGAAGATCATGCTCATGTGCTTTGGAAATGGAGATCAAAAGCATAAGAAGAAATGCCATATCATATCACATATTATGAATTGCATGTGATGTTAATCCTTTATGCATCTTATCTTGCTTAGATCGCGACGGTAGCATTATAAGATGACCCCTCACATTAATATCAAGATAATAAAGTGTTCTCCTCTCGTATGCACCGTTGCTAAAGTTCGTCGTTTTGAAGCATCTCGTGATGATCGGATGTGATAGATTCTACGTTCACATACAATGGGTGTAAGCCATGTTGCACACGCGGAAATACTTGGGTTTGCTTGACGAGCCTAGCATGTACAGACATGGCCTCGGAACACAGGAAACCGAAAGGTTGAACACGAGTCATATGGATGATATGATCAACATGTTGATGTTCACCATTGAAGCTACATCATCTCACGTGATGATCGGATTTGGTGTAGTGGATATGGATCGTGTGCCACTAAATGATGAGGACATCCCTACCTCACTACTACCTCCGTCATCGCAAGTTGAAGATGATCCCGTTAGTGAAGCTCAAGTCCAATGAAGTTAGGATTGGACCAATGACACGAGCTCGTGCGAAGCTACTTAAACAACAGGTGAACTTGTTCCTAAACGATACTTTGATTGATGAGAACTTTATACCGCCTAAGTGCTATTACTTATGTATGATCAGGTATGAGGAGGGAGCAAGCATCGCACGAGGAGGAGAGGAGCAGCTGGACCGTGAAGATGGACGTGAAGCTGGACATGGAGATGGACATGAAGACATCCCATGGACGCGGAGAGAGGAGCCGGAGGCATGCGCGAGAGGAGAAGCTGAAGTTCAGGCCGGTGCCAGATCCGGTCCGACCGGCCGTGCCACCGGACCATCCGGCCCCAGGCCCGGTCCGACCGGATCCTGCGCCGGGTCAGCCCGGTTTCAACCGGCCGCGGCGCTTGTGCCATCCGGCACTATCCAGTATGCCCGGAGCATCACCCGGTCACCAC
>NC_061511.1:206716350-206757987 GCF_022539505.1 Lolium rigidum | reverse complement strand
CCCCCATATGGGAGGTGGAACTCCCACCTTGGTGGGAGTCCTAGCTTGGCTAGGTTTCCCCTCCCATGGAAGGTTTTTGGTTCGGGTCTTATTCGAAGACTTGGAGACCAACACTTGGGGTTCCACCTATATAATGAGGGCCAAGGGGGAGGGGCCGGCCACCTCAAACACCACCAAGGTGGCCGCACCCCATAGTGGCCGGCGCCCCCTCTCCCCAAACCCTAGCCGCCCCGCTCCTCCACTTCCCGCACGCTTAGCGAAGCTCCGCCGGACTTCTCCACCACCACCGACACCACGCCGTCGTGCCGTCGGATTCAAGAGGAGCTACTACTTCCGCTGCCCGCCGGAACGGGGAGGTGGACGTCGTCTTCATCAACAACCGAACGTGTGACCGAGTACGGAGGTGCTGCCCGTTCGTGGCGCCGGAACCGATCGTGATCAAGATCTTCTACGCGCTTTTGCAAGCGGCCGATGAACGTCTACCGCAGCAACAAGAGCCTCATCTTGTAGGCTTTGGAATCTCTTCAAGGGTGAGACTCGATACCCCCTCGTTACTACCGTCTTCTAGATTGCATCTTGGCTTGGATTGCGTGTTCGCGGTAGGAAATTTTTTGTTTTCTATGCAACGTTATCCTACAATAATACTTTGCAAGTAATTTGATAGAAATACTCAAATGACATGAGCAAGTGATGAACTTGCCTTTCTTGACTGCAAGATTATGCAGGCAAGGTCTTCGGTGCGCAATAACTCCAAATTCTGAAATAGCATCATCGTCCGATAAGGACGATGTTTAAAAGATTGGCAAGGATGCAATAATGCATAAGTATGAGATGCAATCGCTCTAAGCGTGACCTAACCCCGATGATTTAGGATTAGTGAGTGGTAATGATTGGTTTAGGGTGTGTTGCACTTTTAGAGTGATTCACAAACAAGGTTCTTATTCAGTGTGTGATTACTTGGTATTATCAACAAGTCAATAATAAAACATAATAATCGATTGAGCACACAAAGAATGATAATTGGCATAATGTTAACAAGTAAAGAACAAGTGGTCGGTTTTAGTACTATATGGCATGGTTAATGATTAATTGTCATATATTTTAAAAGAATAACTTTTGAAGAACATGTTCTTAAATAAAGAACAAGTATGATAATTAGGGTGATGGGGTTCTATGGTTGACTATGGTTCTAATTGGTTGCTGGAGTAAGTAGTAGATGGATCACAACAACGTTGGATTCATCGACACCTAGGGCTTGTAAGGTTCAGATAAGCCTAGGCATCTTAAGCAATTAATTCCACATGGGTGCTATCAAGATTGGTTTATCTTGCTAGTGATAGCCGGCTAGGATTTATAGGTCCTTATAAGCAGGGTTGGTGATGATTCCTTATTTTCTTCAAAAGAATAACTTTTGAAGAACATACTTCTTAAATATTAAGAAGTATATCAATTAGGGTTGAGGTTGTCTAGGTTTTGCTATTTGATCCACTAAGTAAGGAATGATTGGCTCCTAAATAGGATGGTTCATAATTATGAAGTATTTGTAGTGTTCAGTGGATTTGGTTATGTAATGATAAATATTGAGCCTAGATGCTATTTGGATTCATCACAATGGTGTGATGCTAAGCATGGATGAATAAGGATGATGGTTTTGACAAGTAGAAGCTAGGGTTTAAACTTGGTTGATCCAACTTGATCAACTAGGTTTAGTGATATGCATACATGGAATACTAAATTGCTAGTGATAAGGTTCTACATTTTATGTGGACATAGGTATGTCTTTTAGTTGCTAATGGTGGCTCTATGATTTGAATTAAAGTACCATGATCAACCTGTTCTAACCTTGGGTTTAGGTTAGAAGAAAGTTAGGGTTCACATGTAATAATAGAACTAGGGTTCCTAATTAATTTAGGTTTTTAGGAGTCACATGAAATGATAGGGCTATAACATCATTCCATGTGGAATTTAGGGTTTGCTATTTACAATTTAATTCTATGATTAATAACTCCATTAAGGAAATTGAAGTTATTAATAAATTTGTAATAAAAATAATGTTGAATTTGGCATTTTATTATTTTTAATGAATTAATATTTAAGGTAATTATTAATTAGGGTTTAAATTACCACTAATAAAGATTTATCAAAATAACCAATAAAAATAGCTTTAATGTTTTCTTTATTTTCTTACTGGTTTTTATTTATTTGAGAAGGTTTTCCTAATTATTGAATTTTAATACAATTTAGAATTAAAGAAAAGGCTTATTTAATAAGTACTAAATAATTAAATTTTTATTAAAAATAAAAATTTCATTTTATATTTTTATTGGATAGAGTTTTCTTTTCTCAGAATTTTAATATCTCATTTATATTTTTTGACTTAATATGAATTTTATACAATTTGTCAAAGTTTCAGCAATTATTGGATTTGAATTTAAACTAAAAAAATAGCTAAAGCTACCCGGACAGAGCACACCCACAGTCAATGACTGGTGGGGCTACTGCCAGGTCAGCTGCCACGATGGCTTGACCAAGTCAAAATCGCCATCGTGGCAACGGGGCTACTGGCCGGCGGCAATTGGCGGGGTTCGCCGGCGCTAGGGTGCTCCCGCGGGGGCGTGCAGGGGCGCGTTGGAAAGAGCTCACAGAGGCGGACCATCTGGTGGTGGCGCCGCTCCGGTTTGGTCACCGGAGCGTGACCGGCGGCGTGATACTGCGGCGGCGGGCAGGGGTGATCGGCGTGGCGACGCTACGGCGGGCTAGGGAACCAGGCGAGCATGCTATGCGGTAGAGGGGCTCACCATGAGTCTGTAGGGCTTGACGGCGAGACTTGCGGTGCTCCAAATCGACGGCGAGCTTCATTGACCGGCAGCGGAACGGTGGCGCGATTGGAAGAAATCCGGGCTCCCCAGTAACTGCACGTTGACCAGGAGGTTGCTGAAGGCGAGGCGAAGCTCGTGGGCGTCTCTGCGGAGCTCGGGGTCGTCGGAATCACCGGGGCAAGGAGGCTACTGTGAGCTAGGGTTTCGATGCATTTGCAGAGAAGGAGAAGAAAATGGGGAATTTAGGGTTAGGGTTCATCCGGCGGTGGCGCGTTGAGCTTTATAGACGCCAGAGAACGGCGGCGAGTATCTTGGCGCGACCGAGCGAGGAGAGCTCGACAGACGAAGCCGCTTGCCGTAACGGAGGAAGACGATGACTCCCTCTGTTCGTGAAATATCCGGCGAAGGGATATGTTTGGGCTGGGCGATGGCTCGGGCTAGGTCGACGTGGTGGCCGTTGGGCTTCGTGTGGGCTGCGGTGGCTCGCTTCGCCGGTAAGGTAAATCCTCCTCTCTTCTTTTCTCTTTAAAATATCTGTTTAATAATTCTGTTTTCAAATTCAAATTTAGATTTCCTTTCTAATTTGCAGGTCTTGTATATTTGAATCATACAAAGGTTTGTACAAGATACTGCAGATACCTGAGGGGTGTATTAGAATGTTAATATGGGTATTATATCATTTATTTAATGATTATTATTGGAACTTGAATTTAAATACTTATATGGTCATGAATTTATATTTTTTTTACTTTAATTCACTTTTTATTATGCAATCAATTCTCGTTTAGAATTATGAAAGTTGATACTTTCATCTCAAAGTATTTCAAGGATTGTTACTATGTCTTGGTTTTCATTTGAGGACTTAATCACTGGCATTTCATGTAAGCAACATTTTCTTAGGTTTTTGTAGGTTTTGATTATAACCCAAATTCACGGTTAGTATTAGTACTATATTTTAAATATAACTTAAAAATCCTAGAGTATGCATTACTCTCCTCAAGGTTGGGCTTTATTTACGAGAGATAAGTGGTTGATCACCACACATGGATTTAATTGTGAGTTTAAGCACTAGAGGTTGCTTGGGTTTAATTAGTGAAGCATAGGATTTAGCTAATGAGCAATTCTAGGGTTCTCATCACATTCTCCTAATGGCAATTGGTTTGAATTCTCAATTAGGGCCTAGCTTTATATTATGATCACAATAGTGATACATAAACTAAGGTTGAGATTTAATTCTAGGTTGTAGAGATGAGATGACATCATATTGCACTTGCTAGGGTTTATTCTCCCCTAACCAAGGTAATATGATTACTTGCTTAATTATTTCTGTTCTCCTTTAATTACTAATGATTTGAGAATTGATTCTATCTTATTTCTATTAACTTCCTTTATATCCTTAATCTATTAAGAAAGTAATTAAAATAGTTATGGTTCTTTTTATAGTTAACTTTGGTTATATGAATGAATGATCTCTCACCATATAAAATATAGAGTTTGACTCTAGAGGTTTTCATGTGGTTCTTAGGTGAAGAATAGGTGGAATGTAAATGTGGTAGAATTATACCTGTGATCACCAAGTGGTTCACAAGTTAAGGTTGGGATCTAAGTCTAGTGTTGCTTATTATTGATCTCCTTATAATTTCATGTGGCTAATGATATCTGCTTATCCTATTAGGGTTTAACTTATCCTCACATACTTCAAGAGCATGATCATGGATTAGGCATGATCAACTTGTGCTTAATATCTCTACCTCAAATTCTTAGGGTTTATGATCATCACCCAATTTATAATGATCAAGGTTGGACTTCCTAATGTATCTCTCATTAAATAGGTTTCTCACTTCCATGATCAAGTATTGTCTTGATCAACTAGAGTACAATATCTCACTTATCATTTCTTGGGTGGACATGGTCATGGTTGTCTCAATGGATTATATCCCAGGAGAATATCTGAGATATTCTGTTAGGGTTCTTCTTAAACAATGATGATTTAATCATCAGGTATATGGAATGGGTCCTTCTCACAAATTTAAGTGTTGACTCAACTATCTTGAGAATAACACCATAGCTTGAGTTCTCTCATACAGGAATAGCTGATTCTAGGTTATGATGTACTCCTAATACTCTAGTTCAATGGTTGTCTTTTATTCATAAATAGATAAAACTAGAATTGATATGAATAGTCTCTCTCAATTGGGAATGTCTTGAATAATATTCCAAGGTTGTGTTCTTGAGATGAGGTTTGAATACTTGGATATATATCCAAGGTTTAGCTTAAGGTTGGTTATTACCTCTCTAACAATCATTATAGATCTCTCACCTCTCTAGGTTTGGTGTATAATAAGATAGATTAGATAAGGATATATATTTTGAAAGTTGATCTCCTTGTCTTGTTTCTAAGATTAAGGTAGAATAAATACCATGAGGTTCATGGTAAGATCAAGGTTTAGTTTTGTACATGGAGAAGATAAGTCAAGGATGGTTTCTCCATTTTATTGTTACTTGATTTGCAATTGAATTGGTGTTCATAAGTTATGACAAGGTTTACCATAATATATTATTTTATAAAATCAAGCAATTGATGCTTGAATGAATTGTTGGTGTTGATTATTAATTCCATTTGATCTAATCCTTTAGATCAAATTATCTCTACCCAAAACAAGGTTGAAGCAAGGTCACATTGAGGTTTATAGCGCTTGACTTGATGAGCTACTTCAGTTCCACCAAGGTCAAGTGAAACTTCGATTCATTGTGATCGTTTTACTTTAAAGCGCGAAAATTCCCAGCATTTTCTATGCATGAATGCAATGCACACATCTGTTTCCTCTATTTTTGTAACCCCATTACCTGGGATATTACAGTCTCTACCCCTTAAACTAAACTTCGTCCTCGAAGTTTGAACTCTCTCACGTTTCCGAAGTGTGGTTCTGACTTGTGCAGACTACGACTTTTCTCGAACTCCATATTGATCTCACTTGATATAATTGAATATATCCCTTGTCCAGATTCTTCCTGGAATCCATTAGGGTTTGTCTCCGAACATTAGTTCTTACTCAAGTTCTATGATTTTTCTCTGGAATCAAATAATACCCGTCTCTGAACCATGGCTCTTACTTTGATTCCTTGATCTCTTCCAACTCTATAAGCTTGTTTCCTTTCTCTTTGAAGATTCAATGATTGGGACTTCTTGTCCTGGCAGTCTTTATTGAGGACTAATTGGATAACATTCTCCTATTTGATAAAATAGGTCTTTGTTTTTTCCTTACTACCAAAACTTCAATATTGGGACTTAGTAAGGTACTTGCCATGGAAATGGTCGTGATGGTTTATTCCTAAGAATGGATTAGACTAATTTAGTCCATCCAATCATGGTTTATAGGTGATACCTAAAACTATTTTGGTTATTTAGGTTCCATGAAAGGAATCTTTCAAATGGACTTTAGTTTTGGTATAGTCAATCTCCTTAGGTCTTTGGTCTTCTTGAGCTTTATTTGGTCTCCTATATTTCCTTCTTCCAACTTCATTAAGCTTAACTTACTTGAGATTTCGTACTTCTGAGTAAATATTTCCCCCTTTCTCAAGTTATAGTCCAATCCTTACTTCCTCGAGGTATAAACCTCGGCTTCTGGTCTGACATCCTTCTGAAAATAGTGCTCAATAATCTTATGAAAATAAGATCAAACTTTCTCTCAGTTCAGACCTTCTTCTTCTATTATGCTCAAAGTATTGAGTTATTGTACATCCAACTCAATCTATACTCTACCCCTTAGAGTTTTCTTATAGTCTTTAACTCCTTTTCTTCCAACTAGTGGACTTATGATTAGAATAGTTGGTCTAGGTCTAGTTTATGATTTATATTCCTCTAAGGTTTTGCGAAGAAACTTGGTGGTGTATCCACTCAATTGTGAACATCCAATGTGAATTCTTTGACTAAATGTTTATAGATCTAGCTATTTGGCTGACAAAATTTTTATTTGTTCACATACTTTTGTTACAACTAATTAAATCGTGGACTATTTGTAATACCAACTGATACCAGCTGTGGTTATTATACCAACTGTGGCTATTTGATATCTAAAAATGGATTCTATTATAGGTTCTGATCAACTAGACGAGACATCTTCTACTTTATCTCGCAGTATTGATATTATACCAATTGTGGTCTTCTGATATCAACTATGGTCTTCTTATATCTGTTATGGTTTCATAGGTCATCTTCCTTTCTTCAGGGTTTATTTTTGCAAGAAAACCACTCGGTCGACACTATGAATATAGTATCCTAAGTGATTTCCCATGCATTCCCTCTTCCATAATGACTATGGTTCTACTTCTACTACTCCACAGTCATCATATTTCTCACCTTCATGCTTCCTATGTACTAAAGTACTCCTCTGTTGAGGTAAAGCATGAGTTTTGGTTGGTACTTCCTTCTGAATATTGTGGTTGCTTCCCACAACTTTACTTCTTTCTGCTGATGGACCTTCCTCATGTCTTTAAGATCTTCAGAATTCGTCACTTCCTCACACGTTTACCATTTCCCTCTAGATCTATAGCACCAAGTAAGGACTTGATATAGCAACATGCATTTGCATATCAAAGTCAAACTTCATGTATGGATCTAGTCAAACAATGAAAATCCAATAAAATCCAAGAATATTCAGCTTTGTGTTTATAATACACACCATCATAAGCCTGAATATGATTGTTGAGTAAGACATCTCTAAACATCGGGCTCGATGTGTAGTATAGAACACCACATAATATAGGTTTATATCGTGATACTTAGCACGAATATAGGGAATTCTACTATTTGTCTCAACCTTTACCTTAATTGCACATTTGCAATGAGATAAACTTGAAACAAAGTGGTCTAGGATAGTTGTGGTTAACCTAATTTTCTTTGGAAGTACTAACAAAGTATTATACCATATGTAAGTGTTATTGAGGACTATTTCCTATGATATGTCTAGGTTCTAACATTGCTACTCTAAACACATAACTATGAAAATATATCTCTTATACTTCCAAGTGTTTATACTATCACGAGACTATGGACATGATGTGCTTGGCACACTTCCCATATTTTTGGAACATAATTCTTACACTATTGTTTAGCACTTGGCTTCTTATTGTACTCCTCCAAAATACTTATAATGTTCTATTCCATCACATAATGATTCTCAGGTGAATCACATATGATTAACAACTCTACCATGTAAGTAATCATATTTTATTCATATCTCTCTTCCTTATCTCCCATGATTGACTCATCATGGTCTATGCTACCTCACATGACTCATAGTTCTCACTTGTTATCAATTGTTTTACAAGTTTAGATATTTTACTTACTCATTACTTAGCTTGGTCTACATTCTCTATTAGGGTATCTTAATTATCTTCATCACTTGATATTACTCCTATTACAGGTTTGGATAACTCGTACTTAACAATAACATATGTTGGTATACATCTTCCAATAGGATATCTTCCTTATGGTTGTATCCTCTCTTTGGACTACCATGTATTGTATACCAACTGTGATCTACTCATCTATTATTTTAAGGACTTATTGATGTGCTACATGTTTTGCATTAGCTAACTAACTTCACTTAGGAAGGATAGGTAGGAAATGTTGACTCAAGTGTGTCAGGATTATTCTCAAGTGAATATCCATCTCAAGTCATAAGAAATATTTGGTTTACCTAGGACAACTTCCTATAGACACTACCAATCCTATAGGTCTCCTTTAAAGGGTTTTAATCCTAGGGTCAAAGCATTTGCTCTGATACCAAGTGTGGTGACCCGACATACCACTGCATGGTGTAGTATGCAAGTCTGATATAACACCAATGAAACACCGTTTCACTCGTATTATATCGCTCAGAGTGGTACAACGAAACATATGCGGGTCCAAGGCATGTCTATAGAATTACAAGCACAAACTCTTTACAAAAGATCCACACAGACCTCCTACTTTACAATGAGGTAAAACCGCAAATAAACTCCGGAAGAACGACTCGTAGTCTAATCCTAACACGAACTCTATTTGTAGAGTATTTAACTAGCTACCGAGGCTATGAATAGATTCTAGCTAAATAGGAGCTAGGTTTAGGAAGCTAGTTCCCTTCTACCGCTTAATCTAGGTTTTCTCCATGGTGGATGTGGTATATGACTCTTCCGACGGAGTTTCGTTCCTTGAAGTAGTTGTTGACTCCTCGGTCTTCGAGTTGTACTGGAGATCCTCCTTCATGGCCTCCATATCTAAGCAGGGGATTTAAGAGTGGGATGAGTACGAGCGTACTCAACAAGTTCATTATAGGAAAGAGGTGTTTAATGCACTAGCTACGGCATTAGACCGGAAAGTCTAATACCAATGCAAGTTTTCATAACCATTTCTTCCAAAAGGTTGCTTTTATTCGGAAGAACTATGTCCGTCGGCCTTCACCGGTTTACTAGAACTTCATGGAGCTCCTTTCCGGCAGCGTTCACGAGTTCCATATCCCGGAACGAGGAGTGACAGTCACGATTCATTACACTCTGCGAGAGGTGTGTTGCTTTACCATAAGAGATCTTAACCTTGGTGCCAACCGAGCTTAAGTTCTCGTCCACACTTCCTTTGGTGTGAGGCCCGGTATAAGGTCTAGCCAATCATGTTCCTCCGCTACCTCGCACACCCACCCTTTGTTGCATACCCCGACCCCGGGTCCTCGTCGGTCCTCTTATACCAATTAAGGATGGACCCCGACCACGACAACGGTTTGGGACTCGTTAACCAAACTCCTTCGCCGGTAGCTGCAACCCATCATAGACCACTTACCGTGGGGAATTAGAATGGGATCCCCACCCCACCGCTTGCCCAACCCGGGTCAAGTGTCTACGGTAAGCGCATCCGTTGATGTACGAGAGGTGGAAACACTTTTGACTACTCCGTCCCACTCCGGATCTTATGGTTAACACGGGTATTACGACACAAGAATCATCGGCGACATTTGTTGTTTAATCCTAGATGGATATTAACCCTTGCAATGGAACCTCCACCATATCAACACAATCCATGGTTCCATTGCCCACCACATAGTCATATTCATAGTTATGAAAGTAGTGGTTTTGGTTTTTATGCAATAGTGATAACCATAATACTTTGCAAGTAATTTGATAGAAATACTCAAATGACATGAGCAAGTGATGAACTTGCCTTTCTTGACCGCAAGATTATGCAGCAAGGTCTTCGATACGCAATAACTCCAAATTCTGAAATAGCATCATCGTCCGATAAGGACGATGTTTAAAAGATTGGCAAGGATGCAATAATGCATAAGTATGAGATGCAATCGCTCTAAGCGTGACCTAACCCCGATGATTTAGGATTAGTGAGTGGTAATGATTGGTTTAGGGTGTGTTGCACTTTTAGAGTGATTCACAAACAAGGTTCTTATTCAGGTGTGATTACTTGGTATTATCAACAGGTCAATAATAAAACATAATAATCGATTGAGCACACAAAGAATGATAATTGGCATAATGTTAACAAGTAAAGAACAGTGGTCAGTTTTAGTACTATATGGCATGGTTAATGATTAATTGTCATATATTTTAAAAGAATAACTTTTGAAGAACATGTTCTTAAATAAAGAACAAGTATGATAATTAGGGTGATGGGGTTCTATGGTTGACTATGGTTCTAATTGGTTGCTGGAGTAAGTAGTAGATGGATCACAACAACGTTGGATTCATCGACACCTAGGGCTTGTAAGGTTCAGATAAGCCTAGGCATCTTAAGCAATTAATTCCACATGGGTGCTATCAAGATTGGTTTATCTTGCTAGTGATAGCTGGCTAGGATTTATAGGTCCTTATAAGCAGGGTTGGTGATGATTCCTTATTTTCTTCAAAAGAATAACTTTTGAAGAACATACTTCTTAAATATTAAGAAGTATATCAATTAGGGTTGAGGTTGTCTAGGTTTTGCTATTTGATCCACTAAGTAAGGAATGATTGGCTCCTAAATAGGATGGTTCATAATTATGAAGTATTTGTAGTGTTCAGTGGATTTGGTTATGTAATGATAAATATTGAGCCTAGATGCTATTTGGATTCATCACAATGGTGTGATGCTAAGCATGGATGAATAAGGATGATGGTTTTGACAGTAGAAGCTAGGGTTTAAACTTGGTTGATCCAACTTGATCAACTAGGTTTAGTGATATGCATACATGGAATACTAAATTGCTAGTGATAAGGTTCTACATTTTATGTGGACATAGGTATGTCTTTTAGTTGCTAATGGTGGCTCTATGATTTGAATTAAAGTACCATGATCAACTGTTCTAACCTTGGGTTTAGGTTAGAAGAAAGTTAGGGTTCACATGTAATAATAGAACTAGGGTTCCTAATTAATTTAGGTTTTTAGGAGTCACATGAAATGATAGGGCTATAACATCATTCCATGTGGAATTTAGGGTTTGCTATTTACAATTTAATTCTATGATTAATAACTCCATTAAGGAAATTGAAGTTATTAATAAATTTGTAATAAAAATAATGTTGAATTTGGCATTTTATTATTTTTAATGAATTAATATTTAAGGTAATTATTAATTAGGGTTTAAATTACCACTAATAAAGATTTATCAAAATAACCAATAAAAAATAGCTTTAATGTTTTCTTTATTTTCTTACTGGTTTTTATTTATTTGAGAAGGTTTTCCTAATTATTGAATTTTAATACAATTTAGAATTAAAGAAAAGGCTTATTTAATAAGTACTAAATAATTAAATTTTTATTAAAAATAAAAATTTCATTTTATATTTTTATTGGATAGAGTTTTCTTTTCTGAGAATTTTAATATCTCATTTATATTTTTCTGACTTAATATGAATTTTATACAATTTGTCAAAGTTTCAGCAATTATTGGATTTGAATTTAAACTAAAAAAATAGCTAAAGCTACCCGGACAGAGCACACCCACAGTCAATGACTGGTGGGGCTATTGCCGAGTCAGCTGCCACGATGGCTTGACCAAGTCAAAATCGCCATCGTGGCAACGGGGCTATCTGGCCGGCGGCAATTGGCGGGGTTCGCCGGCGCTAGGGTGCTCCCGCGGGGGCGTGCAGGGGCGCGTTGGAAAGAGCTCACAGAGGCGGACCATCTGGTGGTGGCGCCGCTCCGGTTTGGTCACCGGAGCGTGACCGGCGGCGTGATACTGCGGCGGCGGGCAGGGGTGATCGGCGTGGCGACGCTACGGCGGGCTAGGGAACCGGCGAGCATGCTATGCGGTAGAGGGGCTCACCATGAGTCTGTAGGGCTTGACGGCGAGACTTGCGGTGCTCCAAATCGACGGCGAGCTTCATTGACCGGCGGCGGAACGGTGGCGCGATTGGAAGAAATCCGGGCTCCCCGATGAATCGCACGTTGACCAGGAGGTTGCTCGAAGGCGAGGCGAAGCTCGTGGGCGTCTCTGCGGAGCTCGGGGTCGTCGGAATCACCGGGGCAAGGAGGCTACTGTGAGCTAGGGTTTCGATGCATTTGCAGAGAAGGAGAAGAAAATGGGGAATTTAGGGTTAGGGTTCATCCGGCGGTGGCGCGTTGAGCTTTATAGACGCCAGAGAACGGCGGCGAGTATCTTGGCGCGACCGAGCGAGGAGAGCTCGACAACGTAGCTGCTTGCCAGAACGGAGGAAGACGATGACTCCCTCTGTTCGTGAAATATCTGGCGAAGGGATATGTTTGGGCTGGGCCAGTGCTGTGCTAGGTCGACGTGGTGGCTGTTGGGCTTCGTGTGGGCTGCGGTGGCCTGCTTCGCCGTGTAAGGTAAATCCTCCTCTCTTCTTTTCTCTTTAAAATATCTCGTTTAATAATTTGTTTTCAAATTCAAATTTAGATTTCCTTTCTAATTTGCAGTGTCTTGTATATTTGAATCATACAAAGGTTTGTACAAGATACTGCAGATACCTGAGGGGTGTATTAGAATGTTAATATGGGTATTATATCATTTATTTAATGATTATTATTGGAACTTGAATTTAAATACTTATATGGTCATGAATTTATATTTTTTTTACTTTAATTCACTTTTTATTATGCAATCAATTCTGTTTAGAATTATGAAAGTTGATACTTTCATCTCAAAGTATTTCAAGGATTGTTACTATGTCTTGGTTTTCATTTGAGGACTTAATCACTGGCATTTCATGTAAGCAACATTTTCTTAGGTTTTTGTAGGTTTTGATTATAACCCAAATTCACGGTTAGTATTAGTACTATATTTTAAATATAACTTAAAAATCCTAGAGTATGCATTACTCTCCTCAAGGTTGGGCTTTATTTACAGAGATAAGTGGTTGATCACCACACATGGATTTAATTGTGAGTTTAAGCACTAGAGGTTGCTTGGGTTTAATTAGTGAAGCATAGGATTTAGCTAATGAGCAATTCTAGGGTTCTCATCACATTCTCCTAATGGCAATTGGTTTGAATTCTCAATTAGGGCCTAGCTTTATATTATGATCACAATAGTGATACATAAACTAAGGTTGAGATTTAATTCTAGGTTGTAGAGATGAGATGACATCATATTGCACTTGCTAGGGTTTATTCTCCCCTAACCAAGGTAATATGATTACTTGCTTAATTATTTCTGTTCTCCTTTAATTACTAATGATTTGAGAATTGATTCTATCTTATTTCTATTAACTTCCTTTATATCCTTAATCTATTAAGAAAGTAATTAAAATAGTTATGGTTCTTTTTATAGTTAACTTTGGTTATATGAATGAATGATCTCTCACCATATAAAATATAGAGTTTGACTCTAGAGGTTTTCATGTGGTTCTTAGGTGAAGAATAGGTGGAATGTAAATGTGGTAGAATTATACCTGTGATCACCAAGTGGTTCACAAGTTAAGGTTGGGATCTAAGTCTAGTGTTGCTTATTATTGATCTCCTTATAATTTCATGTGGCTAATGATATCTGCTTATCCTATTAGGGTTTAACTTATCCTCACATACTTCAAGAGCATGATCATGGATTAGGCATGATCAACTTGTGCTTAATATCTCTACCTCAAATTCTTAGGGTTTATGATCATCACCCAATTTATAATGATCAAGGTTGGACTTCCTAATGTATCTCTCATTAAATAGGTTTCTCACTTCCATGATCAAGTATTGTCTTGATCAACTAGAGTACAATATCTCACTTATCATTTCTTGGGTGGACATGGTCATGGTTGTCTCAATGGATTATATCCCAGGAGAATATCTGAGATATTCTGTTAGGGTTCTTCTTAAACAATGATGATTTAATCATCAGGTATATGGAATGGGTCCTTCTCACAAATTTAAGTGTTGACTCAACTATCTTGAGAATAACACCATAGCTTGAGTTCTCTCATACAGGAATAGCTGATTCTAGGTTATGATGTACTCCTAATACTCTAGTTCAATGGTTGTCTTTTATTCATAAATAGATAAAACTAGAATTGATATGAATAGTCTCTCTCAATTGGGAATGTCTTGAATAATATTCCAAGGTTGTGTTCTTGAGATGAGGTTTGAATACTTGGATATATATCCAAGGTTTAGCTTAAGGTTGGTTATTACCTCTCTAACAATCATTATAGAACTCTCACCTCTCTAGGTTTGGTGTATAATAAGATAGATTAGATAAGGATATATATTTTTAAAGTTGATCTCCTTGTCTTGTTTCTAAGATTAAGGTAGAATAAATACCATGAGGTTCATGGTAAGATCAAGGTTTAGTTTTGTACATTGAGAAGATAAGTCAAGGATGGTTTCTCCATTTTATTGTTACTTGATTTGCAATTGAATTGGTGTTCATAAGTTATGACAAGGTTTACCATAATATATTATTTTATAAGATCAAGCAATTGATGCTTGAATGAATTGTTGTTGTGTTGATTATTAATTCCATTTGATCTAATCCTTTAGATCAAATTATCTCTACCCAAAACAAGGTTGAAGCAAGGTCACATTGAGGTTTATAGCGCTTGACTTGATGAGCTACTTCAATTCCACCAAGGTCAAGTGAAACTTCGACTATCGTGACTCGTTTTTACTTTAAAGCGCGAAAATTCCCGCATTTTCTATGCATGAATGCAATGCACACATATGTTTCCTCTATTTTTGTAACCCCATTACCTGGGATATTACAGTATCCTTTCTTGAGATGGCTTCTTCCGTTGCTCCGCTATGTCCTCCGCTATGTTGATTGCTGAAGAGGGATTTGGTGGTAGTAGGTTTTATTTTCTTTATTTTCTTGTTTATGTTCTATAAGCTGTTCATCCATTGTACCATCAGGTTTATTAATTTAAGGCAGATATAATGTCCTCTCTCTAATAAAAAATGTGTATAACAAAAATCTAATTTTCACACAGATGATTTTATGAGCTGTATAAAGTATCGTATAAGGGCATCTTCAAGGGGACGACGCAAACGGACGCTCCACGACAGCCGCGCGGTCAAAAAATGCGTCTTGGACCAGGCCTAGCGGCCCAGACGCATAGTGACCGATCCGTCCGCGGAGACGCAAACGCGGCGCGTATTTGCGCATCGAACTCTGCGGACGTTGCACGGTCGCGCCGAGTGTCTGCGTGCTTTTCCCACGGGCCCACTTGGGCAGCGACCTGTTTCGAGCGCATCGCTTCCGCGGCCGTCGCTTCGGCGGTCACCGCTTCCGCGTCTGCACAGCAGGTTTCACCATCAATGGCGCCGCTTCCTCTTCTGCACCGGGACTAGCGGGGGGCGGCTGGGCTTGTGCGCCGCCATCAATTGCATCGTCTCCCGCGCGCGTCCATCCTTTAAAATACGAAGGGCATCGTCTCTACCATTGCCCAGACCATCGACACATCCGCTTACCACCGCGTGGGAAAAGAAAAAGCACAACTCCAAGGCGTCCGACAACGGCACCAAGAAGTACAAGCAGGTGAACAGGGTGCCACTCCCCGTCGATATGGCGCGGGTGCTGCACGCTAACTAGGTGGCGTGTGATCGCTGGAGGAACGTGCACCTTCATGGTGGCGGGTGGTAGCTCAGCTACCGCCGGGTACCTTGTCGCGAGCCGGAGAGGAGCGCCGAGATCCGGCGCAGGCGGGCTTACCTGCCGCTGGACCAACGCGACAATCCAACCTTCGCCGTGGGCTCAAATGAGTGGCACACCTGGCGCCGCACCGAGGAGGATCCGAGGAGGAAGGCGGGCTTCCTCGGTGACCGAGATTTCCCGTTCGCGCACCCGCCGCTGCCTTGTCATCGAACACGGCACCCACCGGCGCCTCCACATGACAACAAGGACGACAACGAGGATGAGGAGGACGACGACGCGTACATGTTGGCCTACTAGAACGAGGAGGCCAAGGTCGACATCGACGACTTTATCGCCAACGTCTTCCATGACTACCAGGCGGCCATGACGGAGGGCCGGAAGTTCGACTTCCCGCTGACCATGAATGACGAGGAGATAGAGAGGCTCGACGTCCTCGTCTCGCGGGTGGACCGATAGGTGCAGCCGCCGCTACCCTAGTACGCCACCCAATTCATACCACCTTGCCTCACGGAGAAACAGGCCCCTACAAGCTACAACAGGCGCTGCAGGTACCAGACTTCGTCGTCGAGGCTAGGGCTTTTAGTTTTTATATTGTATATTTTCTTTTTACCACTATGTAAATTATTTTTAAACGATGCGAACCAAAAAAGTGGGGCGTCATGCCACTAGGGGCTGCCCCCGACGCAAAGGGACGCGCGGTCATTTTCAACCATTTCTGCCGACGCATTGCGAACAATTTAAACGTCCGTTTTGCGTCGCCTCGTTGGAGATTCCCTAAAACTACATCATATTTTAGGGTACACAAATAAAAAATGCGGCTTTAAGTAGGCATTGAAGTTTTATTATTTTTCTCCATATTTTTCATTTTTGTGTAGGCCGCATCTGGAAACATAACTTTATACTTTCATACGTGTATGGTAGACACCTACATATGTACTCATATTCTTTTCCTGAATTTTTGGAAGTGAAAAAAGTGATTTTTTTGCTGTTGCAAAAACTGGCTTACATGTGGTCGTATTTAATTAGCACGGTGCCACAGTCATACGCAGTTGACCTGGAACAGTTGAGCACGGCGCCACAGTCATACGCCCGGGCTTTATTTAGATCAGATCTGAAGCTGGAGCCTCTACCTTCACCGCTCTTGCTCCCAGCCCCCTCCCCCAACCTTGAGCAGCGGCGGCAATGGCGGAGCTCGGCGGAATGCTTGCCGCTGCCATCCTCAAGGTGGTGAGCGACCAGATTGGTTCGGCTATCGGAGGTCAGATCACCCTGCAGAAGAACTTCGACAAGGATTTGAGGAAGATGAAAATGGCTCTGGAATCTGTCGAGGCCTTGCTCAAGGTCGCCGAGAGGCGGTCCATCACTGATGAACCGACGCTTCTGTGGCTGAAGCGGCTCAAGGACGCCATGTACGCCATCTCGGACATGATTGATGACTTCGAGGCCGATACAGAACCAATCACTCAGCCGTCTCCACGGAAGGTATGTGTGCGCTGCAGGCCACCGGCCTGTTTGTTCTACCTTGTTCTTCCAACTATCGTCATTGATCACTTCTTTCTATACAAACTTGCTAGAGATAATTAAATAGACAAGTTAGAATAATTTTTTTATATTATTTAACTTTTCTAAATGTTGTAAGACTTTTCATGTCTGATCTTAGTTTTCTTATAGTTTTGTCATGGTCATACATTCGGAATCTTTCAAAAATATGAAAGAAGATTTGGTCTTATAGAAACTTGATGTTTTTTCGAAAATCCAGTTGTGCCAAATGCCTTTGTAGTATAGAACTATAAAGCTGGTCAGTTCTCACTCTAGTAACAAATCAATTGTCTTGCAGTTCTCATTCAAAAATATTTGGCAATTATGATCCCGTGTCTCATAGTTGGTCCCAAGATTACAATGGCCAACAAGATGGAGACGATGAGGGAGGATCTGAAGGTGATAACCGATCAGCACAAGGAATTCAGATTATGGGAAGACGCTAATACCAATGAGCCAAAGGTTACCGATATACGGGAAACCACGTCAATCATGGAGACACATATTGTTGGGAGGGCCATTGCGGAAGAGGAAATATTGGCTTCTTTATCTGAGAACATGCAAAACGAGATCACAATCCTTCCCATATGTGGAATTGGAGGCCTTGGAAAGTCAACCTTGGCAAAAATGGTTTACAATAATTCCAAATTCAAAGAATACTCTCAGGTGTGGGTTTATGTGTCACAGATATTTGATTTGAAGAAGATTGGCAATTCTATAATATCACAACTATCAATGGACGTAAAGGAGAGTGAGTACAGTACAATGCAGATGATACACAATTGTCTTCAAAAGCTCCTTGCCGACAAGAAGATTCTTATTATTCTAGATGACCTCTGGGAGGGTGAGCAATTTCAGCTGAAGAGTCTAATCGATATGCTACAGATTGGGAAGGGCAGTAACGTGGTAGTCATAGTAACCACACGTGATGATGTCATTGCAGAAAAAATCTGTACCATCAAACCATACAAATTAGCACCATTGAGTGATGAAATGTGCTGGTCTATAATAAAGCAAAAGAGTTCATTTGAATCTAGAGATGACAAAGATCAATTAGAGGAGATAGGAAAGGTCATTGCAATGAAGTGTTGTGGTGTGGCTTTAGCAGCTAACTCTCTTGGACACATGATGCAATCTAAGAAGCCAAGTGAATGGGAATCAGTGAGAGATAGTAATATCTGGAATGCATCTTCTTCAACAGATCTAACTTCTTTGCAAGTGCTTCCATCTCTGAAGTTAAGCTATAGTGTTATGCCTTCATATCTGAAGCTGTGCTTTGCCTACTGTGCAATATTTCCAAAAGGACACAAGATAGCTAAACATGATCTTATTCTCCAATGGGTTTCTCTTGGGTTCTCTACGTGGGAGCTTGGTGAAAGATGCATTAGTCAGCTTTTAGGACTCTCTTTCCTTGAACATTCCAAGTCACCATCGGTGAGTTTATATTGTATACCTTATGCGATTGAATGTATTTTACTTTCTTCAAACTACTGCAAGGTCACTTAAGTATGTAGTGCATATTTTTTAAGTACACAAGATGCAAGATATTGAAATGATAGTATAACATATAGAGAGGTGTAACTTACAAAACAAAACTTTTTCAAATCAGTTCTTAAACATTTCAGTGGTTGATACACATAGAACACTCAGTTGCAGATTATTGCACTAGCTCCTAGTACATCCCCACAATATTCAGCTACTGATTCTATTGCGGCATGCTGTAATTCAAGAAAAAAATAGATCAAGTAGTGATTGCTAGGAGCAAAAGGAAATGCCACCACGAAGTCTAAAGTTTGCATCCTCATATAACGCATGATATCTTGGTACGAAAAGTTAACCCTCTGGGTTTTCTTAAATATTATTTTAAATGTAGGTTACAGTTTTTATCTTTTATTTTTATGTGGAAATGTTATATTATATTTATCGCAATTTTTATCTGATTATATCTTTTACTAGCATATAAATAAATAGGTGGATGCCAAAATTTCTACTTCCAAAAGTAAAATGTAAGAAAGATATGGTTACATTGGGCAATTTACGAGAAATCCTCAAGGGTTCTCACTCCTTAACAGGGCAAGCCAAGCCCTCGACCACGACGAATATACATATATTTCAATAGGAAATGTTGATTCCTATTCACTTATGTAGACACTAAAAAATGCACATTTTTCCTATAAAGAAGAAACGTAACATAATACTGAAAGATGCATAGCAAAAGTTTGAATTAAAATGCATGCCTGCAATGCGTCAATTCGGACTTTTGCATTTTTGTGGGTTCAATAATCTAGACCATTATGACTATTTAGAATTTGATACTACAATAGTACATATTCAAACAGAACAGTTTCATGCACACATAGTACTGTTAGAGTTGTGTTAGAGTTGTATAGTCCCTTTTCCTGTATTCCCTAGTGTATGAGAGGCTTACATGCATATTGTCACACATGTACATGTACTGGCCTATGGCCCTCTGTGAATACTAGTTGCTCATTTTCAACATGGTATCAGAGCTCATGGTTTAGCTCTTTGCACGCTGCAACTCCGTGCTCGATCCGCGCCGCCGCCGATGATCTTTCCGGCCAACGCTGCTCCACTCCTTTCTTCCTCCTTTATTCCACAAAATTTAGTCCTTTTTTGGCCGTTTTAGAGCTCCAAATCGAGCTCTTCCGTCGGCCCCGTCGAGCTCTCCGTCCTGGTCGCCGCCGGCCAGCCTTCGTCTCGGCTGAGGCCGTCCTTGGCCGGATCTCCTCGTCTGTGGCTCCGCCCCAGCTGCCTCTGGCCGGCTGTCTCGTCCCGGCCGCGTCCGGCCCGGTCCCGCCCCCAATCCGGCCTCCTCCGGCAGCCCTGCACAAGCTCTACCCCGATGCGGTCTCCTACGTGCTGCTGTTGTTTGGAGCTCGTACGTGAGCACCTCGTTCCGTACGCGAGGCTGCTGTGTGCTGCCGTGAGTTGTTCCCGCATTCAGATCTGGGTTGACCAAAAAAAAAAACAAGGAAATGGCGTCTTCTGTGTCTGGCTATGTCAGTATTCCTCGCTGCCCAGTGATTTTTGATGGCACCAACTATGGGGAGTTTGCTGCCTTTATGCGCATCCACATGCGTGGTCTTCAGCAGCTGTGGGGTGTTCTTACCGGCGAGGTCTCTTGTCCGCCGCACACCCACTGCTCCTACTCCGCCGTCCGTGCCACAGGCCCTGGCTGAGGATGCTACTCAGGCTAATCGGGATGCAGCCAAGTCTGCTGAGGCTGCTGCTGATGAGGCGTATGAGGAGCAGGTACTTGCTTATTCAGGGGCCTGTCTCAGGAGATGTCTCGCTTCAGGGTTGTCAGGGTTGTAGGCTTGGTAAACAGAATCAGTTACCTTATCCTACTACTGCGTCTGTATCTCAGCGTCCGTTTGATTTGGTCCATTCCGATGTATGGGGTCCGACTCCTTTTGCTTCCAAGGGGGCCACCGCTACTATGTTCTTTTTATCGATGACTTCTCTCGCCACACTTGGATTTATTTTATGACTTCTCGCAGCGAGGTTCTCTCGATATATAAGCGTTTTGCTGCCATGGTCCATACTCGCTTTTCCACGCCTATACATGTCTTTCGGGCTGATTCTCGCCGGTGAGTATATCTCCCGGCAGCTGCATGGTTTTCTTGCCGAGCAGGGTACTCTTGCCCAGCTTTTCCCGCCTCGGCGCCCATGCCCAAAATGGCGTGGCCGAGCGCAAGCATCGCCACCTGCTTGAGACGGCACGTGCGATGATGATCGCTGCCTCTCTTCCTCCTCACTTCTGGGCTGAGGCTGTGTCTATTTCCACCTATCTCATCAACCTTCAGCCCTCCATAGCCTTGCAGGTGGTATTCCTCTTGAGCGTCTTACTGGTCACACTCCTGATTACTCGACCCTTCGTCTTTTTGGTTGCGTTTGCTATGTTCTTCTTGCTCCACGCGAACGCACCAAGCTGACTGCTCAATCTGTTGAGTGTGTCTTGCTTGGCTACAGCCCTGAGCATAAGGGATATAAGTGTTGGGGTCCTATCGCTCGTTGGATGCGCATATCTCGGGATGTCACCTTTGATGAGTCCCATCCTTTCTACCCGCGTCCCGCTTCCTCTTCCTTCAATGTGGATGATATCTCTTTTCTCATGTTCCCTGACTCACCTCCTCCTATGCCTCAGGTCCCTACACCGCCGAGTCTCTCACCACCTTCTCCTTCTTCGCCCACCAAACCCCCCTCTCCTCCCTCACCACCTTCTCCACCCTCCACATCTTCCTCTCCCATGTCCCCTTCCTCGCCTACGGTGGTTCCTCCCTACCCTTTTCACTACTCCCGTCGTCCACATACGGACGATGATGCTCCTTCTGATATGCTCTCCACCTCAGGTGTGATGTCCTCTCCGTCCGAGCCGCCTCATCATCTTCGTGCTCGTCCTCCTCCTGATCGCTATTCTCCCACTCACTATGGTCTTTCTGCTGTCCTTGAGCCGACCTCTTATCGGGATGCTCTTGCTCATCCCGAATGGCAGCTAGCGATGGCTGAGGAGATTGCTGCTCTCGAGCGTACTGGCACCTGGGATGTCGTCACTCCTCCTTCCTCTGTTCGTCCCATCACCTGTAAGTGGGTCTACAAGATTAAGACTCGCTCCGATGGTTCTCTTGAGCGCTACAAGCCTCGTATTGTAGCTCGCGGCTTTCAGCAGGAGCATGGCCGTGACTATGATGAGACTTTTGCTCCCGTGGCTCACATGACCACTGTTCGTACTCTCCTTGCCGTTGCTTCTGTTCGTCGCTGGTCTGTCTCCCAGCTTGATGTGCAGATTGCTTTCCTTAATGGTGAATTACATGAGGAGGTATACATGCAGCCACCTCCTGGCTACTCTACTCCCGATGGCATGGTCCGTTGTCTCCGGCGCTCTCTCTATGGCCTTAAGCAAGCCCCTCGCGCCTGGTTTCAGCGTTTCGCCTCTGTGGTGACCTCTGCTGGTTTTGTCCCTAGCGCCCATGACCCTGCACTCTTTGCCCACACATCTTCTCGTGGCCGAACTCTCCTTCTTCTCTATGTCGATGACATGATCATCACAGGTGACGACCCTGAGTACATTGCCTTTGTCAAGGCCCGTCTTCATGATCAGTTTCTCATGACTGATCTTGGTCCTCTCCGCTACTTTCTTGGGCTTGAGGTTTCCTCTACCTCCGATGGCTTTTATATCTCCCAGGAGAAGTATATTCAGGACCTTCTCACTCGTGCCGCTCTTGGTGATGAGCGCACTGTCGAGACTCCTATGGAGCTCAATGTCCGCCTCCGTGCCACTGATGGTGATCCTCTTCCGGACCCGACTCGCTCTATCGTCACCTGGTTGGGAGCCTTGTCTACCTTGCTGTCACTCGTCCTGACATCTCCTAACCGGTCCACATTCTGAGTCAGTTCATGTCTGCTCCCACTAGTGTCCACTATAGTCATCTCCTTCGTGTCCTCCGGTATCTTCGTGGCACTATCTCCCGTCGTCTCTTCTTTCCTTGCTCCAGCTCCTTACATCTCCAGACCTACTCAGATGCTACCTGGGCTAGCGATCTAGAGGATCGCAAGTCTCTTTCTGCCTACTGTGTCTTTCTTGGTGGCTCTCTCATTACTTGGAAGACCAAGAAGAAGGTTGCAGTCTCTCGTTCGAGTGTCGAGGCTGAGTTGCGAGCGATGGCTCTCTTGACGGCTGAGGTGACTTGGTTACGCTGGTTACTTCCGGACTTTGGTGTTTCTGCTGACGCCCCGACTCCTCTCCTATCGGACGAGATCGGTGCCATCGGCATTGCGCGTGATCCGGTGAAGCACGAGCTCACCAAACACATCGGTGTTGATGCCTTCTATGTGCGTCATGTCGTGCGACATCGAGCTATGGCTCTTCATTATGTGCCTTCGTAGCTTCAGCTTGCCAACTTCTTCACGAAGGCCCAGACTAGAGCGCAGCATGGTTTCTTTCTCTCCAAGCTCAGTGTTGTTGATCCACCATGAGTTCGGGGGGGGGTGTTAGAGTTGTATAGTCCCTTTTCCTGTATTCCCTAGTGTACGAGGGGCTTACCTGCATATTGTCACACATGTACATGTACTGGCCTATAGCCCTCTGTGAATACTAGTTGCTCATTTTCAACAAGTACCACACTCACACAGGCCTCGGTTTTGAAATCCCTAACTGCAAGTGAATGGAGTGTAAATTTCTTAACTTTCCCTAGAAACCAAGTTGTGCCCACATAGTTTACTTTCACATACTACCACACTCACACATGTGTCGGTTTTGAAATCCCTAAGTACAAGTGAATGGAGAGAAAAAAATCTGAACTTTCCCTAGAAATCAAGTTGTGCTCACATAGCGTACTTTCATTACCAAACTTTCATAACCAATTTTTTCTAGAAAATACCTAACAAAAACAATATTCTAGCAAAAGAGAATTGCATATCCACATAGCATATTTTCATAACTAAATTTTTCGATATACACGGAAAACGATATAATAATGTACTGTCAATTTTTAGGGAAGTAATATGAACTGACCATCACAACTGTGTGGATTTATTCAGTATACTATTACTTTGGATTAGTTTTGGCCACAATAACATATCTGGTTCCTTGTCGGATACTGGAGCTCTGGCCACTGACATAAGCACTCTTTTGAAACTAATTTAACTTAACCTAGGCTACAACCAGATGGATGTGACCATCACTTAAGATCACTTCTCTAAGCTTACGGAGTAGCATAAGTCCATTTGTGGGATTAGTAATCCAATTCTATTGGTATATATGAAATTCCAAATCTACATATTATGTGCCACTAGGATTATTTAGAATTTGAGACTACAATCATACATGAAACCAACACCCACGTACTGCCACTTACACACTAGTCCCACTTAGGCCTTGTTTGGATACAGTGTTTCAACACAGCTGGTTTACCTTAATCCCCGTATAACTAACAAAATCACTTTGGATGCAGCATTCAAAACACGGATAAGGAAAAATTGGTTTCCACAATCCAAGCAATTAGAGTTTTGGGAAATGGATATTCATCGTTCTTCTGAAAACACGGTTATAGGAACCTAATCACAACTGCTCCAATTGTTTCTCAACAAAATTTCCAAACAGGATTTTTCTTCTACTTATTTAACCGAATAAATACTAATACTGGTTTTCGGGAAACTACCGAAACGAATTTTCCTAAAATCTAGCGCAAAACCTTTCTATCCAAACAAGCACTTGAGTTTGCCCTGGACCAATGGAGGAACAATATGTAGAGCATAAGAAACCACTAGGGTCGCTGGTTATTTCTCTTAGATCAGCGATCTGGTCTGGATTTTAAACTATAGTCAACACACAGTGGCTTGATCTACTATAATATTACAAGGAAAAGTACATTTCTGATCCATTAACTATTCCTGCCCTAAATAACAAATCATATAATTTGATTCTTAACTGTCCAAACTATGTAGATTCGTTTCATGATGATGTAGCGAAGGTTTTTGCATACAAGCCTAACCAGCACGAAAAACTGAAGAAAATAGGAAAACTCCAAAATTAAATAATGACAGTAAAAATGGGAAAGGAATCTGACATATAAACCTCTGTGTTGGTTTTTTATACCTTCACACTTTTCTACAAATTCTGATATATCATAGATGGTTTTTCTCTAGTCTACATAAATTATTTATGAGTTTTCTGGACTTGTTTCACTGTATGATTACTTTTCCTTCTTTGGTTTCTTAGGAGTTCTCATATTTTTGGAACTATCTTTTTTTTTCCAATATAATGTAAATTGACTGCCATGCATTGAGAAACACCATCACATCATCCAAAACTGCTTTGCACTTGTCCGAGAAATATACACTTAAGCACATACTTATCTAATTTTACAGTTTACACTTTAGGGAAAAAATATACACTTGGGAAATAGCAGACAAGCACAAGTATAATTTACTATTCAATAATGAATTTAATTCACAATTTTACAGTTTACAGTTTAGGGAAAAAATATATAAACTTGGGAAACAGCAGACAAGCGCAAGTATAATTTACTATTCAATAATGAATTTAATTCACAAATTGGCTTAAATATAAGAAACCCCATATTCTGACTCTGTAAAATGATTTTCTTGCAGACTATCAAAGTGTATGATGAAGATATGACGTTGTTGACCATGCATGATCTGGTACACGACTTAGCAAGATTAGTCATCGACGATGAAATTTTTATTGTTGGCAAAGGCGGGAACACTAAGGGAGTCTGCAACCATTATGCATTGCTTGATGATTGTAGTAAGCCATTGGGCTTGGAGTCATCCAAGATAAGGGCACTCTGTTTTATGGACTGTGACAAAATTGAACTTCACCATGCTGCATTTTCATCTGCCAAGTCCCTGCGCGTCCTTGACTTAAGCGAGTGCATCATACATAAGTTGCCAGATTCTATTGGTGTATTGAAGCAGCTAAGGTATCTTAATGCTCCTAGAGTCCAAGATACAGTCATTCCGAATGACATCATCAAGCTCTCAAAGTTATTGTACCTTAACCTTCATGGGTCTTCTAAAATCTTGGCTTTACCAGAATCCATTGGAAAAATTGAAGGTCTGGCATATCTTGATTTGTCCGGTTGTTCAGAAATTGAAAAGTTGCCAGAATCATTCGGGAGGCTTAAAGAATTAGTGCATCTTGATTTGTCAAATTGTTCTTGTATTGGAGGTATATCGGAGTTCTTGGGCAGCCTCACAAAATTGAAATATTTGAACTTGTCTCACTGCCAAAAAATTGGAGAGATGCCAGAAGCTCTGGGCATCCTATCAAAACTAGAGTATCTGAACTTATCTTTCAGCTCATATCTTGAAAGTTGCCAAGAAGCAGAAGTTTTGGGCACCCTGAACAAACTTGAGTATCTGAACTTATCTTCAGAGAAGTGTGATCTTCGAAAGCTTCCGGAAGCTTTGGGAAGATTCATTCAACTCAAGTACTTAAACATGTCAGGTTGTAAGAAAATGTTAGACTTGCCAAGGTGGAGTCTAAAAAATTTGGTGCATCTTGATCTATCATACTGTCGTAGTATTGATTGTCTAGATGAAGCTTTGGCTGGTCTTTCCAATCTGCAACATTTGAATTTACAGGGTACAGGTATCATGTTGTTGCCAGAAAATGTGACCAATCTCAAGTATTTGAATGTGTCTGGTCTTATTGATAGGGCTGAAGATAGCATTGACAGTCTCATCAACTATATATGCAATAATTTTTTGAATCTGGAGCATTTGGACTTGTCTCATAATTGGATGGGAAGTATTCCTGAAAGTATTTGTAACCTGAGAAAACTGCATACACTGAACCTCGCAAAATGCTATGTTCTTACAAAGATACCAGGTAGTTTAGGTACAATGGATAGTTTGAAGTTTCTTGATATAAATGATTGTTTTGGAATCTCCAAAGCCCCTCAGGTTGGTAGCAGTGCAATATCGTTACCACACTTTGGGGTGCAGCCTGGTGATGGCCACTCTAGTAGCAACCTCGTCCTGCTACAACACATAGATCCTGTGGAGCTCAACTTGACTGAACTTGAAAATGTGAAGTCCGTAGAAGAGGCCCAACGTATAAATTTGATGGAGAAGAAAAATCTTGAGTACTTGAAACTGAAGTGGACTCCAGATGCTGAGAGGTTTGTGGATCATAAAATTTTGATGGAAAACCTGGTGCCACCAAGCACATTGAAGAAGCTGGAGATATGTGGTTACAAGGGTGTCAGCTTTCCAGCCTGGCTAGTGCTGGACCAATTGCCAAACCTAGAGTGGCTGGTTCTCAGAGGCATGGCAAACCTGGAAGAGTGGACCACGTCACACTCCAGTGGTGAGGATCACGTGCTTGGAAAGTTAGAAATTCATGATTGCCCCCTGTTAAGGTTGAAACCGCGTCCACCTAAAGCTATAGCGTGGGTGATATCAAAGAGTGATAATGTGCTATCATCATGGGAAGGGTGTAGTGGACCACACACCAATGCCACCTCCTCCTTTTCTCCTGTAACTACTGAGCTGTCAGTTGAAAACAGCAAGGTACCTCTGCACCAGTGGAGCTTGCTTCAGCACTTCCCTGGCCTCACTGATTTGCATATTAAAGGCTCAGTCGATCTGATCGGCTCACCAGAGGTCCAACATCTCTCCTCTCTGAAGACTCTAGCACTAGAAGACAAATACTTGGAAGAGCTGCCAAAATGGCTGAACGAGAACAACTGGCAACTCAAAAGGCTACAGCTGTGGGGTTGCAGCAGCATGGCATCACTGCCGCACTGGCTAGGAGAATTAACCTCCCTCGAACAACTTTTCCTGGTTGACTGTGATGTCTTGTGTTCTTTGCCAGAAAGCATACAACAACTCACCCATCTCAAGAAACTATACATTATTGGCTGCTCTGAGTTAAATCACTTGGGTGAAAGGGTATGTCTCCTGCCCAGCTCTCTGGTGATTCTTGATATCTCGAATTGTAAGGGTATCAAGTGTTTCCCTGAGGGTATGGAACAACTCACCAACCTCCAAACACTAATTATTTCTGATTGCCCTGACCTAAAGCAGTGGTGCGAATTAGAGGAGAACATGATGAAGCTGGCTCACATAGAAGACAAGGTGCGTGTCCTACCAAAGCTGGCTCTCTGTAGTACTAATCTTATTTTATTTTTACGTACCCTTTCTCCTTTTCTTATACTAGAATTTACTCTGTCTTACATTTCTTACAGAGGGTTCTTTCCTGCATAAATGTCTACATCGTAATCTATTTTGCCTTGCAATTTTCCTTTTGTTAAACACCACTTTGCTTTGAAAAGTAGAGCAGTAGAAAAAGGACGACTTTATCTGGTTTCTAGAGTACATCTACTGGGAATTCTTTTGTACTACCGGCTAATCAAAGAATTATCGTTATTTACTTTGTAGAGCATTCGCTAGAGCTTGTTGAGTTAGACACTGTATATCGCACATCAAAAGTGGCACTGACGGCACCCTCGATGTCGCCGTCAGACAGATGTGGCCCCCGAGGCTCCCGTGCCAGGTACAACTGCCAACTGCTGCTGCCCAAGGTTTGGAGATGCATGGCGTGCAAGCCAAGGCCACGCTGCACGTGACATCCGCGCTGGTTGATGTGTCTGACGAATTCGGAGCCCGACTCTCCAGAGGTCGCCAACATTCCTCTCCAGGAGGGCCCAGATCCAGCCAAGCAGGATGCGCCGACCATGGGCCCTGTTGTTGGGGTGGTGGACGCCAGCCCACCATGGGCTACCGCAAGTCAGCTGCTCCAACTCGCGCAGATTTCCAGGGCAGAATTAAACCCTCAAGCCCAAGCAGCGATCTGGATAGCTCATTTGGAAGGACATATGAAGATCAATGTCGATGCAGGCGGAGTGGTAGCAGCAATCTGCAGAGAAGAGGCTGGTGTCATATGTGGCGGCCTCGGTTTTAACTGTACCTGGGATCTCCGATCTAGCAACCTTAGAAGCTGTTGGCCTGCCTGGTGGGTCTGCCTCTTGTTACTGATCTAAATCTTAAGAAACTGCTAGTGTCATCCGATTGCCTTGAGGTCATCAACTCCATCAATGATTTAACCAACAGCAATTGTTTCTCTATTCTGCACGAGATTGACATGCGAAGATTGGCGCTTGAGAACCTTAGCTTTAGCCACAAGAGTAGACGTTTAAATATTCGTGCTCATAACTTAGCTCGGTTCTTTGTGTATTTGAACATGGGCGACGTTCTGTGGCTGCTAGAATTACCTGATACCCAAATTGTACCTTTGATGACTGAGTAAATGAAACGTGCCAGGAACCCTGAAAAAAAAGTTGTCCATCATGCCTGGCATCATCCGCCACTCGCACACGCCGGTCCAAATTTTATCCCTAATGAGTCACAACCTTATTATCGGGAATGTCCATGGCCTCAACGACCTTGCTCGTAGAGTAGTGTGCGGCATTGTTAGAAGCAACAGTGCAGTGGTAGTTTGTATCCAGGAAACAAATTAAGTTGCAAGTGATTGATCTGAATGTGGTTCAACAGTGTCGTGGCTCCGATTTCACTGGATTTTGCTTCGCGCCGGCTGACGGTACCAGGGGTGGCACGCTCGCGGCCGTCCTGGAGGGGTCCGGCGCGGTGACCCGCTGCGAGAAATGCCAGCGTCGCGAGCACCAAGCCAGTGGCTTCCAAGGGAGGCTACACCGCGCTAGTCGTCTTCAGGGCGCGCCGGCTCACGGGCGCATCTCCCCCTAGGCCCCTACCCCGTCACACTCCACCTTCCAATCATCTCCAGGGACTGGTGGTAATGGTATTGATGCATATAATCTGCAATTCTGTTTATTGATTTCTTGATGTATGTATTATTCCACATACATAATTTGCTAGTTTCAGATTGGTCCAATCTTTGCAGAGATGGGAGGTGCTGCGTCCAGGTTGTTGGCTGCTCGGATGAAGCGGAGGCACTGACAGAGGGCGAGGGCGAGGGCAACGAAGAAGACCTTCAGGTCGCTGAACTGTTCACGGTGAACGCCATCACCATAGGCCTTGCCCTGCTTCATGGACGGCATCAAGAACACGAGAGCCATTTCCGGCCACCACGGTTTACCTGATAGCTCGGCGGTTAAGACTGCTTGAACATCTGTGTGAGGCATGACTTCATCGCTTCAGACTCTGTTCCCAAGACTGATTTGTATTGATTGGAGATGTTCAAGGCATACACGGAAGAGACCGCAAACCAAGTCACAAAAGTAGTACTCCCTCCGGCCCACCAATATTGTCTTATATTTGTTAGAATTTTGATGTATCTAGACACTATCTATTATATTCAAATTTAGTTAAATCTTGGGCAAGTTTCATGAGACAGGGGAGTATTTGTACTCGGTATATCAACTTTCAGAAATCATTCTGTGAAACTCATTCGAGTCATTCCCATCGTTCTCCAGCGGCCCGACGCATTTAGGTCACCAAAAGTGACTGTATGAATTTATTTGGGTCGGGCCGTGGTCACGGAAATCGGCTAAAATGGCTAAAGTAGTTGTTTGCCTCTGTGGTGTCCCCAGTGGCCCAACGCATATTTTTATGTCAACCTCATTTAATGGCGACCAACGTTCCATCGAGTTCCGCCGCCGGAGATTACCAGTTCATGCACGAGGGCGGTCGATTCCCGCACGCGGCCGAGAGTTTTGCACGCTCGGCCAGCGCCTCTCGCGTGCAGGAAACCGAACGCTGGTTCCTACCCTGCCGTGCCTACATAATGGACGGCACCGCCCTGACGGTAAACCCTATCTACAATCCATGGAAGACCATGAAAGTACCTGGAGCTGCATCACCGCCATGGCTCGCGTTCTCTATACGGAAGATCTGGACAGAGCAGAGCTCCACGTGATAGTTGCGCTCGACGCGAAGCAGGCCACCGCGTACGCCCGCGAGGACGAGCTCTACGAGCCCTACCGGGAGGGCATGGGGAGGCAGCGACGCATGTGGTTGTTGCCCAGGCGGAGGAGCGTGGGCCCCTGGAGTCCCTCCGTCGCGAGCCACCGTCGGTGACCCAAACTGACATCCAGGTGGCCAATGCTAGCCTCGCCGAAGCGAGGGCGCTGCTACGGGAGTCACAGGAAGCTCTGCGCAGCCTGGGGCCCTAGCCCGGGCATCGTCTACCTCAATGATGACGAAGATGACGACCTCACCAACTTGGGCGACGACAATGCCATCGGCATGACGGACGAGCAGCGGGCACTGCTCGCGTCATTCGAGAGCATCCCGCGGGACGCCGATAATCGTTAGGCGTCGGCGGCGGAGGATCAAGTGTTCTCCCAAGCGCTTGCCATGAGGCGGGCGTACGAGATGTCGGCCCCGGCAGCAGTCCACCTCGCGGCGCGCGAGGAGGTGGTGACGGCGAGGGGAGAACTGGGAGCTGGAGTAGGCACCGCTGCGGCCATGGCCGCCGCGAAGGTCATGGTGGCGAGAAACGTGGCCCGCTACGAGGCCGACAGGGACGCGGCGGCAATAGCAGAGGAAGCCGCGTCCAGAGCCAGCTGGGACGACGCTCGTTCCGAGGGGCAGGCATGCTGGCGGCAGGAGGACGCGTCTGTCATCATTCATCGTCATGAGGCCTTTGCCGCCCACATGGACGTCCACCGTTGGAGGAGCTCCAGCGGCCGGGACTTCAGGGCACGACGGTGGCCCATAGGCTACGCGACTGCGAGTAACCCTGGCTATAGTAGGCCACGCGATGGCGAGTAGGTACGGCCGTCATAGTTTAGGTTAACTCGTCTGTAATCATCTATGTAAAGGTGATAATTTTGGACAACCAATAGTAATGAAATGCTATTTGGCACTATGTCTCCCTGCCCCGCGGGCCCGGATACTGATACGTCCATTTTGCATCACTATTTTATATCATAATCTACTGTTATTCTTTGATATATTTCATATTTAGAGATGATACTTATGTTATTTCACCTATTTTGCATGTTTCATGATTATTGGAGAATCATTCACCGGAGTCAGGATTCTGCTGGAAAAAACACCGTCAGAATGCAATATTTCTGGAGATCAACAATTGACGGAAATTACACTGAAGATCTTATTTTCACAGAAGAATGAGCCAGCCAAAAGGAGGAGCCGAGGAGGGCCACCATGGGCCCCCCCCATAGGCCGGCGCGGGCCCTGCCCTGGCCGCGCCGCCTTGTGGGGAGGGGGCCCACAGCCCCCTTCGGCCGCCTCTCTTTCACGTACTTCATCTACCCGAAAACCTAAGGTGCTGGGAATAATCGCGAGGAGACACGGCCGCCTCGCGGGGCGGAAAACACCAGAGAGAAAAGAGCTCTCCGGCGGGCAGAAATCCGCCGGGGAAATTCCCTCCCGGAGGGGGAAATCGACGCCATCGTCGCCGTCATCGAGCTGGACTTCATTGGGATCATCATCACCATCATCTCCACCACCGTCACCGTCATCTCCACCGCTGCACCTTGTCACCGCTGTAACATCTAGGGTTGAATCTTGATTGTTTGATAGGGGAAACTGTCCCGGTATTGATTACTCCTTGTTATTGATGCTATTGAGTGAAACCATTGAACCAAGGTTTATGTTCAGATCGTTATTCATCATCATATCACCTCTGATCATGTTCCATATGATGTCTCGTGAGTAGTTCGTTTAGTTCTTGAGGACATGGGTGAAGTCTAAATGTTAGTAGTGAACTATGTTGAGTAATATTTAATGGTTTGATATTTAAGTTGTGGTGTTATTCTTCTAGTGGTGTCATGTGAACGTTGACTACATGATACTTCACCTTTATGGGCCTAGGGGAATGCATCTTGTATTCGTTTGCTAATTGTGGGGTTGCCGGAGTGACGAAGCATCTGAACCCCGTTGGTATATCGATGCGGGAGGGATAGCAGGATCTTAGAGTTTAAGGTCTGTGGTTAGATTTATCTTAATTACTTTCTTGTATTTGCGGATGCTTGCAAGGGGTATAATCACAAGTATGTATTAGTCCTAGGAAGGGCGGTGCATTAGCATAGGTTCACCCACACAACACTTATCAAAACAATGAAGATTAATCAGCTATATGAAGCGAAAGCACTAGACTAAATTCCCGTGTGTCCTCAAGAACGTTTGGTCATTATAAGTAAACAAACCGGCTTGTCCTTTGTGCTAAAAAGGATTGGGCCACTCGCTGCAACTATTACTCTCGCATTTTATTTACTTGTACTTTATTTATCTGCTATATCAAAACCCCCCTGAATACTTGTCACGTGAGCATTTACGGTGAATCCTTCATCGAAACCGCTTGTCAACACCTTCTGCTCCTCGTTGGGTTCGACACTCTTATTTATCGAAAGTACTACGATACACCCCCTATACTTGTGGGTCATCAAGACTATTTTCCGGCGCCGTTGCCGGGGAGTGAAGCGCTATTGGTAAGTGGAATTGGTAAGGGAAACCTTTACTGTACGTGCTGATTTTATTTCTGCCTGCTGCTATAATTCATTATGGAGAAATACCTATGAAAATTATTGAACGTGTTGTGGATAACCGCTATGAAGGGGATGGAACAGTCCATCCTGGAGATCATTTACTGTTTTTACATGAATTATGCGAGTTATTCAAGTGTGCAGGTATTGCTATGGATGAAGTTAGGAAGAAACTATTCTCTATATCGCAACAAAGAAGAGTTTAAAAGGGACCTTCTTGATCGGATCCAAGAGAATACTGAAGGATGGAAGAATGACAAAGATAGAGATTCAGGTATAAATTATGATTATGAATGCATTGAAACTTTTATGGATACTGATAAATTTCGTAATATGAGTGCTGCTTATGGTCTTGACTCTCAAGTTGTTGCAAATTTTTATAAAGTTTTTGCCTCTCATTTTGAATTGCCTAGGAAGAATTTTGATAAGTATCATGAACCTTACAAAGATAAAACTGATTCATCTATAAATAAATGTGTTGAAATTAAAACTGTTGATCATATTCTTCCTGAAGCTTATATTGAAAAAACTCCTTTTCCTGCTAAAATGAAGGAGTATTCTGTTATAACTAGTGCGGTTAATAAAAGTGCAAAGAAACCTATAGAACCTGAAGAGCAAATTAAGGTTGAACCTGCTATTGCAATAGTTAAAGATCTTGTGTGACTGAAAATGTAGAAGATGGTCATATTATTTTCTGTGAAGATGCTTCTAATATTGTTTCGCATCCTAATAAGTCTAGGGAAGCCAGTGTTCATATGCTTTCTGTTAGAATTGGTGATAATTGTTATTATGGTTTATGCGCCATTGGTGCAAACATTAGTGCCATTCCTTATGAGCTTTACACGGAAATGATGCATGAAATTGGTTCTTGTGAACTTGAAGATATAGATGTGGTTATTCGGCTAGCTAATAGAGAAACTATCTCTCCTATTGGTATTGTTCGAGATGTGGAAGTTCTATGTGGTAAGATTAAATATCCTGCTGACTTTTTGGTACTTGGTTCTGCTGCTAGTAAGTCTTGTCCTATTATTTTTGGTAGACCTTTTCCAAATACTTGTGGAGCTATTATACATTGCAAGAAAGAGAAAATTGTGACTAAATTTGCTGGTGAATCTTATGAGTTTAATTTCTCTAAATTTGCCAAAACTCCTTATAAAGCTGATTTGCCTAACGATGATTTTAGAGTTGAATAGTGTGCGTCTATTGCTCTTGCTCATAATAATCCTTTGCAGCAACATTTGGAGGATAGTGAGAGTGAAGTTTTTAGGGAAGAAAGGAATGAGCTTGATGAAATTTTCCTTCGTCAACCTATTCTTAAACATGACTTACCGGTTGAAGATCTAGGTACAACACCACCACCAAAGGAAGATCCTGTTTTTGATTTAAAACCGTTGCCTGATAATCTTAAGTATGCTCATATTGATGATAAGAAAATATATCCTGTTATTATTAGTTCTAAGCTTTCAGATTTTGAGGAAGAAAGGTTATTGGAAATATTGAAGAAACACCGAGAGCTATTGGCTACACTCTTGATGATTTGAAGGGGATTTCTCCCGCTATTTGCCAACATGCCATCAATATGGAAGATGATGCAAAGCCTGTTGTTGAACATCAGCGTCGTTTAATTCCTAAGATGAAGGATGTGGTAAGAAATGAGGTATTGAAACTTCTTGAAGCAGGTATTATATATCCTACGGATGAAACCCGGTACTCACGTGGGTAGCTACGCACCCCTTCCTCGTATGACACCTGTCCATTTTGGTCAAACCCCATTACTCCATCCCGCCTATTACTATAGCAGCTTAATGCCTAGTATTACTGTGGGCAGCTTAATTAGTGATTATACCGGATATCCCCAACCCCATCTTCCCCAACCCCATCCCGCACGCGCATGGAAGCACCCCGACCTCGTCTCCTCCCCAACACCATCTTCCCTGCCGCCCCAGATCCGTCGAGCGGGACGGAGGGGGAAGTCAAAACTGCCGCCGCGCCCGCACCTCCATTGCGCCGGCACCTCAAATCGAGTCAATGGGCGACAGAGGGCTGGAGCTTGACGCGGAATCGACACATGCACACACAGTGGAGGGCTGGAACTCGACGAAGCTCGCGCTCTTCTTAAAGACTGAAGCTTGTGGGCTTGGGCGACCTGAGGAGCGCAGGGGTGGGGCGTCAGAGGGACGGATTTTTAACGGGAGAGCTTCCCCCCGATTTGTACCACTCCAGCAGTAGCGAATCCGGTGGGATCCGTGGACGACGTGCCGGAATCCGTAGAGGAGGACATTGCGGTCCAATTCCTCATTCCCAGTGCAGCGACGGATCTCCAGAATGCGTATCTGGGGGAATACACCATGGATAACACTGATTGAGAAATTAATCAAAACCAGGATGGGATGGGGTGGCGGATTTGGACGCTGATGTTGCCAATTTCTTAGCGTTCTGTGGATTTTTGAGCTGAGGTAATCTAGTAGGGAGCTCTCTGAGATGAGAGAATAGAGTGGGAAGCCTGATCCGATTGAATCGACTGCATCTCCCCAAACGACTGCAGCGGGAGTGCTCACCCGGTGCTCCCCATCCGCCCCACGATCTGGAGGATACGCGTGTAACTCCTCTTCTCATCATCCGCGAGGACTCCCGGCCTGGAACCACGGCTTCGACGACTCGAAGACATGAAAACGAAGGGCACCGTCTGAAGCGGGACGACCGGCGCGGATCTACCGGTGCCGTCTGCGCGCTGGAGTTCGCGGGCGCGCGCGAGGCAGCAACTTGCACGAGCATGGCCGGCCGGAGCCAGAGAATCGACGTCAAGCTTGGGGGCATCCATGGCAGGAGGCAGAGTACATCGATGAATAAAAAAGAATCGCAATTGGGAGAGGTCTCGTGCATTGCTTTTGTCTCTAGCGATTGGGAGAATTTTCAACTAACGGGATTAGCTTTTCGTTTACTGTATGCCCCGTGGGACACGGTCAAACGACAAGCGAATGGGTTCGAATCTCCATGCAGATCTAACGATAGTGTACGCGTGCGTAGCTACCCATGTGTGTAGCAAATACACTCTCATATATCCTATTGCTGATAGTAGATGGGTTAGTCTTGTGCATTGTGTTCCTAAGAAAGGAGGAATAACTGTTGTGCCTAATGATAATGATGAGCTCATCCCTCAAAGAGTAGTTGTAGGGTATAGAATGTGCATTGATTTTCGAAAATTTAATAAAGTTACTAAGAAAGATCATTACCCTTTACCATTTATTGATCAAATGTTAGAAAGGTTATCCAAAAATACTCATTTCTGCTTTCTTGATGGTTATTCTGGGTTTTCACAAATTGCTGTTAGAGCTAAAAATCAAGAGAAAACAACTTTCACTTGTACCTATGGAACTTATGCTTATAGGCGTATGCCATTTGGTTTATATAATGCTCCTGCTACTTTTCAAAGATGCATGTCTGCTATTTTTCATGGCTTTTGTGAAAAGATTGTAGAGGTATTCATGGATGATTTTTCTGTCTATGGGAATTCTTTTGATAATTGCTTGCGAAACCTTGATAAAGTTTTGCAGAGATGTGAAGAAACTAACCTTGTTCTTAATTGGGAGAAATGCCACTTTATGGTTAACGAAGGAATTGTATTGGGACATAAAATTTCTAAGAGAGGTATTGAAGTTGATAGAGCTAAAGTTGAAGCAATTGAGAAGATGCCCTATCCGAGGGATGTTAAAGGTATTCGTAGTGTTCTTGGTCATGCTGGGTTTTATAGGAGATTTATTAAAGATTTCTCTAAGATTTCAAAGCCTCTTACTAATCTTCTTCAAAAAGATGTACCTTTTGTTTTTGATGATGATTGTAAGGAAGCTTTTGAAACTCTAAAGAAAGCCTTAACAACTGCTCCTGTAGTTGAACCTCCTGATTGGAACTTACCTTTTGAAATTATGTGTGATGCTAGTGATTTTGCTGTAGGTGCTGTCCTTGGACAGCGAGTAGATAAAAAATTGAATGTTATTCATTATGCTAGTAAGACTCTTGATGCTGCTCAAAGAAATTATGCTACAACTGAAAAAGAACTATTAGCTGTAGTTTTTGCTTGTGACAAGTTTAGATCTTATATTGTTGATTCAAAAGTTACGATTCATACTGATCATGCTGCAATCAGATACCTTATGGAAAATAAATATGCTAAGCCAAGACTTATTAGATGGGTACTTCTTTTGCAAGAATTTGATTTACATATTATAGATAGGAAAGGTGTTGAGAATCCTGTTGCTGATAACTTATCTAGATTGGAAAATATTGCTTATGATCCTGTCCCTGTTAATGATAGATTTCCAAATGAACAATTGGCTGTAATAAAGGTGAGCTCGCGAGATAGTCCTTGGTATGCTGATTATGCTAACTTTATTGTTTCCAAGTATTTGCCTCCGACCTTTTCAGCTCAGCAAAGGAGAAAATTATTTTATGACTTGAGACATTATTTTTGGGATGACCCACACTTATATAAAGAAGGAGTGGATGGTATTATGCGAAGATGCGTTCCATAATATGAACAACAAGAGATATTGAGTAAGTGTCATGGTAGTGTTTATGGAGGACATCACGCCGGAGATAGAACTGCGCAAAAAGTTCTACAATCAGGTATCTATTGGCCAACTCTCTTCAAAGATGCAAGAACGTTTATTTTATCTTGTGATGAATGTCAAAGGGTTGGTAATATCTCCAGACGCAATGAAATGCCTATGAACTATACTCTTGTTATTGAACCATTCGATTGTTGGGTATTTGACTTCATGGATCCTTTCCCTTCTTCAGAAGGTAACACTCATATACTTGTCGTTGTTGATTATGTTACTAAATGGGTGGAAGCCATACCCACAAAAAGTGCTGATGGTGAGACTTCTTTAAAAATGCTTTTAGATATTATTTTTCCTAGATTTGGAGTACCTAGATATATTATGACTGATGGAGGTTCTCATTTTATTCATGGTGGTTTTAGAAAAACTCTTTCTAAATATGGTATTAATCATAGGATTGCTTCTGCTTATCATCCACAAACTAGTGGGCAAGTAGAATTATCAAATAGAGAAATTAAATCTATTTTGGGAAAGACTGTTAATAAATCTAGAAAGAACTGGGCTAGTAAATTGAAGGAAGCACTATGGGATTATAGAACTGCTTATAAAAATCCTATGGGTATGTCTCCTTATAAAATGGTTTATGGAAAAGCTTGTCATTTACCTTTAGAACTAGAGCACAAAGCTTATTGGGCCGTAAGAGAACTTAATAAAGATTTTAAACTTGCCGGTAAGAAAAGGTTGCTACAATTGAGTTCTTTAGATGAATGGAGAAGTGAAGCTTATGAAAATGCTGAACTTTTCAAGGAGAAGGTTAAGAAATGGCATGATAGAAGAATTATCAAAAGAGAATTTAATGTTGGGGATAAAGTCCTATTGTATCGGTCTCGTTTCAGATTTTTTGCAGGGAAATTGCTCTCAAAATGGGAAGGACCATACGTCATTGTGGAGGTGTATCGTTCAAGGGCAATTAAAATTAGTTCTCTGCAAGGTGATGCCACACAAGTAGTGAATGGACAAAGGCTCAAACACTATATTTCTGGAGATTCTTATAATGAAGACGTTGATGTTATCCAAGTGGTGACTCCGGAAGCTTTCATCAAAGGTCAAATTGACAGTTCTGCAGAATTCGACTTTGAATAGGTAACAACTCTGGTAATAAAAAGTCCGCGTTTAACTTTCCGAACAATGTTTTTGCTATTTTCGGAAAATATGAAAAATTACGAGATCGAAACGGAAAGGAGGAGACGCACGAGGGCGTGCCCCCATAGGCCGGCGCGGGCCCCAGCCTGGCCGCGCCGCCCTATGAGGACGGCGCCTCGGAGTCCCTCTTCCACTCGTTTTCGATCTGGTACTTTCCTTCTGTCGTGAATTTTTTTGCTATATAATCCCCCGGACCCCTGGAGGTCCGTATATCGTTTTCTCGTCGTGTTTTGTTTCGAGCTGTTTTCTGCCAGGATCTGTTTTTGATCTAGAAGCACCATGGTCTCCAACAACAAGGACAAGGAGCCTTTGGAGGAAGATATTCAAGACCCCGATTTGAAGAAGGAAGTCGAGAGCGAGGATGAAGGAGAAGTGGAGGAAGTTCCGCGAGTATACCGCGCGCCACCGTCGCAAGCATCGGAGTGGTAGCAAATCCGTTCAACACCAAGAAAAGCGCACGGATTAGCACCGAAGGAGGAGTCCCACGTCGCTACCTAGCTCCAAGGACATCTCCCCCAGGCATTGACAACCCCTTCTACACCCTAATTTATAGTCGTCAAATTGAAAGGATTCCCAAGGCAGTATTGCCTAGTGGTTGGGATATGGATCGTTCTAACACCGCAGAAGGATGAAACCTGAAGCCGAGGAGTGGGAAAACAACTCTAAGAGTTGGGACTCACCGTCTGACATACTTCTTAACCGCGTCGAGCAAAACTCAGAGCTGATCCGCAACCTCACTTATGAGATTGATGAGCTAAAGGAGCTTGTTAAGAAGCTTATCAAGGATTCACCACCACCGCTGAAGGAGTAATTCATCATCGGTATTGGCATCCCCTTGGTTTGTTCCAAGCTTGGGGGAGTGCCGCGGTATCACATTGATGTCTACGCACGCTTCTATTCCTGTAGACAGTGTTGGGCCTCCAAGAGCAGAGGTTTGTAGAACAGCAGCAAGTTTCCCTTAAGTGAATCACCCAAGGTTTATCGAACTCAGGGAGGTAGAGGACAAAGATATCCCTCTCAAGCAACCCCGCAATCACGATACAAGAAGTATCTTGTGTCCCCAACACACCTAATACACTTGTCAGATGTATAGGTGCACTAGTTCGGCGAAGAGATAGTAAAACACAGGTGGTATAGATGGTGGTAATATTGCAGGAAGTAAAGATGCAGTAAATAAACATGTAGCAGAACAGTAAATAAACGGCGCCCGAAAATAGCTTGCTGGCGTGGGAGGCAATTCTCTGTGGTGTAACTATTCGGAAACAAGGCCTAGGGATCATACTTTCACTAGTGGACACTCTCAACATTGATCACATAACTGAATAAACAAATACTACTTTCTCTACACTCTCTTATTGGATGACAAACACCATTAATTGTGTAGGGCTACAAGAGCACCTCAATGCCGGAGTTAACAAGCTCCACAACATTCGATGTTCATATTTAAATAACCTTAGAGTGCATGATAGACCATTGCAATTATACCGAGTACTAACATAGCATGCACACTGTCACCATCAGGCTATGAAAGGGGGAATAGATCGCACAAATACTATCATAGTAATAGTTAACTTCATAATCTACAAGAGATCACAATCATAGCCTATGCCAAGTACTACATGATGCACACACTGTCACCATTACATCATGAAGGAGGAATAGAGTACTTTAATAACATCACTAGAGCAGCACATAGATGATATTCAACTAGATCACAAAGCTCATGATCACATAAAGATCACATGGGAGAGAGAGATGAACCACATAGCTACGGTACAACCCTTAGCCTCGGGGGAGAACTACTCCCTCCTCATCATACGAGACATCAGCGTTGTTGAAGATGGTGGTGGTGTCGATGGAGATGCCTTCCGGGGGCACTTCCCCGTCCCGCCGGCGTGCCGGAACAGAGACTTCTGTCCCCCGATCTTGGCTTCGCGATGGCGGCGGCTCTGGAAGGTTTCTCATACCGTGGCTTATTCGTATCGAAGATTTAGGTCAGGGAGGGTTAAATAGGCGAAGAGGCGGAGTCGGAAGGGCTACGGGGCAGCCAAACAACAGGGGGGCGCGCCCCCCTGGGCCGCGCCGCCACCATGTGTGGTGGCCCTGGGCCTCTCCTCTGGCCCCTCTTCGGTGTTCTGGAAGCTTCGTGGAATTATAAGATACGGGGCGTTGATTTCGTCCAATTCCGAGAATATTTCTTTACTAGGATTTCTGAAACCAAAAACAGCAGAAAACAGGAACTGGCACTTCGGCATCTCGTCAATAGGTTAGTTCCGGAAAACGCATCAAAACGATATAAAGTGTGAACAAAACATGTAGTTATTGTCATACAACTAGCATGGAACATCAGAAATTATAGATACGTTTGAGACGTATCAAGCATCCCCAAGCTTAGTTCCTACTCGCCCTCGAGTAGGTAAACAATAACAAGAATAATTTCTGAAGTGACATGCTACTTACATAATCTTGATCATACTAT